>NC_080066.1:175258910-175625728 GCF_949987535.1 Balaenoptera acutorostrata
TAAATAGAAAAATATTCTTGCCCACGGGGTGATTTTAACCAGTTTGTTGAACACACGCATCCCAGTAAGGTGTCCCTTTAAACTCAAACTCTGGACTCATTCTTTCCCCACCCTTGGATGGAATTTCAGGCTGGTCCCACTGCAGCTCTTAGCTAATAAGTAAGTGGGCTCTCTGTTTATTCATGCTTTCAGAAGTCCATTCCAATCAAATAATCACAAACTAAGTTTTGAACTGAGATGTCTTTAAGGGAGCTTGCCACCCAGCAGGAAAGCAGTCAGCAGCAGTTATGAGAAAAATAAGACCACTTCATTTTTACACCTAGATAGTTGAGAACCTCCATCAAACTGGTAATACTGGCATTGGCTATAAACCAGTCCAACGTGCAAGCAAGTTTAGACTCTTACTCAATGGAGAATTTCCCCCCTCCCATCCTATCAAGCACGTTTGGTTTCCTGCCTCTTACTTACTTCTCCCATCTTGCTGGTGGCTGTCTGATCCTCCAGGGTTGGGCTGGGGCCCGTCGGGGTCAGGGAAGAAGGACAGAGGTGTAAACTGGCCCTCCCCCCGAGGACCGCCCACTGCATTCCCTTGGGGCCCCGCTCTGGACCACCCTCCCCGTCTCAGGTCTTCTGGCACCCCACCCTTTGTCCCTCCAGGCGGTCCTCTTCCCAGCCGCTGCTCTTCGTCAGGAGTAATCCCTTCACACCCTCCTCTGAAGTCCTGTTTACCCCTCTTCCTCTCCTTCCCCCAGGCCACTCCAGTCTAGTTCATGGGGTGGAGAAAATGTCTTTGTCTGCGTACACTGAGCATCCACTTAAATCAGCTCATCGTCTGAGTCTGGGTTTCTGCTTTGGTGTGGGCTGGGCCAGGAGGAGATGGAATTTGGAATCCCAGAGCAATTGCCCAGAGGAAAAGGTATGCAGAAAACGCAGATCAACACTTTGAGATATGACATTGGCCCTGCCTCGCCTGTGACATTGGGGAATCACTATCTTGGTTTTAGAGTTTAATAGCGTCCTGGCTCCTAGCTTTTGGGAGAGGGGGAAAAAAACAAAAGAAGACATTCCATTGTGAGGACGCCTGTGGAAGGAAGTCTGGCAAGGCCACATGAAAGGGCAGGGGACTGGTTTTTTAGGAATCCACAGGTGAACACGGCCATGTGTACATACGCTGTAAGCCTGGGGTGTAGGGCCAGAAACAAACACAGGTGTAGGGCCAGAAACATTTACTGACAGGAACATATAACTGGTCTCTGCAAGGACCCAAAAGTCTTATCCAAGGACTTGGTGTAACGGGATGATGTGAAGTACTGACTGGGCTCTTTTCACGTCCAGGGAGGTGACCACACAGAACAAGATTTATGGCCGACAGCAGCCACTGCATCACCCAAGTTCAAGAAGGGCCTGTCCTTGGCAGCAGATTCTGTTCTTCCCACAGATGCAAGAGAGGCCAAACTGGGTCAGCAGCCTGTGTCTTCAGAGGCGAACGGGGAGGGAGGCAAGCCTGCCCGCTGTCAGTACGCCCTCCTACCCACTTCCTACAAGACGGCGATACTGCAGTCAGTCCCCTTTAACCTTAGGAAAGTACTTTTTTCTTCAAGTTTGTCCAGAACTCCTTCCTATTCATGTTTACCTGAAACTAGAACACGGACTAAGGTCATGTTTAAACAAAATAACACCTGTGAACCCGTGGCATTAACCTATGTAGAAATTTCACAGAACGGGGACGCAGAGGTTAGTGCACTTCTCCCTCACGTGAACCAATGTGTCATCATGTGATTCTAAGGATTCCAGCAAGACAGATCTCATGATCCCACAGTGAGGCACCTCCGTATCCTTTTTTATTCATGATTCCACTCCCGTCGGCCCCTGACCGTTCAGCCAAAATAGGGACTCGGCGAATGCACTAGAATGCACAGAATCCCACTGGTAGGTGGGATTCCAGGTGATCATTGAACTAGTCTTTCAACTTTTCTGTGAGTTTGAAAATAAAAAGTTGGGGAGGGGGATGTATGTAAACATATCAACTTTTCTATTGATAGTGTAGTGTCTCTACTGTGTATGGATTATTTTAAAAACCTTGGTTGCATCTGTTTTTTTTTGTTTGTTTGTTTTAAGAGGTTATCTGCCTTTTTATTATTGATTTGAAGAAATCCTTTGTATGTTCTGAATATAAATCCTTTGTTGGGTATATGTATTATAAGAATCTTCTACTTTTTGTCTTGCTTTTTCGTTTTGCTGTTTTTATCTTTTGATGAGAAGGTCTTAATTTTTTTTTTTTAATAAATTTATTTATTTATTTATTTTTGGCCGTGTTGGGTCTTCGTTTCTGTGCGAGGGCTTTCTCCAGTTGCGGCAAGCGGGGGCCACTCTTCATCGCAGTGTGCGGGCCTCTCACTATCGCAGCCTCTCTTGTTGCGGAGCACAGGCTCCAGACGCGCAGGCTCAGTAGTTGTGGCTCATGGGCCTAGTTGCTCCGCGGCATGTGGGATCCTCCCAGACCAGGGCTCAAACCCGTGCCCCCTGCCTTGGCAGGCAGACTCCCAATGACTGCGCCACCAGGGAAGCCCCAGCTATCTGTTTTTAAACCGAGTTTTAGTAATTATGAATATGGGTTAATATTAGCATTTTAAATATTACTGTTATTTGAAAGGCAGGCTTAAAATTTTAAAAAAAGAGGAAGAAGCAGTGTGGTGTTTTAAAGGCCATCCAGCAGGGCTGTGCTCATTCACTTTAAAACAGAAGTGACCATCCCCTTCCGAGATGCTCAACGCTGGCCAAGACCATGAGTGTATCTCCAGGAGGTCATGGTTCTCTAGAAAAAGGCACCTGGGCTTGGCCCTTTGTGTACTCACAATGCATAATTATCATACACTGCTGCTCAAGCTCCCTTCTGGCATAATGAACACTTATTTCTAAAACAAACGGAAATGAATGGCAAAGCTCACTGCCTGAAATAAACCAAAGGATGCCTTGGAGGGGGCCGAAGCTAGATTTCCGAGTATGTGCCTTTCCTTACCAACAAAGCCTTTGAAAATTGAAAATAGTATGTTTAAATAAAAATTGTCTTTGGATATCAGTGGATCCCTCAGTAGGGCTCAGTAGTTGTGGCGCGTGGGCTTGGTAGTTGCAGCACACAGGCTCTCTAGTTGTGGGGCACAGGCTCAGTTGCCCCATGGCATGTGGGAGCTTAGTTCCCAGACCAGGGATTGAACCTGCATCCCCTGCATTAGAAGCCGGATTCTTAACCACTGGACCACCAGGGAAGTCCCCCCTTGACATTTTTAAAATGTGGCTTTAGGGACTTCCCTGGAGGTCCAGTGGTTAGGACTCCGTGCTTCCACTGCAGGGGGCATGGGTTTGATTCCTGGTCGGGGAACTAAGATCTCACATGCACTGCGCGGCGGAAAAAAAAAAAAAAAAAAAAGAATGTGACTTTATTTCTTTACAGCATCTTGAACCTTACTGAGAAGTAACGTCAAATCATTTTGAGGAATTTCATTATGTTAAATAACACCTTTGATTATTTTTTTTGTCTCTGCCATAATGTTTAAATTTCTGAAAGACACAATTATTTTCTGAATCAGTTACTGCCTAATGATTCGTGTGGCAATGAAAGGTAGAAGAAAGGAGAGGTGTTTTAATTAGATCATTTTACTGTCATTAACAGAGTAATAAAAAGAGACCCCAAATTATTTTATATTGTAGACCCACTGATAAACTGAAAGTACAGTGCTACCCTAGAAAGAGCTTTGGAGATCAATTTCTCAAATTCGTCAAGCTTGCATTACTGTAATGTATACATTAAGCCACGTAAGGGCAGGGCTGTGTCTTAGAAATGATAGCTGTTCAACAGTTACATGATAGATGAATATTTTGGAGGAGTTACATCATATTGTCTTGGAAACACTGTGATAGTTTTAGAACAAAGTCCTAAATCCTCAGCCCCCGCCCAAGCAACTGCAGGAACCCTGTGTCCATGGCTGGAGAGGGAACTGTCCAGTGGGACGAAGGTCTGAAATGCCCACTGGAAAAGACAGGGAAGAGGGGGCCACGCTCCTTTCTGCAGCCTTAAAGAGAACAGTGCCGGGCTTCCCTGGTGGCGCAGTGGTTGAGAGTCTGCCTGCTACTGCAGGGGACACGGTGTCGAGCCCTGGTCTGGGAAGATCCCACATGCCACGGAGCAGCTGGGCCCGTGAGCCACAACTACTGAGCCTGCGCGTCTGGAGCCTGTGCCCCGCAACGGGAGGGGCCGCGATAGTGAAAGGCCCGCGCACCGCGATGAAGAGCGGTCCCCGCACCGCGATGAAGAGTGGCCCCCGCTTGCCGTAACCGGAGAAAGCCCTCGCACGAACCGAAGACCCAACACAGCCAAAAATAAATAAATAAATAAATAAAGTAGCTATAAAGAGAACAGTGCCTTTAAGGGTCAAGATCAAGGTTGATTCTTATTCAAATGCCGCAAATATTTATTGGGCACCTACTATTAATAAATTGTGTGTAGGGAATTCCCTGACGGTCCAGTGATTAGGACTCTGGGGTTTCACTGCCCGAGGGCCATGGTTTGATCCCTGGTCGGGGAACTAAGATCCCACAAGCCATGCAGTGCAGCCAAAAAAAAAAAAAAAAAGGTAAAAAAAAAAAAAAGATCGTGTGGCATCAGCATGCACGAATACTATCCCACTGAATTCTCACAACAGAAGCATTTATTATCACGTATTAAGGTTATAGAAGCATATATCAAAACAGAATTGAGTAAATCCTGCTGACAAGTGAGAACACTCTGGATTCCTCCAATTACTCCTCATTCAACTTCAACCAAAAGTTGTGACCATGGAAGAACATTCTGGAAGTGCAGACATAAACATCCGATTCTGTTCTTTCTTGCAGACAAGCTCACTGGGTTCTCCTACTTTATTGGTCATGAGAGTTCATGTGTTGTGTTCAAAATACAAAACCACATATTTTTCACTTTAATGCAAAAATAAGAGATTTTTCAATAGTAATTTTGATTACACAAGAATTTTTGAGATCACTTTACTTTTTAAAATTTTTTTAACATCTTTATTGGAGTATAATTGCTTTACAATGGTGTGTTAGTTTCTGCTTTATAACAAAGTGAATCAGCTATACATATACATATATCCCCATAGCTCTTCCCTCTTGCATCTTGCTCCCTCCCACCCTCCCTATCCCACCCCTCTAGGTGGTCACAAAGCACCGAGCTGATCTCCCTGTGCTATGCAGCTGCTTCCCACTAGCTAGCTATTTCACGTTTGGTAGTGTATACATGTCCATGCCACTCTCTCACTTTGTCCCTGCTTACCCTTCCCACTCCCCATATCCTCAAGTCCATTCTCTAGTAGGTCTGCATCTTTATTTCTGTCTTGCCCCTAGGTTCTTCATGACCATTTGATTTTTTTTAGATTCCATATATTTGTGTTAGCATACGGTATTTGTTTTTCTCTTTCTGACTTACTTCACTTTGCATGACAGACTCTAGGTCCATCCACTTCACTACAAATCACTCAATTTCGTTATGTAGAATGTGACTGCACAGTAATTTTTTTTTCTTTTTATTAGGTCGACTAGAAGATGAATATATAATTAGATTTATAAAAGAAAAGCTAAAATCCATGCCTTGCAAGAATCAAGGTTACATTTTGGATGGATTCCCAAAGACCTATGATCAAGCCAAAGACCTGTTCAACCGTAAGTGTGGGTGTTATCTTTATTTTGAATGTTTACATTCAAATAAGTTGCAGCTTTATTGTTCAGAGTAATAATAGTCACAGTTAAAAAAAAAAAATCGGAGCAACTATATCTAAAATGCAGGCTTTCCTAGTTATGGCTAGTTTTCATTAGTGACTACTAGTTAAAATATTTAATTATTTTTAAAATAATTTTATTTATTTATTTATTTATTTGTTTGTTTGTTTGTTTGCTGGGCCGGTTCTTAGTTGCAGCATGCGGACTTTTTAGTTGTGGCATGCATGCAGGATCTAATTCTCCAACCAGAGATTGACCCAGGCCCCCTGCATTGGGAGCGCGGAGTCTTAACCACTAGACCACCAGGGAAGTCCCAAAATATTTAAATTTTTTTGCACTATCCTTAGTAATAATATGTAATAAACTTGACGATGTATATTTTGTTTTACCAGAAGAAGATGAAGAGGAAGAGGAAGAAGCCAGAGGCAAAATGTTTCCCTTTGATAAATTAATCATACCTGGTAAGTTTAAAATACTTCTCCAAGGTCATATTTAAAGGAATGCCATTTGATATCTCTTTTGTACCAGAACAATCTTTTTGATGTGAATAAAGTAGCTTTGTTTGTTTGTTTTAGGAAAAAAGTAAAATGATACACTTAAAATCAAACTTCCAAACTAAAGAATTCACTGGGGGTAAATATCAGGGATATTAAAATTCTGAAATGGACAGAAGTCCCTTTGAGAGCATTCATTTCTGCTGTTCCTTCCTGTAAGAGAGCAAAAGATTAGCTGTTGGTGCTAATCTGTTGGTGCCCTGACTTCTTTTTTTTTTTTCTGTATTTTTAAAAAATTAAGGTATAGTTAATTTACAATATTATATGTTTCAGGTGTACAACATAGTAATTCACAATTTTTAAAGATTATACTCCATTTGTAGTTATTATAAAATATTGGCTCTATTCCCTGTGCTGTACAGTGTCCCGGCTTCTGAGTCAGTTGGCAAGACCCCCAGGGACTAGATCACTGCCCCGCCTTTCTGTTCTGCTTCAGGTGCTAGCCATGCCATAATCTTTTCTGGAGGACATTTAGAATCCAGAATTGAGACTGGGCAGGAAAAAGCTGCTCGGTTCCCTAACTCCACAGCAAGTTTATCCTATTACATATTTACACAGAGGTTTCAAAACATACCCTTGAAAGAGAAATATAAACAACTTATTCCACAAAAAAGGATTTGCTGAGTACTTAGCAGGCATTTCTTGTGACTTTGCCATGAACTTTAAAGGTTTTTTTTTCTTTTTTTATCAGTTTGCATGAGGTTTAATCAAGTTTTGGTCATATGGTAAATACAAGAACAGCTATTTTCAGGAACTTAGCCCAAGGTTGTGACTCGGAAGGGCCTGCTTGCTCACTGTGTCAAAGTCTCCAGGAGAGTCGGTTCGCAGCTGTAATCCTCTCCTGCTCCTGGTCCAGGCACAGCTTGTGATGAAGCTTCTGGAAGCAGAGACCATCAGAGAGCAGTCATCCTCAAGGATGGATATTTACTGTTTGCCTGAGGCAGGAACATGAAATGCCGGAGGAATGGGCTGTCTTAGATTTCCTATTAATTTATGCATTTGCCTCAGAGAAAAAGTTAAAAAGTAAAGTTGATTAGTCTAAGTAAACAGGTCTGTCCACTTTATGAGAGTTGATCACTTCTGGGCAATAGTCATTCATTGTAAACCCCATGGTAAATCCTCCTGTTGCCCCTGAGGCAGCTGGATAAAATTCACCCCAACCCAACATCTGTCACGCACCAGGCACCACACAAGATGGGAGCTTATTGAGCCTTTCCACCAGCCTGTGAGGTAGGAATTCCTCCCATGTTTACTTGATCCAGAGCCTGAAGCCCAGAGACTAATCCAAGTCCACTTCGCTGGTAAACGGCAGGGCTTGGATTCAAACTCAGGTAATCTCATGCCACTGCCTCCAAAAACCAGAATTAATGAAACCTCTCCCTAAGATAAGAAAATGGAAACACAAGAGGTAAAATAATGCATTATTCTTAGTCCTGATCCACTGGGCTGCCCTCTCTTTGTGGGATACGGTCCAAACATGTCTAAGATGTTATCTCTTCGGAATGTTTAGTCTGTTCTTTTCAATTAGCCTCTTTCTAGAAATTGTCATTATTTTCTATCTTCCTGAAAGAAATCAGATCATTGTCTCATTTGTGCTGCGGGATTTTAGTTTGTGGCAGTGACTGAGACACGTGAGGCTAATGCCATTGAAAGAAGAATTTATTACTCACATTTCCCCAGAAAAGGAAGTGTGGCAACCATGCAGGGCCACATGGGGAAGCACCAGGCTTGGTCAGGAGGCAGGGGAAAGTCTAGGACACAGCCTTTCTTGGGGTTTCCATGGGAAAGGCAAAGCAGGGCAGAGTAAACAGCATTTTTAGAGGACTGACTAGTGTGGGTAGTTGCAGTGGGCTTTGGTCTCTAGTTGCCTGGTCCTGGCCCTGGGATGATTTAAGGCAGGAGAGATATTGGCTTGTTATCTGAGTTATATAAAGGGCGTGGTTGGCTTGCATATGTGAGGCATGCTCTCACTCCAAGTGAATTGTTTACTATCTTCAGAAGTAGCCCTGGGAGGGGCATTCTCTCCCTAGGTCTGTAAGCAAAAACATCATAAGATACAGAAAATAATAAGCATGCTTAATATCAGCATCAGTGCTTGATTTGAATGATGAAACATTTGATTGTACAGTAATTCAGTCCTAGGTGGTATTATTTCTCATTGATAAATCATTGCATTTTATTACTGTTAGCGTATATCCATTTTGATTCTTTTCAGATCTGTTAGTTGAAGGAGACAAGTTTAAAGCTATACCTATGTGATGAATATGGAAAAATTTGTCAAGACATAGATTTTTCACATGGCTCCAGATAGACCTCTTTGTTGTATACAATCTCATCAAGCAGAAATCTATTCTTTATTATCTACAGTCAGCCAGTTCAAGGACAGTAGATGTCCTGAATAATTATCTTAAGATACTGCAAAATCTTGAAGTTCTCTCTGAATCACAACAGAGAAAGGACTTTAAAAAATATATCATCTAGGGCTTCCCTGGTGGCGCAGTGGTTGAGAGTCTGCCTGCTAATGCAGTGGACACGGGTTCGAGCCCTGGTCTGGGAAGATCCCACATGCCGCGGAGCAGCTGGGCCCATGAGCCACGACTACTGAGCCTGCGCGTCTGGAGCCTGTGCTCCGCAACAAGAGAGGCCACAATAGTGAGAAGCCAGCGCACCGCGATGAAGAGTGGCCCGCACTTGCCGCAACTAGAGAAAGCCCTCGCACAGAAACGAAGACCCAACACAGCCAAAAATAAATAAATAAATAAATTTATAAAAAATATATCATCTAGTGGGAAATATATTTCATCATATTAAAACTCTGAAAATTAGAAGCCAAGTATATGACTTACTATTTGCAATATTTTATTAATTAGAATCTTCCATCCCCCAATCACTGGAAAAAAAGATACAGTATTACATCATGAAATTCTTAGATTATGAACAGAATTATTAAGTTTTGATCTACATGTCTGAGATCATAGAGCTTAAATAGATTCAATTTCTGGTGAATTTATTGACATAATTTCAATTTAAGTACTGTACCAGCATGTGGGGCTCCAGGTGTCTCCTTTCTTTTGAAAAATATAGCTACTCGTGCAAATCAAATGGTGAAAGATGAGCATTGAAACTAAGGTCAGAAGAGTGGTAATATCAGACAATGATTATGAGTTTATAGGATCTTATTCCGTAAGCTCTGTCCTCAGCCTTTGTTTTCACTATTTGCTTTCACACGAAGCAGATGAAGTTCACACGTGTTCCACGCCCCCTGGTCAGCACCCCACTATGGACTCTACCCGATACACTTATTTTTCTCACCCACTCAAGAAAGCTTATTAGAATGCAGTTAAGTGAGAATGGCATTTTTATGTAGCAAACCAATACAATTTTAGAATAAAAATTAAATCAGCCCCAATCTTTGCCAGGCTCTTATAGGCAGCAAGTTATTTTCGATACACCTGGCTACTGATCTGGGCACCAGGGTACTCTGGTCCTCTTGAGAACAGCTGAGAACAGTAACTCGCCTAGAACGCTTATTACACAGATCTACACTTTAATTACTCACTCGTTCATTCATTCACTCCACAAATATCCACTGAATTTGTACTAGGTGCTGGAGAAACAGCTGCTTTTACAGTTTAAAAGAAAATCGCAGGTGGGTGAAATGATCACTGTCATTAATATGATCCGTGTATCAAATATTCGATAAGCATTGGCCATGTTTTACTGAACATTGATGTTTCATAGCCCATGGCATGAAGTGAGGGAAGAGTTCAACTCATGGAAAATTAAAATCCCAGGGGAGTCTCTATTTTTATTAAGTTGGCGAATCAGCCATGAAAGCATTTCCCTCATAGCCTTGAGTCTCTTTGAGAGCCTGTGATATTGTACTGGAAAAGTGGCAAGGTGATGACAGGTATCATAGGGTTATTAGAGATTTGCATTTACAATTTCTGCTGTTTTTATTTTAAAAAAAAAAGAACGAAGGAAGGAAAGCAGAAAGGAAGGGAGGAAGGAAGGGAAAGAAAAATAATAGATCTCACGAAATGCCCACTGATTGGGCTTCATAGTGTGGTCTCTGGAAGCATGGGTGATTGGCATGCATCTGTCCTCCATGAGAGGCAGCAAGAAGGCCAACTTGTCAGGCCCTTTGCCGTGACAGGAGATCCCACCTGGTAACCAGACATTCGGTCTAGCAGTGGCCCGTCCACCAGCACCTGCTTGCAAGCTCCGCAGTCACTGTGTTAACTCACGAGCTTCTCCTTCTCTCCAGAATTCGTTTGTTCGCTGGATGCCTCAGATGAGTTCCTCAAGGAGCGGGTGATGAATCTCCCCGAGAGCATCGTGGCGGGGACCCACTACAGCCAGGGCCAGTTCCTCCGGGCTCTGAGCAACTACCGGGACATCAACACTGAAGATGAGACTGTCCTCAACTACTTTGACGAACTTGAAATCCATCCGATACACATTGGTACGAAATAAACTCAAGGATAACCTGCAAGTGGAGCAACGCTGCCCAGGGTCAGGACCCCCGGCCAACTGGGTGCACGCTTTCATAGGGCTGGGGGAGGGCGGGTCAGTATAACCGTGTGCCCGGGGCCTGGGAAGTCACAGGATAAGACAGAGGAGTTGTCTACTTGAGGATTTGGTGGTGTGGCGGGTGTTATTGTCATATGAAAACATGCGGATATATTATGAAGTTGAATACCAAATTGGCATTTTTTATTTAATTTTATTTATTTTTATTTTTTTATTTTATTTTTTTAAAATTTACTTATTTATTTATTTTTGGCTGTGTTGGGTCTTCATTTATGTGCGAGGGCTTTCTCTAGTTGCAGCAAGCGGGGGCCACTCACTGTCGCGGCCTCTCTTGTTGCGGAGCACAGGCTCCAGACGCGCAGGCTCAGTAGTTGTGGCTCACGGGCCCAGTTGCTCCGCGGCTTGTGGGATCTTCCCAGACCAGGGCTCGAACCCGTGTCCCTCTGCATTGGCAGGCAGATTCTCAACCACTGCGCCACCAGGGAAGCCCTATTTTTATTTTTTAATTTTTAATTTTAATTTTAATTTTTTACCAAATTGGCATTTTTTAAAGGGCACTTCAAAGATATGTGGTTTGCTGCCAGCTGCTTTGGTCCATTTCCCCAGTGTCCTTGGGGGCAGCGTTCTGTCCCCATGGCATTGCAGGGCACTGGTGCTCTTCACAGAGCCCCTCCTGGCCTTTAGACCAGCCAGCTTGCCCCTTAGCTACTCAGAAATCAAATAGCTCTTCATCGCATTCCTCCTGTTTCCTGTAAACACTTAACTCAGAGCTGAGCACCCAGCAAGCACCCAGTGAATACGATCTCTCATCAACCTCACCGCCATCATCATTGTCCCTGCCTCCAAATCTGATCTGTTGTAGCTGTTTCTCCTCCCCTTGGCTTGATGAACCCCTGAACTTCCTTTCTGATTTTCTGGGTCTTGACACCTCTTCTTCCTCTGGGTTTGGTGAGAAACCGCTAGCCTGGTGGAAGCTTAGCAGCCAGGCTGACCTTTGGGACCTCCCGAGGCCTCTCTTCATCCCCCAGAACCAGCTGAGACAGCATCTGGCTCCTGGAGTACTGGGAGGCTTAGAGCTCCTCCTCTCCTCCCCTGCCCTCCCCCTCCTTTTCCCCCTCCTCCTCTCTCTCCTCCTCCTCCTCCTTCTCCCCCTCCTCCCCCTCCTCTTCCTTCTCCTTCTTTTGGTCTTGATATTAACATTAGTCACGTATTCTGGAGTTTGGACTCTTTTCTATTCAAGTAGGCTAACTGAAACAGTTAATTTTTTATGAATTGGAAATGTATCCTAGGGATTTGCCTGGCGATCCAGTGGTTAAGACTCCGTGCTTCCACTGCAGGGGGCACGGGTTCAATCCCTGGTCTGGTCCGGGAACTAAGATCCCGCATGCCGTGTGGTGCAGCCAAAAAAATAAAATAAAATGATAAAATAAAATAATAATCCCAGAATCAAGACTTCCCTGGTGGTGCAGTGGTTAAGAATCCGCCTGCCAACGCAGGGAACACGTGTTCGATCCTTGGTCCAGGAAGATCCCACATGCCGCGGAGCAACTAAGCCCGTGCACCACAACTACTGAGCCCACGGGCCACAACTACTGAAGCCCTCGCACCTAGAGCCCGTGCTCTGCAACAAGAGAAGCTACCGCAATGAGAAGACCACGCACCACAACGAAGAGTAGCCCCAGCTCGCTGCAACTAGAGAAAGCCCGTGTGCAGCAATGAAGACTCAACGTGGCCAAAATAAATTTTAAAAAAAAGTATCCCAGAATCATTGATTCTCAGAAACAGAAAAAAAAGAAACCTGGAAGTCACCCAGCCCAGCCTCCAAGTACAGGACTTCCTTCTGTGGAAACCCCCAAGTGAAGTGCCCCAGTTTCTGCTTGAATGCTTCCCAGGGTGGAGAACTCATTCCTTTTGAGGAGGTCCACACCCCCCTCCATCCACTCAAATCAGCGACGACTGTCACAGCTCAGACCTGAGCCCCAGTCTTGCTCCCCGTGACTCCCAGAGACCAGTCTGATATTTGCCAGTGAGACCAGAAATTCTAAACTGTGCTGGTAACTAGAAAAGGAAACCCTCATATGGTAATTTACACAATCTACCATCACAAGATTACAGTAAGAGAATTTTCCCAAAAATGGACTCAGAATAGATTGCAGCCAGGACCAGATCATATATATTTTTTAAATTTATTTTTGGCTGCATTGGGTCTTCCTTGCTGCACGCAGGCTTTCTCTAGTTGCGGTGCGCGGGCTTCTCATTGGTGGCTTCTCTTGTTGCAGAGCACAGGCTCTAGGCGCGTGGGCTTCAGTGGTTGCTGCACGTGGGCTCAGTAGTTGTGGCGCACGGGCTTAGTTGCTCCGCGGCATGTGGGATCTTCCCGGATCAGGGGTTGAACCCGTGTCCCCTGCACTGGCAGGTGGATTCTTAACCGCTGCGCCCCCAGGGAAGCCCCAGGACCAGATTATAAAAGTCTGTATTGCTCTCTCCCTCTCTTGTGGTTTTTAAAGATGTAGGAAGACTCGAAGACGCTCAGAACAGACTTGCTATCAGACAGCTCATCAGAGAGATTGGGGAGCCTCGCAATTATGGTTTAACGGATGAAGAAAAGGCAGAAGAGGAGCGGAGGGCTGCCGAGGAACAGCTGGCCAAGGAGGCCATGGAGGAGGCAGAGCGACAGCACAAGGAGGCTGCGGAGACCGCAGAGAAGATCGCTCGCTGGGAGGAGTGGGTGAGTGTGTGCGCATGCGTAGGGGCGGGGGCGTGGGTGGGGGATGGGGGATGGGGGATGGGGGATGGGGGATGGGGGATGGCAAAACCATTCAGGCCTCTCGCACTTCCCATCCGGCTAACAGAGAAATGTCACGGAAAAACCCCAAACAATTTTTTGTTGTTTTTGTTTTTGTTTGTTTTGTCATATGTACCATTTTTTTCTTTTTTCTTTTTTTTTTAAAATTTCTTTCATATGTACCATTTTTTAAAAGATGCCCCGGTCTTTTGCTTAGTGTAAATAATAACGATAATAACAACTAGCCATTGACACAGCATTAACAATACACATCGCTGTAAAAGTGTGCCAGTTTGCTGCCTGTCAGCCTGGTGATTTCATTCGGTTTTCCTCCATTTACCCATCCAACTTGGGTGGTCAGCCTCATTCTACCCTTCTTCTCCAAATCACTGAGTCTTATCTATTCTGCCTCCTAAAACAGCACTCACATCCCCCTGCAGGGCTCCCTTCTCCTGACCAGGGTGCCAGAATTATGCGGTGCCTTCTGGCTGGTCTCCCCAGCTCCACCCGCTCCATCTCCAATCTGTTCCCCTGCTGCTGCCAGGTGATCCTTCTAAAATACAGATCCAAGCCTCCCTGGTGGCGCGGTGGTCAAGAATCCGCCTGCCAATGCAGGGGACACGGGTTTGAGCCCTGGTCCGGGAAGATCCCACATGCCACGGAGCAACTAAGCCCGTGCACCACAACTACTGAGCCTGCGTGCCACAACTACTGAAACCCGTGGCCTAGAGCCCATGCTCCGCAACAAGAGAAGCCACCGCAATGAGAAAATGGCGCACTGCAACAAAGAGTAGCCCCCGCTCGCCGCAGCTAGAGAAAGCCCGGCGCAGCAACAAAGACCCAACGCAGCCAAAAATAAATAAATACATTTATTTAAAAAAACAAAAAATAAAATACAGATCCAGACTTCCCTGGCAGTCCAGTGGTTAAGACTCCGTGCTCCCGGGCTTCCCTGGTGGTGCAGTGGTTGAGAATCTGCCTGCCAATGCAGGGGACACGGGTTCGAGCCCTGGTCTGGGAAGATCCCACATGCCGCGGAGCAACTAGGCCCGTGCGCCACAACTACTGAGCCTGCGCGTCTGGAGCCTGTGCTCCGCAACGAGAGGCCGCGATAGTGAGAGGCCCGCGCACCGTGATGAAGAGTGGCCCCCGCTCGCCGCAACTAGAGAAAGCCCTCGCACAGAAACGAGGACTCAACACAGCCAAAAATAAAAAAAATAAAAAAAAAAAGACTCCGTGCTCCCAATGCAGGGGGCACAGGTTCCATCCCTGGCAGGGCAGATCCCACATGCTGCTTGGCAGGGCCAAAAAAAAAAAAAAAAAAAATACCGATTCACCACGTCCATTCTCTGTTTAAACTCTTCACAGGCTGTTCATCACTGTTAGATGAAAGCCCAAACTCCTTATTGTGGTCCCCAAGGTCCTCTGTGACCTGGCTGCCTCTAGTATCTCCGTGCATTTAAACAACGTGCCATCTGTTCGATTAACTTCTTCCCTTGCTTCAAGTCATCGCTAAAAGTCATCTTTCTAATGAGGCCTTTCCTGGACACCATATTTAAAATTTCAACACCTGCCCCACTGCATAGCACGTCCTATCCCTTTCTATACTTTTAAATTTCCCTCTTGGGACTTCCCTGGAGGCCCAGTGGTTAAGGCTCCTCGCTTCCCCCTGCAGGGGACACAGGTTCAATCCCTAGTGGGGGAACTAAGATCCTGCATGCCAAAAAAAAAACAAAACCAAAAAAAATAAATTTCCCTCTTTGCATTTATTCTACCTAAGGCAGTATGTATTTTATATCTTTATCTTGTTTATTGTCTTTTGGCTGCACATTTAACTAATGTCCATGGCCAGGAGTGGGCTGGACTGATGGGCTTAAGTCCCACCCAATCCACTAGACTGAGAAGGGAGATTTCTCAAAGGAAATCTGGAATTATTAGTCCTGAGAGAGGGGGGCTGTATGCTGAGCATAACACAAGCCCACCAGATCAATACCTTCGAGACTTTCTATTAGCACTTTTTTTTTTTTTTTTTGGCTGCATTGGGTCTTCGTTGCTGCGCGCAGGCTTTCTCTAGTTGCAGCGAGTGGGGGCTACTCCTCATTGCGGTGCGCGGGCCTCTCATTGCTGTGGCTTCTCTCTTGTTGTAGAGCACAGGCTCTAGAGCGTGCGGGCTTCAGTAGTTGTGGCGTGCAGGCTTAGTTGCCCCGCGGCATGTCGGATCTTCCCCGACCAGGGCTCGAACCCATGTCCCCTGCATTGGCAGGTGGATTCTTAACCACTGGACCACCAGGGAAGTCCCTATTAGCACTTCTATGATTCTGTGATCCTTCCTTCCTCTTTCTTTCCTTCTTTCTTTCTTTCTTCCTTCCTTCCTTCCTTTCTTCTTTCTTTCTTCCTTCCTCCCTTTCTTTCTTTCTTTCTCTCTTTCTCTCACTTTGCTTCATCTGGGCAGCTAGAAATTATTTCGGTTTAAGAAGTGAGGTAGAATCATCATCATCATTACCACCATCATCATCATCATGATCACCATCATCATCATCATCTTTTTGCCTGTCCTAGAGGGATTTGGATTGCCTGAGTAATTAAGAAAGTGAACAAAAGGGGTGATTAATAAAGATAAATCATGCTGGAAAAAAAAAAGAAGTGAGGTAGGGGTCCAGTTTATTATTTTCCATATGACTAGGCAGTTGTTAAAACACCATTTACATCTTTTCCCTGTCAACTGGAAATGCCATCTTTATCATAACATGATGAACATTTATAGCAGTATCTACTTCTAGTGCACTCTGGGGTGAGTCGTATGAAACCATTCTTCTTTTTCCGTCTATTTACTGCATCCCCGAATTTTCTATTTGTAGAGTAAACGACTAGCGGAAGTTAAAAGAGAAGAAAAAGAATTACTGGAGGCCCAGTCTCTTCCCTTGAGAAACTATTTAATGACCCACGTTATGCCAACCCTTATGCAAGGTCTGAATGAGTGTTGTAAGATCAGACCCGATGATCCTGTTGATTTTCTGGTAAGAGATTTAAGGCTTTTTTAAAATATCAATTTGAAAATAAAATATGCCCAAATCTAAATGAAAAGCCAGTTGAGACAGAGAAATTGTGTGTCTGGTTATTTGGGAAATAGCCTCTAATACCTTCATCACAGTTTATAATAAGATTTTTGTTACTCATTTGAAAGCAAAAAATTTCTGCACTTTCATTTTTAAATTGTAAACATTAACAGTACAAATTAATGTACTATTAATTCTAAATTCTAAATTAATAGTACATTCTAAATTGTTGACTTTTTTTTCTTTTTTCTCAATTACAGGCAGAGTATCTTTTCAAGAACAATCCTGAAATGCAGTGAAATTTTAAAGATCTCATGTCATATACTTTTACAGAGCTGGAGATGACTTTAACATTGTAATTTGAAAAATTGCTTTAAAAAATGCTTTTCTAGTTTTGGGGAAATTCTTTTTTTCTCCCTGCAAACAAATATTTAATTAAGTAGATTTATTATAAAAAGCTCTATGGCAACGAGTCACTACTTCATTAAAACCATATTTTGAGAGGTAAATTGTTAAAGTATCTGTGCATAGCTCATGGGATAAATATTGATTTAATATTTCATTCTTAGTCTGAGTATTCTGTACACTAATGTTTATAGTAATTTAATTTATAGCATGAAGAAAAGCAGACTATATATTATTCTAACATGTAAGCTAATGAATTTATGTGATTTGTTATGTCCCCAGTACCATTGGTGTTAGAAATGGAAATAAATTAGAACAGTTTATGCTTTTTGAGTCACAGTAAGTCAGACATGTTTGGTTTCTGCAAGGTTGCTTTTTGAGTTCAAGGTCAGCACCCAACCTATGAGTCAGAGAGAATTCTAAACCTCTTGGTAGAAAAATTCATGTAACAAGATGAATAAATTTTAATATCTTTGATAATTAGAAAGTTGCTAAATATTTTTAACAAACTAACTTTACCATATAGGCATAAACAATCAATCCCTATGGCCTTTTCAGCTCTAAAAATCCTATAATTCCCAGAATTACACTGGATGAGAAATCAGTTTAGGTTTATCTTAATGGCATATATATTTCATTTCTTTAAATAATGAAATCTGAATATAACTGCACTACTTTTTTGTGTGGCAAAATACATAAAACATAAATTTACCATTGCAACCATGTTAAAGTGTACAATTCAGTGGCACTAAGTACATTCATGATACTGTCCACTCATCACCACAATCTAGCTCCAGAACTTTTCCATCACCCCACTTGGAAGCCCTGTACCCATTCATCAGTCACTCCCCATTATCCCCTCCCCTCAAGCTCCTAGCAAACACTAATCTGCTTCCTGTCTCTATGGATTTGTCTATTCTGGATATTTTATATAAATGGAATCATGCAATATGTGGCCTTTTGTGTCTAGCTTCTTTCACTTACCATGTTTTCAAAATTCATTCATGTTGTAGCATGTATCAATACTTCATTCCTTTTTATGGCTGAAAAATATTCCACTGTATAGATAGACCATATTTTGTTTAATCATTCATGTGTTGATGGACAGTTAAGTTCTTTCCACCTTTTGGCTGTTGTGAATAGAGCGGCTATGAACATTTGAGTACAACTTCCTGTTTGAACACCTGTTGTCAATTTTCGGTAGAAACCCAGGAGTGGAAATATTGTCATACGGTAATTCTGTATGGGGAACTACCAGACTCGTGGGTGTGTAGTAGTATCACATTGTAACTAAGCATCTTTTCATGTGCTTGCTGGCCATTTGTATATCTTCTTTGGAGAAATCTATATCCGAGTCCTTTGCTCACTTTTTATTTGGGTTGTCTTTTTGTTACTGAATTGTAAAAGTTCTTTATATATTCTGGATAGAAGACCCTTATCAGATATGTGATTGGCAAATATTTTCCCCCATTCTGTGGCTTGTCTTTTCACTCTCTTGATAATGCCTTTAATGCACAAAAACTTTTATTTTGATGAAGTCCAATTTACCTATTTTTCTTTTACTTCACTGCACTATTTTTGATCCTTATTTTAATTGAAAACACTAAGTAACTAAAGAGAATACGTTTTCGACAGTTTGAAATCACTGGTCTTTATGATAGTTACATTTTCATGCCTTCAGGATGGTTACATCTCGTGACCTGGCTTCTTAGTTCACTGAGAAAACCCATGCAATCAAAAGAGAACTTCTACATCCTCCCACTGCAAACCTACCTCTGCCTTCCCTTCTGCTGCTGAGAACTGTCTGTGCTCCCACCTAAGAACAACCTGTGCCCTGAATCCCATCTCTTCTCACATAATCCGATTCTGCTCCTATAATCATCCCTTCTCTCTCACAGCTTGATTTTTCCCTCTCCTCTGGATCATCACCCTTAGCTTCAAACTTATTCTCCTAACTCCCATACGTCAAAACAAGACAAGACAAAAACCCACTTCGAATGAAAAAACCCGCCTAGACCTCCACATCCTCCTCCAACCACGGGCCCAAAATTGCGGTCCTCTTTACAGCCCGGTTACCAGTGACGCCCTTCCCCTCACCTGCTGCTCCCACAGTTTCCAATCTCAGGTATCGGCAACTCCATCCTTCAGCCGCTCAGGCCCTAAACTGTGGAGGCATGCCTCGTTCTTTTCTTATTCTCTTACCCCATATTCCATGCATCAGTGCATCATATTGGCCCAACTTTCAAAACATATCCGAAGTCTGTCTGCTTCCTACCCCTCCAACATTACTGTCCTGGCCTGCTCCTTTCCGTGACTTCTGTCAACATCCCAACAGGGGAATCTTGTTAAAACACAAGTCAGATCTGCTTAAAGCCCCCCAGTGCCTTCCGATCTCACACGGACGGGGAGACAAAGTCCTGACCTGGGCCTTCGAGGCCTGATACAGTCTGACCCCTCGTGACCTCACTGCCCTCTCACAAAAACCCTCATTGCCAAGTGTACTCTGTGTTGGGGCCTTGGCCTGGAAAACTTGGCTCCCACATATCCACGTGGCTCACCCTCACTTCATCCGCAGCTCAGCTCAAATATCACCTCCTCAGAGAGGCCCCCCAGATTGTCCTCCCAATGACATTCCACGCTGTTCCTTTTCTCTGCTGACACTTGACATCATTTTATATGCCCATGTACTTATTGTCTATATACCTCACTAAAATGTAACCTCCATGGAGACAGGGATTTTGTTTTGTTTTTCTGTCTCTCTACAGACTAAAAAATTGCATAGCACATGGTAGAGGTACAATAAATATCAGTGTATGAAGCTGTTTAGCTGAAATTTTGCTACACAGCTATGTTTTTTATAACTAAATCAAATCTCTAGTTATTCAACAAAGTCCGTAGTCTATTTACATTTCTATATGGCTGTGACAGAACACTTAAGTAACTCTGAGGGTCACCAAGATGCTTCACTAAGTGGCATCAATTTTGGTGAATTCGCTATGGAGTCTGGCCCTCAGCCATGCAAGTTTAGAAGAGTGATCTCAGTAGCGTTTAAGGATAGATAGGACCCTGAGATGCTGACATGTGTTAACAAATCTCCTGAGAGACCAGCAGAGAAGACAGAGTACCGATTTATTTACAATGAGAAATATAGTTGAGTGAGCTGAGACTGGCACCCACTTTAGCAGTACATTCTCTTCTTGGAAGCGGTTATAGGAGAAGCCAAATGATCAGAAGTGCTTGGTGAATGCAAAACCAAGACAAGGCATGAGTGCTGGCTGGCTTGATAGATCCATCCCTGCCGTGCCGGCCAAGCTGCTCTAGTCCCTGCCGACAAGATGCGCTTTCCCAGACATCCTTTGGATGGGCAGCGATGATTTTTACCCCTGTGACTCCCCTTGACACGTTCTTGTTTCAGATATACTAATATATTCACTCTCCCAGGTCTTTGTAGGTTAGGAGGCGTTTACTTTCTTTAAGGTGACTTTTCGTATTTCTGGTTTGATCCATTGTGTCATTTTATAATTAGGCTCTCTGAAGTCAAATCCCGCCCCCCCCAAATCTGAGTAGGCCAGCCTGTCACTGCTAAGCCTCCTCTGTATATACCTGTAATTTTTTTTTAATTGAAGTATAGTTTATTTACAATGTTGTGTTAGTTGCGGGTGTAAAGTGATTCAGTTATACATACATATATATCTATTTTTTTTCATATTCTTTTCCCTATAGGTTATTACAGAATACTGAGTATAATTCCCTGTGCTGTACAGTAGGTCCTATATACCTGTAATTTTGATAGACATTATTATATACACCTACATTTTGGATAAGCATATTCCTATATTACTTATAAAGAGCTGGTATAATTTACAATAACATAGCTAGGGACAAGCTAAGAAAGATGTATAAGTCCTCTACATTGAAAATTTAAAAACACCGCTGATAGTAATTAAAAATGAAATAAATGGAGTGATACACTGTTTTTTTAAACTATTTATTTATTTACGTGGCTGCGTCAGGTCTTAATTGCAGCACACGGGATCTTCGTTGTGGCATGCGGGGTCTTTTGTTGCAGTACATGGGCTTCTCTCTAGTTGTGGTGCATGGGCTCCAGAATGCATGGGCTCAGTAGTTGTGGTGCTGGGCCTTAGTTGCCCCACAGCATGTGGGATCTTAGTTCCCTGACCAGGGATCGAACCTGCATCCCCTGCATTGGAAGGTGGATTCTTAACCACTGGACCATCAGGGAAGTCCCGAGATATACTGTTAATGGCTTGTAAAGCTCAATATTTTTTATACTTCAATTTTTCTCCAAAATGATCTGTAGAGTCAATGCAGTCCCAATCAAAATCCCAGTGTGTTTCTTCCTTCCTTCCTTCCTCCCCCCCTCCCTCTCTCTCTCTTTTTGGTAGAAATTGATCATCTGTTTCTGAAATATATATGGTAATGCAAAGGACTTAGAATATAGAATAGTCTAGACAGTTTTGAGGAACAGCAAACTTGGAAGACTTCACTCTAAATATTAAGATTTATTATAAAGCTACAGTAATTAAGACAGACACATAGATCAATGGAACAGAATAAGGAGTCCAGAAACAGATCCACATATTTACAGTCACTTGATTTACAACAAAGGCCCTATTGCAATTCAATGGGGAAAGTATGGTCTTTTCAATAAATTCTGCAGGTCATTAGGAGATCTATATATTAAAAACAAATAAACAAACAACCCCTCCCCCCCAAAAAACACCTTGACCTCTACCTCACAGTATATACAAAATTACTTTGAGATGGATCTTAGACCAAAATGTGAAAGTCAGAATAATAAAGCTTCTAGAATAGAATAAAACATAAGAGGAATTCTTCGTAACCCTGGAGTGGGCAAAGATTTCTCAAGACAACATTAAGAGTGAAAAGACAAGCCTCAGAATGGGGAAGATATTTGCAATACATACAAATGACAGAGGTCTTGTACTCAGAATATGTTAAAAACTCCTACAAGACAATTAGACTGAAAACTCAATTTAAAGGTAGGCAGAAGACTTGAGTAACCACTCCATAAAAGGGGATATCTAAATGACCAATCAGCATATTGAAAAAGGCTGAAAGTCATTAATCATCAGAGAAATACAAATGAAAACTACAACAAGATTCCGTTATGATACTACCCTTGGGCCAAAATTAAATGAACTGATAATACCAAGTGTTGATGAGAATGTGGAGCAACTGGAACCCACCTATCGAGTGAAATATAGATTGGTGCTCTCACTTTGAAAACCATTTGGGAGGACTTAATAAAGTCAAATATAGGTATACACATGACCCAGCAATTCCATTCCTGGGTATATACCCAAGACTGCTTATATCTTCAAAAAGACACGCACAAGAATGTTCAGAGCAACATTACTCACAAAAGCCCCAAACTAGAAACAACCAAAATGTCCATGAATAGGAGAAAGATATGCTGTGGTATCTACAATAGGAGCAAGATATATCGTCGTAGTATAGAGTACCACATTGAAATGAAAAAGAGTGACTCTTACCTCCGACAACATAGAGAATCTTACAGATGAAATGTTGAGTGAAAGAAGTTAGATACAAGGGTAAATACTGTATTTGAAGTTGAAAAACAGATATAACTAGTCCATAGTGGACTAGTCAGAACAGTGATTACCAGGTAATGGTGGTGTTGGTGGCAATAGAGGGTTATCCGCTGGGAGGAAGCCTGCTGGGAGGCTGGACATTTTCTACATCTTGATTTAAGTGATAATTACATTGGCGTGTACATGGATAAAATTTCATTCCACTCAGTAGGGAGTGCTACAGAGATGGGGAACAAGCACAGATGCCTTAGTATTTGTACACTTTACTGTAAAAGTCATACTTTAATAACCTTTTAGAAAGGAGTTGGTACTCTACCTTAAAAAATACTAAAGTATACTATGTTTCCCTAAAGTTAAAAAACAAACAAACAAACCCAGAAACTCTTCCTTAAAATATGGATTTGTTCATGGAGTTCCTTAGATCCAGTTCAGGAAAGAAAAATACCATTTGAATACCCATAAAAATTTTTTTGGAGTCCTTTATATTAAAAAAAAAAGGAAGTTAATCAAAACGCCATTCAAATTCTTTATTTAGAGTGTACTTGGGAGTGGCACAAAGTCAGTTTAGTTGATATGGCAGGCAAGACATCCCCCAGTGCTCTCTGCCTGCTGGTGTTCATGCCTTTGTGTAATCCCTTCCCTCTGAGTGTAGGTGGACCCTGTGATTTGCTTCCATCCAATGGAATACAGTGAAGCTTAGCTTAGAGAGGATTGTGAATGAGATCACGCCAGCCAACTGTATTGCCTACTGGGCTTACATTCTTTAACAGAGCAAGCTGCCCTGTGGGAGAGGTCCACACGGACAGGGACTGAGAGGGGCCTCAGCAAACAGCCAGCAAGACACTGACGCTTTCAATCCAGTAACTTCAACGGACTGAATCCTGCCAACCAACACGAGTGTGGAAGTGGATCCTTCCCACTTGAGCCTTCAGATGACACCCCAGTCCTGTCTGACCATGAATGTGGCCTTGTTGACAGACCCTGAAGCAGAGGACCCAGCTAAGCCATGTCCAAATTCCTGATTCACAGAAACTGTTGGATAATAAACGTGTGCTGTTTAACTGGTTTAAAGCTTGTGGCAAATTGTTAACACAGCAAGAGATAACTGATATGATTGAATAGGCATCCTTACCTTCCAGGCATTAACAATCTGAGATGATCACTGTTATGGACTAAATTTTTTTTAAAATTTTTTTATTTCTTTAATTTTTATTTATTTTTATTTTATTTGTTTATGGCTGTGTTGGGTCTTCGTTTCTGTGCGAAGGCTTTTCTCGAGTTGCGGCAAGCAGGGACCACTCTGCATCGCGGTGCACGGGCCTCTCACTATCGCGGCCTCTCTTGTTGCGGAGCACAGGCTCCAGACGCGCAGGCTCAGTAATTGTGGCTCACGGGCCCAGTTGCTCTGCGGCATGTGGGATCTTCCCAGACCAGGGCTCGAACCCGTGTCCCCTGCATTGGCAGGCAGATTCTCAACCACTGTGCCACCAGGGAAGCCCCCAAGCTTCATCATCTCTTACCTGAATATGGCAAGAGCCACCTCATCTTTCCTCCAACTTCAAAATGTCTGGCAGTTTGCAGCATTTTTAAAAAAATTTTTTTAATCTTTTATTTTATTTATTTTTGGCTGCGTTGGGTCTTCGTTGCTGCATGCGGGGTTTCTCTAGTTGTGGCGAGCGGGGGCTACTCTTCGTTGCGGCGCGTGGGCTTCTCAGTGCAGTGGCTTCTCTTGTTGCGGAGCACGGGCTCTAGAGCGCGCCGGCTTCAGTAGTTGTGGCGTGCGGGTATAGTTGCTCCGCGGCATGTGGGATCTTCCTGCACCAGGGCTCGAACCCGTGTCCCCTGCATTGGCAGGTGCACCAGGGCTCGAACCCGTGTCCCCTGCATTGGCAGGTGGATCTTAACCACTGCGCCACCAGGGAAGTTCCCATCTGGGAAGTTCAAATTGATTCCCTACCCTTTTATCTTCCCACAAATATCAATGTAATCTCCTTCCTCTTTTAAAACTTCCAATGTCTTCCCCATTCACAAAAAGATAAAATCCAAATCTCTCAGAAAGGCTTCAGGTCTCAGGGCAAAGATCAGCTCCTCTGAGAGGCCTAGTTTGACCAACCTATCTAAAGTTGAACTGCCCCGTAATTTTATCATCTGATTTATTTTATTCATGGCTCTTATTACAATCTATAATTCCCTTACCTCTTCAAGTGTTTATCTGCTCCCACCCCCCAGAAGGTAAGTGGGACAGTGTTAATATTTGACAATCATCAGTGCCTATCTTTATGAGCAATTTTTAAGACCATAGCTTTAATATTTTGTTGATTCCACTGGATCTCAGATTTTCAAAAATTTTGACAGGTCTATTACTGGGCCCCCAACTAAAGCCACAAGAGGGTAAGGGAATAAGTAGAATTGATAATCAAGGGCTTCCCTGGTGGCGCAGTGGTTAAGAATCCGCCGCCTGCCAATGCAGGGGACACGGGTTCGAGCCCTGGTCTGGGAAGATCCCACATGCCGTGGAGCGGCTAGGCCCGTGAGCCACAACTACTGAGCCTGCGCATCTGTAGCCTGTGCTTCGCAACGGGAGAGGCCGCGACAGTGAGAGGCCCGCGCACCGCGATGAAGAGTGGCCCCCGCTCTCCGCAACTGGAGAAAGCCCTCGCACAGAAACGAAGACCCAACACAGTCAAAATAAATAAATAAATAAGTAAATAAATAAAAAAAGAAAATCAAATACAAGTCTGTCTCCAGATCATTGCTGTTCCACAGAAATGATGGCCACATACATAATTTAAATTCTTCTAGCAGCCACATTTTAAAAAGTAAAAAGAAACAGTTGAAATTTTCATATTTTCTTTAATGCACTATATCCAAAACACAATATAAAAAAATTGTCAGTGAGGTATTTCTTTCTTTTGTTCATAGTAAGATCTGCGTGTGATTTGTACTTACATCTTAAATGAACTAGCCTCATTTCAAGTGCTGGCAAGCCGCATGTGACAAATGGGGTTTGGATCCTGTGCTTTTCCCACTGAGCCGCTCATTAGTCCTAGAATGCTAGTCCCACTAGACGTTCTGTGAAAAAATGGAAATCTTTTGTCAAATTTCCTGAGGATTTACAAGTGCATATTTAAAGAATTTAGGACTTTAACTTTCCCATATTTGATGCCCCCCTTCCCCTCCATTAATCTTCTGTGTGACACTTTGGAACACGTTCTAAATTCGAAGAGGGAAAGAATATGAGAGTCAAGTCAGTCTCAGGCATTCTTTACTAAGCTTTTGCTGGAGGTGTGCAGGTAACTCCCAAGTCCCACCCCAGGGAGAGAAGGGGTTGCAAAACACAGCCTCAGGGAAACTATGGGCGAAACGGCCTTTGCTAACATCCCAAGGCTTACTGCCACCTACGTTTCTACTGAATGACAGCTTTATAGTGAGTTCCAGTGCACCAGCTGTTAGAAATAAATTTAGCTCCTGTTCCCGAATCTGCTGTCATCACAGTCCTATCCAGCAAATTTATTCATTCAACAGGTATTTCCTGAGCGCCTGCGTACACCTTAGTGGACAGAACAACTCCAAAGCTCCGCGCCGGGGGGACCGAGTCTAGAGGGTAAGGCGGGAGTCCTAGCGACGTCTCTGCGCCCTCTGTCCCCGGCAGTGCCAAGCACCCTTCTTGCATTATCACATTAAATAGGCGCCACTACCCTAGGAAGCAGGCATTACTCTCACTTTGCAAAAAATAAGAGGTTGAGTAACCTGTTACAACCCAGTGTGCCCATGCTGAGCCCAGCGCTCGGCTGGCACCCGGGGCACGCGTGGGCGCCTCGGTCCCCTCCAAGCGCCTCCACCGACGCAGTCCGAGGGGAAGCGCAGCCGCCGCGACCTCGGGCGGAGAGAACGGCGGGACCTCGCAATGCACCGGAAGCGGCGCCTCTCCGGGGCCTTCCTCGCGCCGTCCAGGCTGCATCGCCCCCATTGGCGACGAGAGCGGCCCGGCAGGAGGGACACCCCCGAGCCCAGAGCCTCCCAAACGGCTCCCACCCATACGCCCGACACGTGCCGCGGAAGCTGGACACAACTGGGGCGGAAGCCGCCGGAGCGCAAGCCGAAGCACGAACTACCCTTCCCGTGAGGCTTCGCGGCGGGCCGGGCGGCTGCTGCGCAGGCGCACGCACAGCGTGTGTAGCGGCGTCAGCGGTTCTAGAACGTTGCTGTGGTAGCGCTCGGGCGCCATGTTAGGACGAAGGAGAAGGAGGAGAAGCGCTTAAAGCGGCGGGAGCGGGTGCGGGAGTGGGGTTGGACCCAGGGCTGAGGCAGGCCCCCCCCCCCTCCCTCCCGCCTCAGTGGATCATGCCCAGGGCGGCAGCGGCGGCGGTTGCGGGGGGGAAGTGACTGGGCGGTGCCGGCGCAGGAGACGATGCCGTTGTAAGTGATTTGTATTCTGTTTTCTCTCGCACGCCGGCGGGGCTTTGGGGGCGTCGGGGGAGGGGGGAGGGGGGCGCGCGAGCCGGGCCCTCGCCCCGAGGGGGAGGCGGGCGGGACTGGGGCTCTTCCTGTTTCCTCTCCCACTCGCCGCCGCACTTCCCCTTGTGTTCGGTTCCCGCTTCCTCCCACCCCTTCCTGGCTTCGGCCGCTGGCGGGCCGGGGGCCTTTCCCTTCCGGAATGGCCGGAGGATCCTCTAACTCTACTGCTCCCGCTCCTCCGCCTCGTCCGATAAGAGAAAGGGGTGTGTGTGGGGGGGAAACCCCGGTGCTCAGCTGCCGGGGAGGAAGGCCCTGCTTCTCGCGGGGTCTGCACACGGGGTTCGGGCTCGCCCCCCGGCGCCTCTCGGGCTCGTTTCGCTGCTTGTGTTCCCGGCCTAGCTCTCCCTCCCGTTTCCGAGATGCCCACTTCGTGCGCCAGTGTTAACCCACTTCCGCGTCCCAGCTTGCCTGAGCACGAGTTAAAAGCCCAGTTTTGAGCGTCGAGCCCAGCTTCTCGAACATCCCCTCCCCCCGCCTCCGTTCCCTCCAGCCTTTCGGCTGCCAGGAGAGGGGCACTTTCCCGGGTGCCCCCCGTCGAAAGGCGTTGCGTTACGTGTCGCTCTCCCGGTTTTGTTTCGAAAGGGTCGCCGGATTTCACCTTGCTTCCGTCTCTCCATCTGCAGTGATACTTTCTGTTCTTCTGATGGTAGACTTTTTTTTACTGCAGTCCATCTATGCCTTCTAATCTCACTAGGCCTACATCTTATACTTTATTTCCCATGTTGGGATTTTTAAAGAAGTTTTCTTTTTCTTTTCTCTGTCTCTCAAAGAATGGGATGTAATTTGAGAACTCATTGTTAATCGAAAGATTACAGCCTTTTTTTCTGCGTATATACAGCAGAGTAGAGGCCTAAATCGTGAGACTGCATTTCTTCCATTTTTGAAGATTCAAGGGTAAGAGATGGGGGGCCGAGTTCTCTTTGTAGCCCCGAAGCATGTAATCGACCCTTGAAGTTTTACTTAAACGCAGAATAAAGATGTTGGGGTTTCTAGACACCTAACGTAGCACCTCACGCTTATTTTATTTTTTTTAAGTAAAAACAACTTCTTTTCTGCAAATATCACTGATTATAGTTTTACAGTTTTATTTATGTATGTGTATATGTGTGTGTATGTCTCTCTTTACAGGTGAGGCTCTAACTTTGAAACAGGCTTTAAAGATATCTGTCCCATTTCACACGATATGTTAAAAAGGAATTTCATGCTCCTTCCTTCTCACCCACTCTAGTCATTTTGTTAAGAGGCCTGTCAACATATTATTTCTGTAATGAGGATATTTGTTAATTTTAATTAAATATAGCAGACCTAAAATCTTATAAGGTGCAAGGTCCCTGTTAATTGAATCATCCTTTTATGGAACAATAAAAAGGGTTACTAGGAGAACCGAGTCTAAGCAAGATTTTTGTGGCATTTTTCAATTCAGCAGCAATTAAAGTAAACCTAAATGTTTGCAGTAATGCCATGTGACTTCTTTGTGTTAGCTCGCATTTTATTGCTGTTTTGGAAAAAGGACTTCTCTTTCTGATAATCATGTCAGTATTAAAAATTGATCAGTAACAGGAAACGTATGCCTTAAAGGGCTTTAATTAAGAAATAATTTGTGTCTTTTTAGAAATTAAAAGTTCTTTTATACCTGCTTTTTCCCAACATGCTTTGAGGAAAGGAGGTATATCTTTCCTTTAAAGACCTAAGTGCTTCAAATTCTTTGGAAGTTAGTGCAAATGTTTAAAATGGAAGACAAAGTGAAGGCAGCAGATTCTCACACATGGATATTGTCTTTCTAGTGTGTTTCTTGAAATGTGAACAGTATGGCCAGTTTTTCATTAGCTTTTCTCTTATTGTTAACCCTATGTGTACTATAGTACTTTTAAAGTAAACTAAAAGACCATAGACTGCCTAGTTAAGTAGGCCTTTTTTCTCATTAGTTTGCTTTCTTTGTTTTTCATGTTCTGGTGTCATTAATTTTATTTCTTTGATGTTTTGAATTGTGATTTCCAGACTGTATTGTGTTTGACTTTCACTTTCCTGTTTGGTGTGTCTGTTAAGTCTTTGTGTGTGGGTGGGGGGGTTAAGGTATAGGTAAATTGTCAGAATGGATGAAATCAAAACAGATTACTGAAGTTACGTCGTTAGAAAACATTGTGAGCAGGTCTCCATATATTGTCCAAAAGCATATGTAATTGCATATATAATTTTGAAAAGCTGGTATGGTTTAAGAGCCATGGTGATTAAGCTTCCAAAATTTTTGATAGTCTTAGGATCCATTAATACCAGATTTCTCATGGTGGTACTATTCACATTTTAGGCTGATAATTCTGTCCTGTGTATTGCAGGGTGTTTAACAGCATGCCTGACTTCTATCTACTAGATTGCGGGAGTCCCACCCCCCATGTCCTGGTAATGACAACCAAAAATGTGTCCAGATATTGCCAGATGTACCTTGGGGGCCAAAATCTTGTTGAGAACCACTGCATTAATACAGCGTATAATACCTGTATGAGAACTATATTCCAATTTCTGCCTTTCTCTGTGCTGGTCAGATCATTATTTGCATCAGCTCAGTTCTAGCTATCACACTGGTAATAAAAAGACTTAAGGGGAGTAGACATTATCAGTGACTTAGCATTCATGCCACATTTGTCGAATGTTATTGGAAGAGGTATTTAGCAAGACTTGGGGGAGACAATAGCTCTTCCATATTTTTGGGGTTGTCACAAAAAAAGAGGGAATTGGAGTAGTTTCATGTAGTGATAAGAGGTAGAACTGGGACCTTTTGGTGGGTAGTAATATCGTGTAGCAGTGGTTCTCAGAGTGATTTGTAGAAGCCTCGATGTTGGGGGTCCTTGAGATCCTTTTAGGGAGTACATAAAATCCAAACTTTTCATAATATTGAGGTGTTATGTCTTTTTTAGTCTGTTGACATTTGCACCAGTGGTGCAAAAGCAGTGGTGGGTAATGATGCCTTAGGAAGAATCAAGGCAGAGGCACTGTATTCTACTAGTTATCATTGTATTACTTCACTACACACATGCACACAAACACACACAGTTTGAAAAAAAAGTCCTTGATGAAGCAGTAAAAAAATGTTAATTTTATTAAGTCTTCACCCTTGAGTTTTTTGAATATGTTGTGATAAAATGGGAAGTACACATAAAGCTGTATGCTAAAAAGTAGGATGGTTGTTTTGCGAAGAGCACATGTATGATTGATTTGTGAGCTAAGCTAGTGCTTTTCTCATTGAGCTCTGTTTTTACCTGAAAGAACAATTGATGAATTATGATGTTCATACTTGACTACTTAGCATTTACTTGAAAAATGGAGCCTGTCTCTTTAAGGAGAACAACTGACAGTGTTTGTGGCCAGTGATAAAATTTGAGCTTTCAAGCAAAAATTAGAATTTTAGAATGCTTGTTTCTGTCATTGTGAGCTTGACAGCCTCCCAATAATTAAAAATGTTTCTGATGTGATTGATAGTGATATTAGTGAACTTTTTTTTTGATATTGTATAATAATGTGCCAACATTTGGAAGATAGGCATATCTTAAGTGAACCCACATCTTCCAAACCACCAATCATGATGTAATAAAATCATGCATGGGTAAAGGTACATTTAAAGTGCAAGGTGGACCAGTCGATTTTAATGCAAGAGTACAAAGGGTTTATTGCTGTGGTTTCTGCTTTCATACTGTAACTAATCTCTAAGAAATTACCACTTGTGGCATTTTGGTGTAATATCAAAGAAGAATATCCACAGTTATTTGAAAAGGCTATTAAAATACTCTTTTCTAGTTCTAATGGTGTAATGCCAGGTTTTATTCCTGTGCATCTACCAAAACAACTTATCAAAAGGGATTGCATGCAGAAGCAGATATGGGAACCAGCTATTTTTGATTAAGCCAGAGTTAGAGATTTGCAAAAATGTAAAATAGTGCTGTTCTTCTCACTAAGTTTTTTGTTTTGGAAAACAGTTATTTTTTAAAAAGTCATTTATGTTAACATGTAATAGATTTCTTGTTACTATACAAAAATTTCCCTGTTGTAATTTCTAATGTAGTAAATAATGGCAGACATAATCCATATAAACAAAAGGTAATTGGAGTCCTCAATAAATTTTAAGAGTTGTGAAAGGGTCCTAAGACCCAAAAGTTCGAGAAACTGATGTATAGAAACAGCTGACAGCTGTCCCAAGCTGCGCTGTTTCCAGTGGTGGTGTCTTTGCGGCATCTCTGGTGGTTTTTGAATGGTCTGGAGGAATGGACACGCACATGATTTAAAGACATTTTTTGTTGTCAATGAAAAACAGTGTATTAGATAACCTTTGAAAGGTAACTTCTGAGAGATTTTGAGTCTCAGATTTTAAGATGTAGAGATTTTGTAATGAATTGCTTGCTGCTTAATAAATGTTAGTTTTGGTTGTGAAATGTGGTATTTAACTTTAAGCATGTTGTCGGTTCATGCTTTTTGATGGAGAAGTTGGGAGGGAAGATAATTGGATTTGAGTAAATTTGTAAGTCAGTTCCCACTCCCTGACACCCCCTCCCTCAACCCCCCAAAGCCTTCTGGCTTGAAAACATATAACTTTTAAAATGTTTTGATTCATCAGAATATTCCATTCCTTGGTAACTAAGCTACTTCAAGTTAACATTACAATTAAATTTCACCTTGAGTTGCATCTAGGCAGGTTTATGAAAGCTACTCTCAGGCAAAATGAGGCCAGTTGGAGTCCCAGCTATTTTGCATTTTTGGTTAGTGGAAGAGGCATGTCTTTTACTTGGTATGTTCATCGTTCTGATTATTCAGCAGCTTTTAAATAATTGTACAATCTTAGCTTATGATTTATAAAACAGCACCATTGCAGGAGATATTAGTTCTTGTAAAGTGAGGCTCAAAGTCGTCACTCCTCTAGGGTCTTAAGGGTGCTAAGTTGTAGACTGCAGCCAAATTCAACTCTGGTTCCATGTTTCATTCTCATTCTAGTACTGTACCATTTTCTGTGTATCTTGTTGGGAACTATGTTTCATCAGCTCAATGGGAGTCTGTATGTCTTAAGTATACTTAATTTTCAAGATCAAGTTGTGTGGAAGATAGTTTTTTAGTCGTTGGATTGCAGGTCTGCAGAATTTTATAGCATTCTCATTTGAAAATTTAAGGATTTGCAGAAGAAAAAAATGTAGGGGTTTAAATTTGATATTTTTATTCCTCTTCTGTCACAGAATTGTCTCACATTTCTGTTCCCTCTATATTTCGTTCAGAAACCAGCTTCTTGCAATTTACAGTAGTCTTTATAGTTTTAAATAAGTTTTTACTTAAGAATAGTGTTCCTGTCATTTTGGCTATCAGAAACATCTAAATTGCATTTCCTGTGTATAATACCATGATTTAATATATTTTTGACTATTTTCTGATACATTTTTATACTTTTTAGATTCTCTAGTTACATTTCTTTCATTTTCAAATTGTGCTTGACAAATACTGATGCAGGAATGCTGTGGTTTGGCTGTTTTTTGTTTTTGTTTTTTTTTTTTTACTTCTAGCCCCTCTTGGAGAGAGGGCAGAGGGACAGTTGGAAGTGCCCTTAGGAAAGAAGGAAAAATAACCTGGCCATTGTTACAATTCAGTAACAAGTACCCTTTCTCTGTATAATCAACCTTTTATTTCCAAAGTTTGGCGTTGGGATTCATCATAATTTATTCCCCTTGAGCGTAAACTATTGCTTCATCTATATTTTAGCCTCTGCTGCTGCTTGCTAAATATTAGCTGGATGATCCACCTGGAATACATATTTTAAGACTATAGTTAGGTTCTAACTATGTTTAGTACATAGGGTGGCAGGTGAATTAGCCATCCTTAGAATAATGTCTTAGTGAGCAAATACGTTGTCTTGACTATATGCTTGACTTTTAAGCTACAGGTAAAATTTAAATATGTGTTAAACTTCTTGTGAAAGAGGAGATTGTATTATTTCTGCTAAGAATTAATATTTAATGCGTATTCAGATACTTTAGAGAGATCCCGTATTCCTATTCTGTTCAATGTCCTTTTTTCCTGCTTAATTTGAATGGGCACATTACGTTTAAGGTCAAGGCCTTTAAACAGCAAATTGCATACTGTGGTTATACATTAAGTGGTTTTTAAAAAAATACTTATTTATTTTTTGGCTATTTATTTATTTGTTGGGTCTTAGTTGTGGCATGTGGGATCTTTTGTTGCTGTGCGCCGTCTCTTTGTTGCGGTGCACAGGCTTCTCTCTAGTTGTGGCACGTGGGCTCTGTAGTTGTGGCATGCGGGCTCAGTAGTTGCGGTGCGCGGGCTCAGTAGTTGCGGCGCGCGGGCTTAGCTGCTCTGTGGCATGTGGGTTCTTAGTTCCCCGACCAGGGATTGAACCGGCATCCCCTGCGGCATCCCCTGCGTTGCAAGACGGATTCTTAACTACTGGACCACCTGGGATGTACCCATTAAGTGTAACTGTGATTTATCTGATTACTTCTAAAGAAGAATATCAAGTAAGTTAAGCTTTCAGTTTTAACTTCACTGACTAAAACTAGCAAGAAATGACAGTGTTTTCTGTTGGCTAGGATCTATACATTTTGAGGCAATTGACCTTTTTAGTCCTACGTGCCACCAATTCCATATGCGCAATGTGAGGAGTCAGAGATTCATCAGTAGCATGAGCTTTGTTTAAATTGGGATGAAAGTCGTTAAATATTAACTGTTTCAGAAAACACCATTGGTGATTTGTTGTCCTTTCCTTTGTGTGTTAGTCATCTGCGGAGACTGCTCTTTTCCCCTTCTCCAAGTCATATAGAGTGCATACCTCCTTAACCTTTTCCTTTGGTATATCCTTGATTCTTTGTTTCTGTAATGTTTATTTTAAGCTTTTACTTTGCACTCATCTGTTGTTTAAAGATCTGAATCCCAGACCAAATTTGAGATTGTCACTGAGGATAGAGACTATCTTTGTAGTCTGATTTTAACATTGTCTTTCATACATATTTAGGATCCTAGTTCAGTAAATTTCAGCCTAATAATATACTTTCTGGGAAAAATAACTTAAATGAGGAAGAGGTGCTTTTAGGAAAATTGGATTGATGAAGTTTGATAGATAGCTTTGGTGCTTTACTAGTTTTCTAGAGCTGTAAATCATGATTTGCTTTGTATTTAATTTTCTAATCACAAAGTGTTACACTGAAAAATCCATTTTAAGGTTTTTATTTCAGTTCTTTAAAATAACATTTTGATTAGCATAAACTACAAAGCTAATAATCAAAAAGGTAATTATTGATTTAAATTGAACATTTGTTTGCTGTCCCTTGCTGTTGGAGAATGATTTTAGGGGGTGGTTTTAGCCTCTTTACTATCACAAACTTAATGGTGAATAGTAGAATTAGATGATTTTCAACTTTTGTATGACTTCATTAATATTTATCTTTAAAAGTACTTTAACAAAAGTACTTTAATGGAAACAAAATCCTAGAAGATGAAATTCTTCCACCAATCAATTCTGCTTGGTGTGTTTCTATGCATGTATAGACATAATACACAAATAATTTTTAAAGGTACAAGACTGTATGTTGTAAAAGATGTATAGAGGCTTATGATTATAGTCAGATGCCTGAGATCATATCCTGACCCAGTGAACAGAGTCGTTGGAATAGTCGGGAATAATGTAAAGTGCTTGCCACACTAACGAATATGTTGAGGTTTCAATAAATACTAGCTATTATCATAATTATATTCTACAACTTTTTTCACCTGACATATTGTGGGCATGTTTCCATGCTACTACATGTGATAACCACCTCATTCTTTTTATATAGCATAGTATTAAGTTGTAAGAATGTACTGTAATTCGCCAGTCCTATATTATATTAATGGATATTTAGGTGGTTTCCGGTTTGTTGGTGCATTGTATACAGTGCTCCAGTGAACAACCTTGGGTATCTTTTGTATTATTCCTATAAGAAGGGTCAAATTTCCAGAATCTGTAGGGTCAAGAGAGGTATTTATTTACAAATACCAAGCATGCTCCCTCTATAAAGGATAATGCTGGGGTAGACATTTCTCATTGCAAGCTTATTGTTGCTGTACAGGATTTTGGGCCCGTATTTGGCCTGTCTTCTAAGCCATTGTATTCGTACCCCAGGAGCAGTAGAAATTTGTGCTTTAATGTACACATTTAATATACTAAAAATGTGTCTAAAAATTAAAGAGGATATGTCTTCCAACATCAGGGCCTTCAGTTTGAGTCCTTGTGTCCTAGTATTTCTGTAAGATAGATTGCTAGAGGTGAAGTTGCTAGACATAAGCTTAAAAGAAAATTTGATGAATATTGCCAGATTGCTTTTTAAAATGACATACCATGTTCACATCCTTTGTGATGGATTAAGAGTGCGCATTTTCTTACACCATTGCCAACATTGGAGGTTTATAATAAGTCTTTCATTTTTTACCAGATGTACATCAGCTTTGTTTTTCTCCAGTCTGACAGAAAAAGTGATCGTCTTAATGTGCTTCCTTGATTTGCAGTGAAACTTTTAAAAGTTGATTTAAGAACATATTAAGAATACAGGTTTCCCTCCCTATCCAAAAGTAGAGAGGTCCTGTGAAAGCTTTTGTAAGCCAAAACAGCATGAAATGAAGAAGCAACTACCTTACACACATCTTGCTAACAGATGCATAGAATAAATTGAGATAAAGCATTGCTGCTCACAGACACAGTTCCAGGCTATGGTAGCTTGATGCTGAGTATACGTATGTCCTGGGGAGGAAGCTTGTTAGTGTCGCTCTTGCTACTCGGGCCGCACGCTGCCTCTGAAACCGCTTGCAAAACAAACGAAGAGTGTTTTTGCTTTTTGACTTTTTTTTGTAAAAGTGAAAATCCTCTTTGGATTTCATTCACTTAGTGAAAACAGGTACTAATATAGGTCTTTCATTTGAGTATTCCTTAACTTTCCTCACTGACTTGAAGTGGTCGTCAATATGATATATCCAAAGATTGATCATACTTTGACTATTTGAATGTATGGCTACTAAAGTATAGTTTACAAATCATAGGAACTTGCACTATTTGAGTTAGCTTTATAGTTACTGTAATCAAAGTGGTTCTTTATTTTTCAGAGCACATGTATTGGTTAAATTGGATGCCTAAACTTTTGAAACAAGTATCTGGCGGAAATAAGCAGCCTACAGTCATATGCCAATTTCACAAAAATGTTGCCATTTCTAAGTACCTAAATATTTATCCTAAGTAGAGTTAGGTCTTAGACAGCCTAGCATGAGGAAAGGATGGACCGACCTTTCTTTTGAGTATTGGTTTAAAAACTTTCCGTGTTTGGAAACTGGACTTTCATGTCATAAACATGTTATAGTATTTAAATTTCTAGTTTGCCATCCAAAGTAGAGAAGAGATATAATAAATTCTAAGGTAAATCCATAGAGTTACAACTTAACAAGAATCACATAACTAGTGGCAGAAGTGAAACCAGAGTGGTATAACTAGTAGAAATGAAATCAGGCCTGCTTTGTCTCTTTTCAGATTGCTTCCGGGTTGAGAGCAGTTTTTGTAGACAGAGTTTTGAATGCCATTACCAGAAGTCATGTGGGTTTTTAAGGAAGCTGTGTGTTAGGAAGGTAACACTTGGTAGCACTGTGAATGGTAGTCTGGCATAGCAGGGGAGTAGAAAGAGTGGGACCAAGATGCCAAGAGGCAGAACAAGTGTAGTTGGAATGGAATTGTTATATAGAATGTTGTTGAAATTAAAAATAATAATAATAAAAAAGGGAAGGTGGGTATATGTCCTGGGTAAGCTTTGCCTTGATGAAAATTATTTTAAATATTATAAAGAAAATGCCCTATGTTCTAAGAGAGAGAAGAATTCTGAAAATATTTAGTATTGTGCCCTCTTCGTTTCCCCCTCCTGACTCCCAAAAAAGTGGGGTGGGGGGAGGAGTGTTTGGCTGTCTTTTATAATTTTGGAGGGGGGCAAGATTCGTATATGTACTGTATGTATAGGTATTTATATCTTGCTCTGACCCAGAAAGGATTGAGACTTTTAAGAATGCTTTAGTCACATTTTAAAAGTAGCACGGTATTTGCATTAAAGGTGGATGACAAGGGAGAATAAGGATAGAGATATAAAACAGCAAGAAATTAGGGTACTAAAACAGCTCTTACGGAAGGAAGTACAGTGATTTTTGGATTTTTGTAGAGAACTTGCTGGATGGCCACCAGTTTTGCTCTAAGAATTCAGGCAGTAGCCTAAAGGTAAGTACAGCTATGTTCATGAGATGAAAATGAGCCAGTTGCTCAGGAAAAGCACACCTGTTCTTGATATTTAAATTGAAAACCAGGAAGAAATTTCAGTGGATCACAAATGCTGCGGCTCCGTATCTAGCTGTTTTTTCCTTGTTGTTTTATGTAATTGTAGAAGCTAGTTTTAAAATAATGTCTGAAGAAGACTACATACTGGTAAAAATGTCTCTAGAAAGTGACGGGCATGGGCAGGTGTCTCATGTGTTCAAGAATTTGAGGGAGAGCTTTGCATTCTTGGGATTGATAGCTAGCTGTCTGGTGTATAGTTCCAGGAGAAAGTCTCTAAAGCAGAATCCTTCACATTACCCAATATTGGAGTGTGTATATTTGTTTTGTTAGAAACAGAACAGCAGCAAAAAGATCCTTAACTTGTTTTATCACTCTACTTAATTTCTAATATTAAAAATTAAATGGAAAATTTTGACTTCTTCCATTTAAAGCTCAATCATAGCTAATATTTCTACATTTTGGACATTCAGAGCATCTGGCAGCCTAGAATTCCTAGTCTAGCCACTTAGCGTAAGATTAAGCCATTTCTATTGGAGACACAGGTATCTTGTACCTTTCAAAACATGTATTTGTTTCTTTTATTTAGTTGTGATTTACTTAATATTTCTTTTCATACGTGTTTTTGAATTAGTATATGTTCTGTATGTAACTTGTTTTAGATATGTATACATACAGAGATATGTGATACATATGTTCTCGCTCTCTCTTTTTTTTTTTTTTTTTTAGTTGCGGCAGGCGGGATCTTTCCTTGCAGCTCACGGGCTTCTCTGTAGTTGTGGCATGTGGGCTTATTAGTTGTGGCACGTGGGCTCAGTAGTTGCGGTGTGCAGGCTTAGTTGCCCTGAGGCATGTGGGATTTTAGTTCCCCCGCCAGGGATCGAACTGGCGTCCCCTGCATTGCAAGACAGATTCTCAACCACTGGACCACCAGGAATGTCCCCCTATAATGTTCTTTTTTGAATTAGATGGGACAAGTAAATGTGGTTTTATATGATATAACTACATTTTGAATAAATAAACATTTACAACCAGAGTGTGATTTGTTTCCCCATCAAAATGTTCATGTGGAAACTAATGTAGACATCAATTTTTTTTTTTTTTTTTTTTTCAAATTAAAGTAGACAAACTTGGTGTGAATTTAGAAATCTGAGTCTAGGACTTCCCTGGTGGCACAGTGGTTAAGAATCCGCCTGCCAGAGCAGGGGACACGGGTTTGAGCCCTGGTCTGGGAAGATCCCACATGCCGTGGAGCAACTAAGCCCGTGTGCCACAACTACTGAGCCTGTGCTCTAGAGCCCGTGAGCCACAACTACTGAGCCCTTGTGCCACAACTACTGAAGCCCGTGCGCCTAGAGCCCGTGCTTAGCAACAAGAGAAACCACCACAATGAGAAGCCCGTGCACCACAACGAAGAGTAGACCCTGCTTACCGCAGCTGGAGAAAGCCCACACACAGCAACAAAGACCCAGTGCAGCCAAAAATAAATAAATAAATTGATTAAAAAAAAAAAAAGAAAGAAATCTGAGTCTATATCCAGTATTCTGGTAATACAGTTGAAGTAGACAAGGGTCTTTCCAAGCATTGATTTTTGTATGACAGTGAAGAACCTGAATATTTGAGAAAGAAAAAATGGGAATCTGCAAGAAAGCTTAACCCCACAGAGAATGGGCACTCATTTTGGTGATCATCCAAACTCAACTGGTAATGAATTTAGCCCCTTCAGAAAGGAAAAGAATGCAGATGTTTGCTCAAAACAAAACAATCCAATAGAGGTTTATTATTTTAAGGTAGGAAAATATGAATTCAATTTACACTTGAAAGCTCTCCTTGCATGAACCAAGTCTAGCTAGAAAGGATTTTACACTTGTTTTCATATCTGGCTCTACTTATGTTAAAATCATTTATAAAAAGTATTCATAATCCTGGGGTGGTCATGAAGGGCTATAGTTTACTTGGAGAAACTCATATGAAGCAATGAACAATGCAAGAAAATATAATTATACTAAGATAGGTGTTAAGTGTATTTTTTTAAACTTAATACATAATTTATCTGGAATCTGGAGTCTATTAGAGCATGATGTGAAGAAATGGTTAGGCAGTTTTGAGGGCCACCTTTTTGGTGTCAGCTTTGTGGAACCTGATGATAACTGTTTGCTGATTGATGAAAATATGTATTAACCAAGATGTTATGAATGCATTTACACTTAATGTTAATTTGTATATTCTCATCATGGGAGATGCTACATAAATTTGAAAAATAGAACATTAAGATATTTAGTCTTTTGAGGTTGCTTGGTGCTCACGTGGATCCGCAGCTCTGAATTAACATCATAGCCGTGTATAGCTGTGCAATTTAAAGTAGTAGGAGGAAGTGATGAGACATAAGTTAATTGCTGTAAGATAATAAATCTGACTCATATTTATTCAGCAAATGTTACTATAAAATCTGAATTAAAATTGAGACAATGTATAACTAGTTTAGGAAGCATTGATTAAATGCTATACAGCCTAGTGACTAATAGTAACAAACACTATGGGCTTCCTGGCATTCTTAGGTTTTCTGTTGATATCAGAAGACAAAATATAAAACATAGTCCTGCAGTCATAGTATAAACCAGAACCCAGGGATAGGTAGTAAATTCATAATGGGACTTACCTGCCATAGGATTCTGGTATCTTATTGCTTTAGTAGATTATTGCACTTTAATTAAAAGTATATATATATATATATTTAGAACTTGAAAAAAAGTAGGTGTGTGTGTGTATAAATTATTTCTTAAGGAACAGAATTTGGGGCAGATAACTGATTCAGATGTTAGCGTCTTCCTTAGTCCTTACCTGGTTCTGCATGTTATTTGACCAGCTAGTTTCTAGTTAATGATTGTGCTGCTTATCTTTAGAGTCCCTGTCCATCGATTTAAAAAGGGAGGAAAAAAAATAAGAATTGGTTTCACCAAAAAATAATTGAGTCCGATTAATTTCCTGAAGCCTTTCTTTAGAGCGTGCTATACCTTTTCACCAGTTATATTAAAACCCTATTGGCTGTAAAAATCTGGAATTGCTCTTAAAACGGAAAAACTTTTGACTAGTCATTGTTGAAGTGTAAATCTCTCACCAAAAATTCTGTAACAAGCTTAGTGTGAATATAGTTCTTCCCATCCAAGTTATGTTTATGTTATTTGCCTCATTATCTATGAGTTTTATTCATTGCAAGTCAGATGTGAAATTCCATTTGGGGGAGTCTGTTGTATTGGTAGAATAGTGTTTTTATATCTATCCTCATCTCTTTAGAAGTAACAATTTGATAGATTTTGGCTCCTTTTCAAGAAGTAAGGAGTAAGTAAAATTTCTCAGAAGTCCACTATGTCCTAGATTGCATTTTCTCTAGCAATTTATTTTATCTGGATTCTGTTTTGATCTGGATTTTTTTTTTTTTTTTGGTCTGCATTGGGTCTTTGTTGCTGCACGTGGGTTTTCTCTCGTTGTGGCGAGCGGGGGCTACTCTTCGTTGCGGTGCACGGGCTTCTCATTGCCGTGGCTTCCCTTGTTGCAGAGCACGGGCTCTAGGCACGTGGGCTTCAGTAGTTGTGGCGCACGGCCTTAATTGCTTCTCAGCATGTGGAATCTTCCTGGACCAGGGCTCGAACCTGTGTCCCCTGCATTGGTAGGCGGATTCTTAACCACCTCGCCACCAGGGAAGTCCCTGATCTGGATTCTTATTTATAGTTTATTTAGATATTTAGATAGTGACACAGTTAAAATCCTTGGAGTGGGAGGAGAACTAATGTTTTCATCACTTAATTTTTGTGTTACTTTTTGTTTTAAAGCAAACAAAATGTATTGAAAGTTTTTTGTGGTATGGCAGGGAACCAACTATGTTTAGAAATGCATTTTACTAAAGCATTTTTTTCTAGTCATGCTGATTAGTTTTAAATTGTAGAAATTTTTTGACAGTAATTTTATCCAGTTCTGTTTGCAGTCCAGTTACAACGCAGGGATCACAGCAAACACAGCCGCCACAGAAGCACTATGGCATTACCTCTCCCATCAGCTTAGCAGCCCCCAAGGAGACTGACTGCCTGCTTACCCAGAAACTAATTGAGACTCTGAAGCCTTTTGGCGTTTTTGAAGAGGAAGAGGAACTGCAGCGCAGGTCAGTGTGTGTGGGGTGTGTGTGTGTGTATATATCTTCTATTTTTTTGAATTTTATTTATTTTTTTATACAGCAGGTTCTTATTAGTTATTCATTTTATACATATTAGTGTATATGTATATCTTTTTTTAAGTTATAATTTTTTATTAACATAATAAACTAATTTTGAGGAACTCAGCAAGTTAGAATTATTCTCCCCAATATATGTCTGTTTCAAACAAGTGATATGTAGAAAAAACTTTTCGTCTATATAAAGTTCTGTTCCCTTAATTTTGATTTGTGATACTTTTGGTTAGTATAGTACTATAGCATTGTCAGGAGAAAGGGGAATGCCTTGCTCAGCTAGAGGAATGCGTCACCCAGTGTAACAGTGCCTACATATAGCTAACTACTATAAACTTTCTTTCTGATAACTTAAAAACTGGTTAAAATTTAGGAAGTCATCTATTGAAAGCTTTTTCATTTTAATTAGTAGTGATCTAGAATAACAAACAACTTGATACTTGATTGATATTTGCTCTATCAACAGGATTTTAATTTTGGGAAAATTAAATAACCTGGTAAAAGAGTGGATACGAGAAATCAGTGAAATCAAGGTAAGGTGACTTAATTGTATAGGAAGTAATTTGCCAGCTGAACGCAGCAATTGTCTTATATAGCTATTTAGAGTCTTGAATGTGGAATGTGTTTTAGACTGTTGACAGCAGAATTTGTATTTGGTATCTAGCTTTTTTGGGGGTTTTTTGGGGGGTTTTTTGGCCACGCCGCGCAGCATGTGGGATCTTAGTCCCCCAGCCAGGGATCAAACTTGAGTCCTCTGCATTGGGCAGAGTCTTAACCACTGGACCGCCAGGAAAGTCCCGGTACCTAGCTATTTTGAAAGCAGGAAAAACTGAACTGAATTCAGTGATTTTATAAATACTTTTGGTTGTAACACTTCAAAGCTCAGTAATTACTTACACGCTTCACAGAAATAATGTTTCCCTCAAAAGGTGCTTTAAAAATGTATTAAACACGGTTGTTACAGACAGATGAGTGTGCTTAATTTTGAGGCAAAGTAGTGAAATGTTTTTCATGTTATCAAGAAAAAAGTTGACTGGTTTTGAGTCTACCTTCTATGCTGGACCACATTCACACACAGCACGAAATAAGTCAGGTTCTTTACAGACGGTGGTTTGATAGATGCTGGGTGGTGTCTGTGCCATATTTGTGCCCGCTCTTCTCAGAACAACGTAACGTTGTCATTTGGATAAATTGTGGGTTGACAACTGAGTTCAGGAAAACATTTGCTTCACTTAGGGGAAAAAAATGTATTAAACATGTTTATTAAGTATTTGAGAATCTCATTACCTTTTAAGGAATTCTGCAACAATGAGCATTTTTTAGGCCTTCAGATGTTAGACTCAAACTGAATTATCTATTTAGTTTTTTATAAACATTCTTTGAGTTTCTAATAACTTTTTTTTTTTAATTAATTTATTTATTTTTGGCTGTGTTGGGTCTTCGTTTCTGTGTGAGGGCTTTCTCTAGTTGCGCTGAGTGGGGGCCACTCTTCATCGCGGTGCGCGGGCCTTTCACTGTCGCAGCCTCTCTTGTTGCGGAGCACAACCTCCAGATGCGCAGGCTCAGTAGTTGTGGCTCACGGGCCTAGTTGCTCCGCGGCATGTGGGATCTTCCCGGACCAGGGCTCGAACCCGTGTCCCCTGCATTGGCAGGCGGATTCTCAACCGCTGCACCACCAGGGAAGCCCTCTAATAACTTTTTAAAAGAAAATCATACAACTGTTGAATCCATGAATAGGCTTCTGGTAAAGGAAATGTAGTTTTTTGTGTTTTTTTTAAATTTTATTTTATTTATTTTTTTATACAGGAGGTTCTTATTAGTTGTGTATTTTATACTTATTAGTGTATGTATGTCAATCCCAATTTCCCAATTCACCGCCCCCCCCACCCCCCCCACCCCTGCCCCGGCCACTTTCTCCCCTTGGTGTCCATATGTTTGTTCTCTGGAAATGTATTCGTAAAGTTGTGTTTAGAAGCCAGTTTTAAAAAACTCTGTAAATAGTGGTCATTTTTCCAGGGTAGTACAAAATGCGTATTTAGTCTGTAGTACAGCTGAAAAATTGATGGTAAGAGGACCAAAGGTAGAAGAAAACCTGAGAGAAGATATCAAGGTAGAAGAAAAGTAAGTTAAAGTCTTCTGGCTTTAGTCAAACTTATAATATTGTTTTCTTAAAGCAGTGTATATATATTTCAAAGCAACTGATTAAAACTTTAGCAACCAGAATATTCTAAACTGGGGACTCCATGTATACTACATGTTTGTCATTGATAGAGTTTTGATAAAAATGATATTTTGAAAAGAATTTCTTTTTGAGCTGAGCAAAGGATGTCCAGGTTTAAGTATTTTTACTCATTTATTGAACTTAGTGATTCTTTAATCTTGTATAGGAAACACAGCTTTGTTTTTAATGGCTTTTTCTTAGACATTTAAGTTGAAAACTGTTGTAAGGCCAGAACTTAGATTTATTTAATGTGAAACAAGAGTACTATCTCATTGATAGTTTTGTTTCAGTAATTGAGTGCCTAGTTAGTTTCTTTAACCGGTAATTCTATTTTTAAAAATTAATTAATTAATTAATTGGCTGTGTTGGGTCTTCGTTGCTGTGTGTGGGTTTTCTGTAGTTGCGGCGAGCGGGGGCTACTCTTCGTTGCAGTGCGTGGGCTTCTCATTGCGGTGGCTTCTCTTGTTGTGGAGCACGGGCTCTAGACGTGCAGGCTTCAGCAGTTGTGGCTTGTGGACTGTAGAGCGCAGGCTCAGTAGTTGTGGTGCACGGGCTTAGTTGCTCCGCGGCATGTGGAATCTTCCCGGACCAGGGCTCGAACCCGTGTCCCCTGCATTGTCAAGAGGATTCTTAACCTCTGCGCCACCAGGGAAGCCCTAACTGGTAACTCTTGATACACTTCTTCCTGCTGGTTTTCTTGAGGGTAAGAAAAATTGTTTGGATTAATGAAATTAATGCTCATTCCTAATCAAATTTGCCTGTGTCCTTTTCTCTGTAGCCTAACTCTGTATGTAGGTAGTAAATTGGTTAGAGAATGGGACTTTAGGGGTTAGGCTTTACAAGTTTGATCTTTTGTATCTGTTTTTCTAGGGAGAATTTCTTCCTCAGCTGCTTGGTTTTAAGACCTGATACAGGATGTCTTGATGTTGACACTGTTGATATTTTGGGACCACGTAGTTCTTTCATTTCTGGCCACGCCGCGCGGCTTGTGGGATCTTAAGTTTCCCGACCAGGGAATTGAACCCACGTCCTTGGCAGTGAAAGTGTGGAGTCCTAACCACTGGACCACCAGGGAATTCCTCACATATTTCTTTTTTAGGAACTGTCCTGGAAGATGTTAAGCAGCATCCTTCCAACTAGATGCTGCCTGTCTGCTCTCCCCAGATTGTGACAACCAAAAATATCTCCAGTTAAATCAGTAGCAAACCACTGATTTTTTTTTTTGGTGGCATGTGGAATCTTAGTTCCCTGACCAGGGATTGAACCTGCACCCCCTACAGTGGAAGCATGGAATCTTAACCACTGGACCACCAGGGAAGTCCCGAGAACCACTGGTTTTTGATGTATAGTTACAATTAATTTTTAATATTTTGGGGAAAATTTATATAAAATATGAATTTTACTTAAGTTGTTTGATTTGTTTGCCATCTAATATCCTGAGACTTAAAAAAGATTTGCAATTGAAAAGTTCTTCTGTGATGTTAATTAAGAAATCTTAATTTCTGGGTTACAGCTGTAATAGCTATAAACATACTAATGTCTAATACAGTAGCCACCAGCCACACTTGGCTATTTCAGTTTAAATTAACTAGAATTAAACATTCTACTCCTCAGCCACCCTAGCTGCATTTCAGGTGAAAGTGAAACATAGCTAGTGCCTACTGCATTGGACACTTCTCCTGGAGGGTGCCTATCCGAGAGGTTTGTGTTTTACTAGAGCTGTCCACAGGACGTTGTTCTCAGGTAGTTTCTTTCTATTTTCCTTTGTAGGCATATTTCTGCACACATCTTGCTGGCTTAATTTAAATAACCAAGCCAACTGTACAAGTGGTTTTTAAAATACCTAAACATAGGAAGAGATGGTGGTGTCTACTTTTAAAAAATGTAATACTACACATTTAGATTGCCTGTTTTCTATAAGTGATGATTAAGTGTGCCCTTAAAAAACAAGGGAATCCCCTGAGCCTTTTACAATTTATTTTTAGGGTTGTTGGAGTATGAAGTAACAATTTATGTCACTTTGGGAGGGTGGTGGGGAAGAGTGGTCTCTTTCATGTTCTCCTACTGAGTAAGACTTTACTGAGGAATTAGAAAGTAAAGAGAAACATTGATCTAGCACACATTAAGATTTGGTTGGTTTTTTTATTTTGTGGAGAGACATTATCCTTAACACCAAGGGCGGTTAAGTATTCTCCATAGTACTTTATAGTCGTACCAGGGTCAGGAAGATGATTTTTTTTTTTTAATTTTATTTACTTATTTGTTTATTTTTGGCTGTGTTGGGTCTCCGTTTCTGTGGGAGGGCTTTCTCCAGTTGTGGCGAGCGGGGGCCACTCTTCATTGCGGTGCGCGGGCCTCTCACTATCACGGCCTCTCTTGTTGGCGGGGCACAGGCTCCGGACGCGCAGGCTCAGTAGTTGTGGCTCACGGGCCCAGCTGCTCCGCGGCATGTGGGATCTTCCCAGACCAGGGCTCGAACCTGTGTCTCCTGCATTGGCAGGCAGATTCTCAACCACTGCGCCACCAGGGAAGCCCCCAGGAAGATGATTTTTAAGTGCTTTCCTTTCTCCTCATTCCTGGTGTTTCTACTCTAAGAAATCATCAATAAGTTTAGTTCTGCTCAAAATCATCCCACTAAAGCCTACTAAACTATTAAACGTAGCCTTATTGGCCTTAAAGTCACTTTTGATGCAGTAAAATTATAGTCTAATGTACTGTGGCATATTTGGTATAATCATTGAATATGATCTTTTAAGCAATCAGAATGTGTTTTTGTAGTATTCTAACGTTCATGATTTATGCAGCACCTTATCATGAATAAAATTCCTGATTCTAACATTGCTTCTGTGGAATCACATGATCTCCTCTACCACAGTCTTTATAGCAGTTTCCAAAAATGTGGCAAAATTCTAACACTAATTGAAAGTTGAAAATTGCTTAAATTTCAAGTTAGGTTGATCGGTGAAGGCCTGGTATTTTGTAGAGCTTATAGTTTGTTTACCCTCTATATAAATTTGCATAGAAATCTTACTTGGGTTTGTTTTTTTTTTGTTTAAATGTACAGTGTTATTTGAAATAGTTACCTTTGTGCTCCACTGGCAAAATAACTATTTTTTGTTTGCTTCAACAGAATCTTCCACAATCTGTAATTGAAAATGTTGGTGGAAAAATATTTACATTTGGATCTTATAGATTAGGAGTACATACAAAAGGTAAATATTGTTTTAATTATCTTGAGAAGGAATACTTTTTAATTTTTTAAAAATTATAATGACACATCCATCTCAGTTACTTGCAGTGTATTATACAGCTTAGGTTTGCATGGAAGAGAGTACTTCAGGGAGCCTAAATTTGGTAAGAAGAAAGATGTAAAATGATACCTTTCATACCTGTACCCTCCAATGCAGTATTAAGGAAAATAAAAAATTTAGTTTCTCAGTAGTAGTAGCCACATTTTCATTGTTAAATAATCACATATGGTTAGTGGCTACCATACTGGAAAGAGCGCATGAAGTACACTTTTCCCATTGGGGAGTTACTTTGGACAGTGCTGCTCTGTATATCATTTCCTCTACCTGAAGAATATCAGAAGAAAATGATATTAAAATAATGATATCTTCTTCTGGAAATCAGAAGAAAAATGAATTAAAGCTTGAAAAAAATCTGTATTATAGTTGTGAAATAGTTAAGGAAAAAACAAACCAAAAAAAATGTGTATCTGCAACACAGTAACAATCACTAATAATACTTTCTTAGTTACATTTGTAGTTTTTTTCCCCTGTGTAAATAAATATACAATAAGAATGTTATCATGGCAGAGAACATTATCGAACTCTTTCTTTTTTACTGAGCATAGTTAGTAAGCTTTTGGTCTTCATAATCTTATTTATTCTTATGTAACAAATAGGAGTCTGAGACTTAAAAAGGCAATACAGCTTGAGCAGTTGCTCCCAGCCGTCTCCTGGCAGAGCTAGGATTCTAACTCTGGCAGTCCGAGGCTGTACTCTTCAACCATTAGCCACTAGCCTCTGTTAAAAGTATCTGCCAGTGTCGGGTTCTCTCTGTTGTGGCATTATTCCTTCTCCCCATCTCCCACTACTCTGTGCTGGAAGTAGTACATTTGCTTTTGATGTGTCCTGTGAACTGTATGCCCTTCTCCCCCTTCATGAATATGCCAGATAAATAGCCTTCAGAGTTAGTGCCTCAGGTATTGAGTCTTTTAGGAAAATGATTATGTTGACCAGATTCCATATTGATCTCTTCCTTTTATGATCCCAGTTATTGATTTTAATCATCTTTTTTGTGCTCTCCCTATGTACTCAGTGCTGGCCTCCTATCAAGCACTAAATTAATAACAACTGTTCTTACCATGGTCTGCCTCTGGATTCTTGCCATTGGTTCTTCTTGAAGTGCATAGGTCCCATTTAGGTGCAGGTAGGAGCCTGGAAAAACCAGTCACAATGTATAGATGATAACTGTATTTTTTTGTTTCACTAATGAACGTGGCTATGACTAATGACACCAAGATGTTGGGTGTATTCTTGCATAATTGCCTCTCTTACCATAAGAGTTCCTGTCTGAGTCACCTTTCTTTGACTCCCAGTTCACCTGGGCCACTACAAATAGAAAATGCTGCAGGAAAAAATATTTCCCATCAATTAGGGTCATGTTTTTCTTATACTGACTGGTAATTTTTTTTTTAAGGAGAGGGATGCATTTTTAGAGGCTCATCAGTGTAACGTTAACAGGCTTTCAACATCAAATACTGCCATGATAAGATGCAAAATAATTTTCTTGTAATAGTAACCAGTGGTTGATGGGCTTAATTTTTTTTTTAGGTGCCGATATTGATGCGTTGTGTGTTGCACCAAGACATGTTGATCGAAGTGACTTTTTCACCTCGTTCTATGATAAGTTGAAATTACAGGAAGAAGTAAAAGATTTAAGAGTGCGTAAATGTTCAGAGTGAAAGGGGAGGAGTTATAAAAATCAGTTTAGTCAATTGAGTGAGTTTTATGGTATAGCCATTAATTTATTGAACTCTTGCAATTTGCCAGACCCTTTTAAGCTTAATGTGTATGCTTGCGTTTTATTCTTTACAATAGTGTAAAATCATAAGTCTGTAATCTCATGTACAGAGTAGGAAATGAGGCAAACAAAATAAATATTAAGCAACTTGGCCACCATCACATATCCGAGTGGCAGAGATCAAGAATTTGAACCTAGGCTTGTGCGACTTAGGATTCTCGAGTCTTAAAGCTGTTTACTGAGAACCTAGTCTCTGTCAGGTGTTGTGGTAAATTATGTTTAAACAATGTCAGTACTGCATTCATTTAAGAGCACTAAAGCTAGTGTAGCCCTAATGTATACTTTCAGAGACACTGATTTTTAAATTTTCCCACAGGCTGTTGAAGAGGCATTTGTACCAGTTATCAAACTGTGTTTTGATGGGATAGAGGTAAGGTTCAAATAAACAGTTCTTACTGTGTGTTATTTTGATAGGTGTAGGTTAAAAACTTGATTTATTTCAAAGGTTTATAATTGGTGAGTTGGTATGATATTAATACGAATTAAGTTTCTTTTGAAATGGAAGTGACAGCCTACTCTTTGTAGTCTCTTTTAAAAAAGAGCCTAGTGAAACCAGGAGTTAAAATATAGACAGAAGTGTACTGACTGTGAAATGGCTGCTACAGAACAGATTAATTGATAGTTTTTCCATATGCAGATTTTATATGCTTTTAGTCTCATTAAGGTAATATAACTATATTTTTGCAAGTAGAACTTTGGCTTCATTTAAATTAAATATTTAAGAGTTGAGAGAAAATTGTGACCTGATGTCATGCATGCTGAAATATTTTCTGATAGGGAAGGATATATGAGCTCAGATTCTTTTTTTTAATAAATTTATTTATTTATTTATTTGTTTTTATTTTTGGCTGCATTGGGTCTTTGTTGCTGTGCGCGGGCTTTCTCTCGTTGCGGCGAGCAGGGGCTACTCTTCGTTGCGGTGCGGTGGCTTCTCTTGTTGCGGAGCACGGGCTCCAGGCATGCAGGCTTCAGTAGTTGTGGCATATGGGCTCAGTAGTTGCAGCACGCGGGCTCAGTAGTTGTGGCGCATGGGCTTAGTTGCTCCACGGCGTGTGGGATCTTCCCGGACGAGGGCTTGAACCCGTGTCCCCTGCATTGGCAGGCAGATTCTTTTTTTTTTTTTTTTTTTTGGCAGGCGGATTCTTAACCACTGTGCCACCAGGGAAGCTCTGAGCTCAGATTCTTGAGATGATGTGCAGTTCTCTTTGATGTTTTCAATGTGTGTAATGAAAGTAGTTGCAACAAAGCTGACCCTGAAGCAACTTTATTTATGTTACTTCTGCCATACATACTGGTACTGGAAAGTCACTCATAGTAATAATGGCGGTTATAAAATTTCAGAAATGGAAGAATAATACTTCATTGTTCTGTAAAAAAAAGTGGTTTCTATAATTGCTGCATAAGGTGCCCAACTCTATCTTCTATGAAATATGACTAATCTTAATAAGTAGACATAAGATGTTAGATTTAGTAAAGGATTATCAAGTTCAGGCAGCTTTGATTTACTCAGTGTTTAAATAAATATAAAACAACCATAATGTAGGTGATGCCTTGTTTTCCCAAAAAGAACATTACCAACAAAGGGGAGATTATTTTGGGGTGGAAAACCAACTCAATTGTGTAAACTTTTCAAGATGGAGATAAAAGTCAAATGGTTACTAGAAATATTTAATGTGCTTGTTATTACTGAGTTACTTTTTTTTTTTTTTTTTTTTTTTTAAATCTTTTTTTTTTTTTTTTTAAAGGATTTTCTTATTTATTTATTTATTTATTTATTTTTGGCTGTGTTGGGTCTTCGGTTCGTGCGAGGGCTTTCTCCAGTTGCGGCAAGCGGGGGCCACTCTTCATCGCGGTGCGGGGACCGCCCTTCATCGCGGTGCGCGGGCCTTTCTCTATCGCGGCCCCTCCCGTCGCGGGGCACAGGCTCCAGACGCGCAGGCTCAGCAATTGTGGCTCACGGGCCCAGCTGCTCCGTGGCATGTGGGATCTTCCCAGACCAGGGCTCGAACCCGTGTCCCCTGCATTAGCAGGCAGATTCTCAACCACTGCGCCACCAGGGAAGCCCCTGAGTTACTTTTTGAGTTACCTTTTTTTTTTTTTTTCTGTGAGCATATAGTCTTTATTTCTGTCTAAATTAGGGGAGATACTGGATTTTGGAATGTGTATCATTGGAAAATTTAGGCTATACCACAGGTACTTATTTGTGTAAACGTACAGTTTTTTCCTATCTCGTAGGTGCATGTTTAAATGATTTTTCACAGCAAGCTCTTAAAATACTGATTTTTTTTTAACATCTTTATTGGAGTATAATTGCTTTACAATGGTGTGTTAGTTTCTGCTGTATAACACAGTGAATCAGCTATACATATACATATATCCCGGTATCTCCTCCCTCTTGTGTCTCCCTCCCACCCTCCCTACCCCACACCCCTCTAGGTGGTCACAAAGCACCCAGCTGATCTCCCTGTGCTATGCGGCTCCTTCCCACTAGATACCTGTTTTACATTTGGTAGTGTATATATGTCCATGCCACTCTTTCACTTCGTCTCAGCTTACCCTTCTCCCTCCAGGCGTCCTCAAGTCCATTCTCTACGTCTGTGTCTTTGTTCCTGTCCTGCCCCTAGGTTCTTCAGAACCTTTTTGTTTTTTTCCATATATATGTGTTAGCATATGGTGTTTTTCTTTTTCTGACTTACTTCACTCTGTATGACAGACTCTAGGTCCATCCACCTTGCTACAAATAGCTCAATTTCATTTCTTTTTACGGCTGAGTAATATTCCATTGTATATATGTGCCACATCTTCTTTATCCATTCATCTGTCGATGGACACTTAGGTTGCTTCCATGTCCTGGCTATTGTAAATAGTGCTGCAGGGAACATTGTGGTACATGACTCTTTTTTTTTTTTTTTTTTAATTTATTTATTTATTTATTTATTTTTGGCTGTGTTGGGTCTTCGGTTCGTGCGAGGGCTTTCTCCAGTTGCGGCAAGCGGGGGCCACTCTTCATCGCGGTGCGGGGACCGCTCTTCATCGCGGTGCGCGGGCCTTTCTCTATCGCGGCCCCTCCCGTCGCGGGGCACAGGCTCCAGACGCGCAGGCTCAGCAATTGTGGCTCACGGGCCCAGCTGCTCCGTGACATGTGGGATCTTCCCAGACCAGGGCTCGAACCCGTGTCCCCTGCATTAGCAGGCAGATTCTCAACCACTGCGCCACCAGGGAAGCCCCACATGACTCTTTTTGAAGTATGGTTTTCTCATACCGTGGGATTTCTGGGTCGTATGGTAGTTCTATTTTTAGTTTTTTAAGGAACATCCATACTGTTCTCCATAGTGGCCCTATCAATTTACATTCCCACCAACAGTGCAAGAGGGTTCCCTTTTCTCCACACCCTCTCCAGCATTTATTGTTTGTAGATTTTTTGATGATGGCCATTCTGACCAGTGTGAGGTGATTTCTCATTGTAGTTTTGATTTGCATTTCTCTAATGATTAGTGATCTGTATATCTTCTTTGGAGAAATGTCTGTTTAGGTCTTCTGCCCATTTTTGGATTGGGTTGTTTGTTTTTTTGATATTGAGCTGCATGAGCTGCTTGTATATTCTGGAGATTAATCCTTTGTCAGTTGCTTCATTTGCAAATATTTTCTCCCATTCTGAGGGTTGTCTTTTCGTCTTATTTATGGTTTCCTTTGCTGTGCAAAAGCTTTTATGTCTCATTAGGTCCCATTTGTTTATTTTTGTTTTTATTTCCATTTCTCTAGGAGGTGGGTCAAAAAGGATCTTGCTGTGATTTATGTCATAGAATGTTCTGCCTATGTTTTCCTCTAAGAGTTTGATAGTTTCTGGCCTTACATTTAGGTCTTTAATCCACTTTGAGTTTATTTTTGTGTATGGTGTTAGGGAGTGTTCTAATTTCATTCTTTTACATGTAGCTGTACAGTTTTTTTGGTATTGAGCTGCATGAGCTGCTTGTATATTTTATTTATATTTTATTAATCCTTTGTCAGTTGCTTCGTTTGCAAATATAAAATACTGATTTTTAAAGTGATCTTATAAAAGGCTTGTTTCTCTAGCAGCATTCAAAGTTTGGAGCCATGAAATCATACCCTGAGGAATAATTACCAAATCTGTGCCAAATTTCTTTTGCCCCCAACCTTTCCTTGAAAAAAAGGAAGAAAACAATTTTGTCAGTTGCATTCTATGAGTCTTCAAAATTAGCCAGTTTTTGTTTTGTTTTTATTTAGTCAAAGCTAAGTTGGAGAAACAGACTGGAATATTATAGATACATAAGTTCTTAAATATAAGAAGTTCCCTTTTTACTGACAGGTGTATTTGGGCTACATATAACCATATTGGCCTTATATTTGGGCACCTTTTAGGATATAGTTAATTCACAGTTCATATAGGTGGAGAACTAAACAGTTTTAAGTAATCCAGTATATCTGCATTTAGCAAACTTAGTAAATTAAACTTAGTATGATTAAAATGTCAAGTAGCTATTTATACAAGTTCTGTTTAGTATTACCATGTTTTAACATCTGGTTAAAATACCTGTGGTAAGAATTTTGTTTGAACTTTTGGAGGGGTTGTCATGTTAACAGTTGATGAGAAGATCCTGGTTTTAAGGAGTATTAAGTGCTTTCTTTTTTAAAGAAATGCCTTAAAAATAGGCAGACATGGAATGTTTTGTTTTGTTTTTGTTTTAGATTGATATTTTGTTTGCAAGATTAGCACTGCAGACTATTCCAGAAGACTTGGACTTAAGAGATGACAGTCTGCTTAAAAATTTAGATATAAGATGCATAAGAAGTCTTAACGGTATGTAAAAACTTACTTCCTTTTGCATAGTAGCAGTTTTGGTCAAATTTGAAATAGTTTTTAACTCAAGCTTCATAATGAAGCTTTTAATGGCCGTATTGTTTATCCATAGTGAGTCAAATAAAATGAACTTTTTACTTAATAGTTAGACTGCAGTGGAGCATTTAGTAATTTGTTACATCATTGGCATCTTGCATTATTATTTCTTCCTGGGATGTTTAAATACTGTCTGATGTTTGTACTCTATTGCTAGTGGTTCAGGTTTCACCTCGTAACTCTTACTAATTTTGATCCTGATAACCTTTGTAACATTTTCAAGTGTTGTGCTTTTAAAAGGGTTACATTTGCGCACTTATTTTAGCATTGTTTTGTTAATATGCTCTTGAAGAACAATTCTTGGAAAGTTAAATGGATGAAGCCCTATTCACTCTCTCTGAACTGGAAGACATTTTAATTATGGGTTGAAAGTTTGAAATAAAGCAGATTACAGTTCAGATTATTTGGTTTTAGGGTAGTGTTTGTGATAGGAGATAAAAGTTTTATATTTTTTATTTGCCTGTTTATTAACATTACTGATTTTACAAAGTAAATTTTTATTTAATTTGATGTTAGTCTCAAAATTTAAAAGAAATATTATCATTAAACTTTTGATGATTTAATGTTCTGTTTTTTTTTGTTTTTTTTTTTTTACTCCTATTAATCAGGTTGCAGGGTGACCGATGAAATTTTACATCTAGTACCAAACATTGACAACTTCAGGTTAACCCTGAGAGCTATCAAACTGTGGGCCAAACGTGAGTTCAGAATTTGTTGGCTAGCTTATTAACAACGTTTAAGCTTTTGTTCAACACTAACTTTTCTTTTTGCTTTTCCCTTATCAACAGGCCACAACATCTATTCCAATATATTAGGTTTCCTCGGTGGTGTTTCCTGGGCTATGCTAGTAGCAAGAACTTGCCAGCTTTATCCAAATGCAATAGCATCAACTCTTGTACATAAATTTTTCTTGGTATTTTCTAAATGGTATGTGTTTAGATTATATTAAAATAAAATTGATTGTAGACACTGAAGTTTAGTCTTATTTCTATGGCATTTCTGCAGCTGGTCTCAGATTCAAATTTTAGTTCATGATGTAGCAGAATAGGTAGCCTTGGGGAGATCATGTTGTGTATAAAATGGCAAACCTAAATTCCATTCCTTTTCCCTAGCTTTCCCAGGATAACAAGGCAGGTGCTGTTTGTACTTCCATGCGTAAACTTACTCTCTAAATAAACTGAATTTTAGCTATAATGTCTGCTAAAATCCAATGAGTTGATAGGTGTGGATATCAGTTACTTCGGATAAAACTTATATATACCACCTCTTTTAATTTACTCTTTGAATTCTTCTAGATCTATAGGCCATTAGTTTCCTGTGGTTGTTTTTTGCTTTCAGCTGCCCATTTATCTTTGGTAGAATGTTACGGATGTAAATGTATATAAAGCTTTTAAGGATAACTGTAAGTGCTTGAGAAGCAATTGAGCATCCCTTTGAGATTAGTCATTAACCCAGGAGAGATTTTTTTTTAATGCTCTCCTTCATTTCAGCCTGGTCACATTTGTCAACCATTATTTCTTTTAAGTAAGATAAAAGATTGCTATTTCACATTAGTTGCTTTGGCCCAAAAGGTTAGAGTTCTTGGTTTTTAATCAGCTTGATCTGAAAGATTTGTCTTCCCTATGTGTGCCAACCTCTGTACCTCCTCCCTCTGAAAAAAGAGTTTTAGTTATTTTATAAAAATTAGAGTTCTTGGAGACAATTTATAATTTAGAACTGTGCCACACTTTTCAATACACATTCTGTAATTATGGATTTGATAGCACTTAATTATATATAACCAGGTTTGATGAGAAAAATGTCAGAATTTCTCTTAATGCTACACATACATGGCAAATAATATTTTTAAGAATCTAACCTTGATACTAAAGATGGCAAATGTTTTCCAGTTTTTAATCTCTTCTATAAAGGACTGAAGTAGCTAACTCACAAAACATATCTTGAAAACAGTGTGTTCACATCATTACACATATTCACGTTAATAACCTTTGTCATGAGATAGAGAAAAATTTTCCTAATCAATTTTTATAATTATTCATACTCATTTGCCTATAATGAATTAAAGACAGGATCTTTGTCTTTTCAAGGGAGATTTTATCCTGTTCAAGTTTGAGGTGAACACATCAGATGTCTCGGAATAGTACTTTTAAATTTGAATAGTGCGATATATCAGTTCTTCTCTGCGAGGCAGAGAAGATATATGACTTCAGTCTGAGAAAGCTACCAAATGGTTTAAGTTACTTTCATAGAGGAAATGTAATTCAAGTAGTCTAACGTCGACAGAAAGGAATAAAGGAATAAAAGATTATATATACCAAGAGTGCAAAATGAATGAAGAAGGATCACATTCACAAATGCTGTATGTTTAACAAAATACGTGTAGATGGTAATATCCAATAGTCTTATCAAGTGCTACAATCTTTTTAAACAGGGAATGGCCAAATCCAGTCCTATTGAAACAGCCTGAAGAATGCAATCTTAATTTGCCTGTATGGGACCCAAGGGTTAGTGTATTATTTTTTCCCCTACAAATTCACACTGTGCAATAACAAGTAAAAATCATCTGCATAAACTTCAGGGAGACTTCCCATCCTGTTACGTATGAGTGGACATGTTCGTATTACACTTTCTTTTTAATCTCAACTATAATTTTCCTCTGATGTGAGAAGCATAATTATGTACCCTGTAAACTACATTTAATTGTACATAGTTTATAATATCAAGAACACTAACATTTTAATTTATTCTATATAGAACTACCTTGTAAGTCAAAGTTGTGTGGGCATTTGTGCTTAAAAGAAAAAATAAAAGGATACTAAAAATCCCTGTATTTTTTTTTGTTTGATCTAAATATTCTGTTAAAATTGGGTTATTGTAGGAAAACTGTTGCTTAATGTTTAACCGTGGCAGATAACTTCTGAGCAATATCACTTTAATTACTATGATGTAATTGTAAAAATTGGTTTGGATAATTCAGATTACAAAAGCATGGTTGGGCTGAAGAGGAGCTTCCATTCTGCTTCTTTGGAAGTTACGACCTTTACTGCTTACTCAGTTTAAATGTTTAACATGCACTTTATTAATTGATAAAAGAAATTTAGGTTTGAATAAGGCTTTCTAGGTTTATAAAATTCTATTTTTCTACATTAATTTGCTATTTTATTAGAACATCAAAAATATTGTCAGTTTTAAGCTTTGTTAATGACATCAAGCTGTGAATTTTTAAGTTTTCCGAACCTCAAGACATTTAATTTTGGAGGAATGTGAATTTACAATTTCCTCTGTGGAAATATGCCACTTTTATCATTAGTATACAGATTAAAGTTAATAGTTATTAAATCATTTCATTATCTCTTAAAATGATACCAACATGGATAAAGTAGTTTTACCATGTGTTAATAAGCTTCTACTCCTGATAAATTAAGGGTATATTAAAAACTAAGTTTAAAATTCATTTTACATAGACCATACTATGACATTTCTCAAAAGTGTAATTGTGTGTACATCCCTATTTTTGTTGTAGAAAAAAGAAAAACTAAACATCAGTAGATGCCCAACTAGAACCTTTTTTTGCTTGACAGGCACACCATTTCTAGTAAGATCGCCAAAACAGTCATGCCCGTATGATTGAAACAAAACATTAGACCAAATCGCAGATTCTGTAAAGAATTCCTTTAAAACAGTGTCTCTTTACATGGTTTTTCTTTCTCAACTCCAGCTATGAAATGAAATAAAATTTAATCATTGGTTCAGTTTAACAAGGGGTAAAAAGTCCAAGTATCTGTTGCATATGTACTTGAAGAAACTGATTGGCTGTTGTTGTATGTAGGTAAACCCCAGTGATAGGTACCATCTTATGCCTATAATTACACCAGCATACCCACAACAGAACTCCACGTACAATGTGTCCGTTTCAACACGGATGGTCATGGTTGAGGAGTTTAAACAAGGTAAGTGTTCATCCTTATGCTCTCCTTTATACACGAAGGATTTACATACCATTGTACACCCCGTAGTCGGGTATTCAATTAAATTGGAGAAAGCATTCACCGAAGTGGATTTTGGTGTTTATTTATTGATTACAGATTATATTTGAGAATTAACTTGAAAAACTCAGTTTAATTTCTTTTAAGCAATTTATTTTTGATTATATATTGGAAGATTAACCAAAATTTAAAATTGTATCTTTAGCTGGGCCTTTATGGTTTAGTTCCATACTATTGCCATGTGAAATTTTAAATGATATCATAGTTTCTCTCTACTGGGTGACATGAGAGGCTTTTAGCAGGCAGTATACTTGGAAAGAGCTTTGAGCAGGAGTTTGGCCAAACTGCCCACTGTTTTGGAATAACCTCTAAACTTCTGAATCCCAGTAGTACTGCTAATTTGAAGGAGCAGCTATTGCTAAATGGTCTTTAAGGGAAGTAGCTAGAACTGGATTGTTTAATTTGACACAAGTCAAGGAAGTAGAATCAGCTGTATGACTGCCAGCGTCAAACTCAGAAGTGTAAAGTTCTTTTCTGTAGTCTAAAGGGGCTCTTCATGGGAAGATGTCGCTATCCTTTTATGGGAAACTTGTTTTTAAAAAGGCAGGAAGCAAAGCTTATGGGAAATTTTTCTTTCTCGGGTAACTTCAGTGCTTCAGTTTTAGGAGAGAGTCATTCTATGAGCATGGCATTTTAGAGTAATGGCAATTTGCCAGAAACCTGGATCTGAAAGGAACCCTCCAGCTTTTTTGAAAAGAGTGTATGTAAGAATCTGTATGCTCTGGAGTCATAGACTAAACTTGCTATGTTAAAATTATGATTTTAGGATTATAGTGAATGCATGTGGTATATTTAAGATCTTTAAAATTCTAGATTCTTAGACTGAAGCATGCAAACATTTTAATATGTTTTTAATTTAGGTCTTGCTATCACAGATGAAATTTTGCTGAGTAAGGCAGAGTGGTCCAAACTTTTTGAAGCTCCAAACTTCTTTCAAAAGTACAAGTATGTATTTTAAGGCATGTCGGACATGTTGCTCTCTTAAGTAATGGTTTAATGGTAGCATACGTGACATCTCTTTTTGCTAGACTAATGTAGTCTTGAATTTTCCTTTAAACATCTTCTATACAAGTTTTCTTCCTGTCACAAAGGGCGTACTGTTTTTAGTAAACCCCTTATTATTTCTTTATCAAGGTAAAGTGTAGTCCATACAGTTTTGCTGCCTAATGTAACCAGATTTCTGCACTTGCAGCAACATCAGTTCTGAAGGCTTGTTAGTCATCACCAAAACTCTAAATCTGTATACCTTGGCCAAGGAGTGAACTGTTAAAATCTGTAGTTAATAGTCTCTATTAAGTAACTATTTTCAGCCAGTTCTGGAAACTTATTTATCATTAAGATTCTCTATAACATAGGCAAAGCTAATAAAATGTCAGTATATGTAGTCAGTAAAATGTTTTCAGTAGTTATAGCACATGATTGGCCTACCATTTCCCCCTAGTGTTAATAAAGCCCCTTCAAATATTTCTACAGATAATTTTCATGGAATCTCAGTGGGTATAATATTTTTTACTAATGGTTTTAATATAATGGTTTAATACCGTAGTACAGGTTAATAGCCTGATTGTGTTGGTTTTGATGAAAACTGTAAGTTATAATAAATCTTACTTTTAAAAAAATGGACTTGCACTTTTATTTGCCCTGAGCTGAAAACTTGCCAGAGTCCCACTTAAAAAAATTTTTTTTCTTTAATGCTTGAAATTTTCCTGACCATTTGATCTTGTGCTGGATTGTGTTTTGTAATAATCTAAGCAAGATTGCTCTATGCTATTTCCCCAATTAAAAACAAGAATGATGACCTTCATGATGTCTCTGTGTTTTGTTTCTGTATCTTTTGCATGAAAAAGCAATAATGGAGCCAGCTTAATTGTTGTGTTCTGGGAGCACTGCATTGTCAGTAAAAATTTAAATAGCATAACATTGAATGTTCTTGTTTATTACTTATTCCCCATAAGTTGTGCTTTTCCATTTGGCAGATAATTTTCCATTGTTTTTTATTTTAACCACTGTTGAGGAAGTACCTTTGAACATTTAAACTAATAAATATATATTCTGATACTTTAAAAACTACATCATGAAAGAGTACATGATTACTTGTAAGGAGAATAAAGAAATTGGTCTCGTAGAAAAGTGCCAGCATCTCTAAATCCCTGAGAATCCAAGATGAAGCTAGATAATTTTTCCTGTCTCACTTTCTTATAGGAGTAAGAGGTGGATAGAATGAAGTTCTTCTAAGTACCCACTTAAGTGGTTTCTTTCACTTTAAGAAAGATTAGTGTTGAAATTGAAGAAACCTTGATAATGTCATCTATTTGAATAAATTTTATTACTAGAACTTTGAAGGTTTTTTTTTTTTTTTTAAAGCTTGCTTAAATCTTTCTTTTAAAACTTTTAGGCTGTCCTTCAGTCTATGGCAAATAGTACATATAAGGTCTTCAGTTGACTGATTAGAAGATTTATAGATTACTGTCTTTACTGAATTCTCTTGAAACAATCAAATTATTTTAGGTTATTAAAAACAACTTTAAACATAATTAGATATGAGGATGTAGCAACAAATAGAGGAAATTATATCAGGAAAATTTAAATTTCGGCTGTGACTCCTGCAAAAAAAGATTTGAAAACATGACAACAATGAGCTAATTTTACCTATACCAAATTCTACGTATGTTTTTAACTTTTTTCAAGAATTTTTCCTGTTAAAGAATTAGTAATTGCTATCATTAGACTCTGAGGTATTCCCAGATTTGAATTTTTCTTTTAACATATTGTATGAATTACCCCAGAGATTAGCTGTACAACTGAACTGAAATCCTTAGTTTTGCCTTGAGTCAAAGTTGGTTAAGCTTATTTCAAGTATATCCTGAAAGTATTGTGTTTGTTATGTGAAAAATTGTAAGTCATATAGTATACCTGCCTGCCTTTCTTGGAAGGGAAGAAACCATGAAGGAAATTTCAGTTGTCTTAGAAAGCAGACCATGTTTCAGAAGATATCAGTGTTCTTGTGAAAAAGGGAGAACACTGCCTGGTGAAATTTTATAGTTCTAAGAAAATATTTTTCATCTTTTACCTTTAATATATTCAAGCTCACATAAGTAACCAGCAGTAAAATAAATCATTATTGACATAGGAAATGCGAATACTTATTTCAGATGTTCCATTTCCTTAGGAAACGAGGAAGCAAAGGTATTAGGGAAAAAAGCCAAATGTTCTCAGGAATAGGATTAATAATTTATAATTTCAAGGAGTATGTATGTATAGAATAATTTAGCCTCATAATGTTTTAAAGACTTTAAAAATAGTGAACTGTAATTCTTGGACCTGAGTTACTTGAAGATGGAATTGCAAGGATTTTTGTCTAAGAGATAATTAGATTTTCGGTGCACATATCTGAGCTGTTACCTACCCAGGGAAAAATATTAATGTGATGAAATGGCCAGGAAACCTACTTACAAAATACTTTTTTGGAGTAAATAGTTGTGAGGTAATAATAGCAACTAAATTAAGTGTTTTTGGAAGCTTTTAAAGAGGTTTTAATTCAACTGTGGTACATTTTTATAGTTAAATTTTTTTTATTGGAAACTGATAATCTTTAAATTTGGGGTAAAGTTAATCATTATTGCATTGGCTTCAGTGTTTCATGAAGGCATTTGAGTACCTGAAGCATGATAGTGGCACTGTAAAGTAGGGGATGGTGTTTTTTGGAGCAGCAACAAAATAGTCTAAATTTAGACCTATTTCTGCTTGGTCTCTGTGCTCTGATAGGTGACTTAAGAATTAATGACAGGTTATTCCTATTAAGCATGATTACTGTATTTTGTCTCTCATTTCACATTTGCTTAAATTTGGCTGAGTGAAGGACATTTGACTTCGCATACATACTTGCTAAGCTGTTTAAAACTTTGAGCTTTATTTAAACAGGCGCCTTTATCATAAATGATGTGCAGAGTAGAGCCCCCCTTTCCACTGGATTTCAGTAAGAACCAAAGTTGAACTCTCTAAGCTTTAAAACTTTAAACTTTGAATTACCAACAAGATTATGTTCAAATGGATTTTATATTTTGCATAAATAGAGAACATTATATATCATTTAAGTTTTTGTTCAAGACTCAGGTGGTCATTAAGAGTATCCATTTCAGTAGTGTGGTAAAAGAGTGGTTTAGAGACTTGAGTTTTGTCCTTATATTAGGTGAACCCAGACAGCTTTGCTGTTTTGAGTTTTTGTGTGCATGCCTGCTTTTTGTACTTTGTCTTATCCTGTTATAAGTTGTTATACTTTAGTCAGAGTTTTTTCTCCATCCCCTCTCCGGCCCCCCCTCTTTTAAAATCTGTTGTCCATTTTCAAACTCCCAGGGAATTGGAAATCAGGTTACTGAGCTTATTAGGATTTTGTTTGATTTATAAGAGAGTTTAGGGCCCCAGGATGGTTTTCTGTGTATGTAAAATGCATGAGCTTTTAGTGCTTTTATTAACTTTTATTTATTTGGGCTGTGTTTGTTCTGTATATTTGGTTTGCTTTAAATAATTGCTGAACAAATTAAATGTAAAGGAAACGAAGTATTGGTCTGTATGGATTTGGACTGCACATTTACTTTTCTGTCTACGTGTTTTCATATTTATGTATATTACCTCTGTTATCTTAAGTTTATAAATACTTGAAGTTAATTTAAAATTCTTAGTCATAATTCTGACTTTTCCACCTACTATCAGTTTGCTTTTTGAGGTAAAGTTTCTGGTGAGAAGTTTGATTTCTGTCACCTCTAAAATGGATTTTGTAGAAAAGTATGTTGGATTGGACTTTTTTTAGTCTTACGAAATTATTCTTTAGTTGTAAATAGTTTGTTTTAAAAAGATTTAAAATAGATAGTCGGTCATGATGGTGTTTTTCTGAAATGAAAACTTGCTTTTGCTCTAATTTGAATGGAATTGGATTCCGTATAGAAATCACATCCCTTCGTTGCTCTCACATTAATGATGTCTGCATCTTTGTTACAGAAATTCATACTGTTGCTTGAAAAAAATCATGAGGCCTAACTTAAGTATTCAGTTTAATTTTTGCTGCCTTTGAATTAAAGAGCATGATGTACTTGATACTATTTTTTTTTTTATTGATACTATTTTTGAAGTTACTGATGTATGTATATTTAGTGATCCTGTTTTTGTGGCTAAAGCCTTGGTGCTTTATTTCCATCAAAGCAATTTTGCTTTAATAGGTTATATTTTAGTGAGGTAGCTCTTCATAGAAAAAGCACTCCACCAGAATCATTGAACCAAATTATCAGTTGATATTTAGTCATCGTTTTTGAATTAAGCTGCTTTTTGGGTAATTATTCATAAAATAACTATCTTTTTCAGAAGAATTAAACTTGCCAGTAGTTAGAAACTTGTGGAATTTAGCATTTATGATTTTATGTGCAAACTGAGATTGCATTTCTCTCTTGCTAAATTGATCTGTAACTGTCAAAAAGCTTATTACATTATGGTGTTAATATCCAGCACAAAACACTTAAATGAAATAAATAGCATGTTATCTTTATCTTCAAAGGCATTATATTGTACTTCTAGCAAGTGCACCAACTGAAAAACAACGCCTAGAATGGTGAGTATAAGATTAGATTTTACAAAACAAAAAACAACAACAAAAACAAAACTTCAAAATGAATCAGATAGCCACAGAACACAGTAGGAGGTGGAAGTCCTTAAAACATCAAGTTTGGTTTTGTTCATAAATGGAGCTTTACTACTTGTAATGGAAGTATAGGAATTTGGAGATCCATATGTACAATTTTTTTTATTTGCCTGATAGAGATCATGTATTATTTCTTAACTGTATATTTAAAGTGCTTTGTTTTAGTTTACTGATTTTTTTTTCTTTAAATATTTGTGGGGGCTGTCTTTTGTAACCTTCCTGGTTTGAAATGTGGCTTGATTCTCTTCTTCCTACAGTTTTCACTTCATTTTTGGGGTAGAACATAAGGCTTTAGTTTTATCTATGGGAGTTTAGACAGTTGAACTGCCCTCATATGTGTGTTTTATGATCTTCATATTACAGCTGTACACAAACATACTTGATTTTGTGCATTTTATTTTATTTTTAAAATTAACCAGAATTTTCATTAATAATGAGTGACATTTGTTCAGGGTGGGCTTGGTGGAATCAAAAATCCGAATCCTGGTTGGAAGTTTGGAGAAGAATGAATTTATTACACTGGCTCATGTGAATCCCCAGTCATTTCCAGCACCCAAAGAAAATCCTGACAAGTAAGCAGTCCTCTAATTTAATCCAGTTTCCCCATCCCCTTTTCAACTTTTGCTCATGGAAGTTTTATAGGCAATTTTTAATAACTCAAGTTACTATTCTGTTGATTACATATGGGTCAGACCAATTTGAAATTTATGGTTTAGGGTTTCCTGATCAGAAACAGTGAAGAGGAACACTGTTTTTTTTGCAAAAAATCACCGCTGAAATAAGTTGTAATGATGAGGTGCCTATTAACTAATTTGAGTTCAGATTCTGTAGGTCTGCACTTCAGCATTTCTTAACACACCTCCCCTTTTTTGTAGAGTGGTTTTCAGGATGCTGTATCAAACATCGATCTTTGCTTTTTATCTTAATTTTCTGAAAAAGAAAACATGCTTTGATATGACCTTGCAAAAATTTTATTTGTGATAGGTTCTGGAACATTGAGAAGATACGTTATTAAAAGCTGCCTTGCCTTATTCTTTTAAGGATCTTTTTGTAGGTCAATTTCTGGTTTGATTGTTGCTGTGTTATTACCTATATGAAATTCTACTTTGCCTGTAACCACTTTGTTGTATTTAGAGGGTGAGGGGAGTTTTAATAGTGAGCTTTTTCAAAAAATGCAGTAGCATTAAAGATTGAAAAATATTAGTGAATGGATCATTTAAGATTGTGCTGTAATAGAATAGCTGTTACTCTAATTCTACAGATTATTTCCTTTTGCATTCATGTAAAAGAGTTGGCATTTGAGCTTTTTATAAAATTTTTTGTTGCTGCGATCTTAATTATTTAAAGACTGATCCATTTAGTCTTTCAGTAGGTATATCATTAAATGTTGAAAAGCAGCTGAATCACCCATTATTATTATGCTGTGGTCATATTTCTGTTCATGTGGCCTTTTCATTTGAGTTTAAAAGTTTAAGGAATGTATGTTAAGGTCTAGTTAAATTTTTATATCTACACTATTTTTCTTTGTTTCAAATTTTTCTAAAACACATCATTCATAAGTATCAACATAATTTTTCTTTGTTTGCAGTGCCTTTGGTACTTAGGATTATCATTAAGAACATTGGCTGTCAGTACATAGATAATGAAGAGTATATTTGTCCTAGGACTCCGGTTTTTTATATAGCAATAGGAATAAAGAGGACAGGTATGGAGGAGGAATTTGAGTTTTGATGCAGTTTGGTTTAGAACTTTACTTAGTTTGCTTATATATTTGTATTCTGAGTATTTCCATGTATCTCAGGTTGTCAACCACATTGATAACTGTTTTCATGAAATCCTGATAAACTATAGTAATACGCTTCTTATTTTACAGGGAAGAATTTCGCACGATGTGGGTGATTGGGTTAGTGTTTAAAAAAACAGAAAACTCTGAAAATCTCAGTGTTGATCTCACCTACGATATTCAGTCTTTCACAGATACAGGTATATCTCAACTTAGATAATCAAAACATGTACTTGCATATTTGAATTTGTCTTCATGTGTACCATAGTGGAATTTGCAATAACTGTTAAAATTATTTAACAGTTAAATTAAATGGGAATATTTTACAATGATCATCAAAATAACCTTAATATTTTTGGATTAGTTATTAGTTTCAGTCATGTCTAATATATAAATGATTTTTTTTTCTCTTATGGTAGACCTAAAGTTAAATGGTTGAACCACTTTAAATTTAATTTGCCCACGATTACTTATGAAATTAGAAACCACCTGAATATTTGATTGTCTTAAAAGACTGAATCTGTGTCTGATTGCCTTAATAATCTTGAACTTTAGAAATTTATGAAGCTAAACTTTTGGTGACATGAGGAAATTTTTCCTCTATGTCATTTATAGACTCAGATGTTAATTCATGGGTGGGAAATACAATGATGAGAGCTTCATTTTGGATTGACCTGTACCCTGAGATACAAGGTAGTATGGTTTAACTAAAGACCAGATGGTGGGTATAGTTGACAGAAGCTAAGACTCTATGTAGATACGCAGAGTTTCAAGGGAATGGTGAGTGTACTTAGCGACAATGATGAATGTGCGTCTTCTTTAGGCACTAATTCCTTTTTCTTTCATACATCTCTCCTTTCCATTTAAAAAAGTTTTAGTGTGTGTCTTTCTCACCTGTCCACAATAAGGATTCTTCACCTAAGGACATTCAGACGTAACAGTAAAAGTTTTTTACCTCCTTGGAGAAGGAGAGACAAAAATCGGTACATTTTTTAAAAAATGTCAGTATCATACACTAAATGTAAAGGAGAAATAAAAGGAAAAGAATATGCATTTCAGTATGTAAATGCTTAGGTACAGTGACTAGAAGACATACCTAAGTAGGTAATTGCAGCTCTATGTAGAATCACTAGCAGTGTGGTATCTGCATTCCTGTGATACAGGGGTTACCTGTTGTGATTCAGAGACCATCAGCAGCATTGCCATTGGTGACATGAAGTTTCCTAGAAAATTCAGCTTAAAAATACTTTGTTTTTATGTAAAATTGAGTTGAGTTCTTATTCAAATAATTGATAAAGTAGGTTTTTCATCTTTAGGAATGTAAGTAGGACGTGGTACAGTGCATTGGGAAGAACTGTCCACGTTGAAGGATATTTAGTGTCCCTATCAAGTAGTAGCCTTTAATCATTATGACAACAAAAGCACTTAAACAGATGTTTTAGGATGTGATTTGGAGTGTGGAAACTCCACTTGCTGAACACCAGAGTAGTGGTTTTTTCCAAAGTAAAAATTCTCATGTCAACTTAAACTATTTATGAACTAACAAATCATGTAGAGATACTTGGACTAGAAAATTTGTTTTGGACATTATACCTAATTGAACTGCTTATCAAAGATTGTACTAATGAACCATCAAGATTTTAAAGCAACTTTCAGGTATTTTGGGAAGGAAATATTTAGTTGTCCTGTATCTTGAAACATTTTAATGGAATACTTTGTGGGATTTTCTAATAAAACATATTTAACATGTTGAAAACTCAAAATTCTTACTCCCAGTCTCCTCTAGCTTCTCTTCAAATCTTTTTGATCTCAGGCAGTGGCAGCTGTGTCCTTGTAGTTGCTCAAGCTAGAAATCTTGCAGTCTTCCTTGAATCCCCATACTTGGTATTAATCTATTAAAAAATCCTCCTGTCCCTACTTTCAGAGTATGTTGAGATTTCTGCTACTAATTGCTGTTTATACTGCTATTACCCATAGTCCAAGCCACTTATCACTGGTCTTTTGGATTACTGCCATTTCTGTAGTTTTCTTGTTCTGCCTTCAGCTGTTCTTAGTCAGCATCCAGAACGACATTAAGCCAAATCATGTCTCACCTGCTTAAAACCTATAATGGCTACCCATCTCACCCTGAATCAGTCCAGATCTTTACTGTGGTTTGCAAGCCTTTATGTGATCTAGTCTTCTTATTATGTCTCTGACCTCATTTCTTATATTGATAATAAGAAATATGTAGACATATATAAAACTAATAAGTTCGGAATCCTTTATCCATATGTCTTGAGGCCAGTAAAGTAACAAAGTTAGTAAATAATATTCCCAGTGGGGTCTCTAGCGACATTTGGTAGTCAAAGGCAGTAACATTTCTGTAAGATATCTCTATAAGGTATAGGTAGAGAGATTAAATAGCTACAAATAGTTCAAATCAGGGTTTGTTGCCAGTTGAGGTTTGGTGCCAGTCTTAGGAAAAACTTCTATTTTGGGGAGCTTTTGGGATTTTACAGTTGCAGATAAGGGATTATGGATCTTCTACTTTCCCTTCTCCCCATGGCCTTTTTGTTACTCCTCAAACATCCCAGGCATGCTCAGGGCCTTTTGTCCTTGATGTTTGCTCTTCCCTAGAGTAGATTCCACCAGGTACTCGCAGTTTATTTACTCACGTCCATTTGAGTCTTCACTCAAACTTGAGTCTTCACTCAAACGTAATCTCAGTTTCCAGGCTGAGCTTCCTGTCATCTTCCCTACTCAAGTTTTTCTCCATAGCTCTTATCCCCGATCTGGTATGAAATAGATTTTACCTTTTTTTCTGTTGTGTTTCTCCACTAGAATGTGGACTCTGAAGTTCTTGGTTATATATAGTTCCCACTATATCCCCCATGTCTAGAACATGTGATATACAGTATAGGTGCCCAGTAAATAGTTGTATGACTGAGTGAATGAAATTTTCCACTTTGTTGTTTTGCTGTGGTTGTTACATACCTGGGCTAGAATTTTAAATTATACTGGTAGCATAAATAAGTATGAATTAAGAAACCCCTTTTCTCCAGTTCTGTCATTTCTTAAGGACTTAACTCTTTTATTACTTTAAGAGCTTTTACACTGGAAGAATTAATATACTATGTGTTTTTATTCGTTATGTACACCGTGTGGTAAAAGGCACTTGTGAGATAGGTTTTGACCTGATAATTTTATAGATAGGCAATACTGATGGAAAACGGATCCCTATTTTAGAATAGCTTCTCCTGGGTGAGTTTAACTGCCTTTATGAAAATGTTTCTATTTCTTGTAACAATTTCCTAATTGTATAGTTTATAGGCAAGCAATAAACAGCAAGATGTTTGAGGTGGACATGAAAATTGCTGCAATGCATGTAAGAAGAAAGCAACTCCATCAACTACTGCCTAATCATGTGCTTCAGAAAAAGAAAAAGGTAAATTTAGAAAGTACTTAAAAAAGCATTACTAACATAATGTTTTATGTATCCAACCTATCAATATTTCAGAATTTAGGCTCAGTTAATAAGTCATATTTGAAATAGATCACAGCATTTTGAAAACCTATTACATGGAGAAATTCCATTATGTGAAACCTTGCTCCTAATCAGGTTTCTTGCACACACTTCCTTCAGACTTCAGATTAGTGGCGATGCTTCATATCCTTATTTTATATATATTTATATCCTCTTTTCAATATTTCTTATTGGTATCCATTTAATAGCCCACATCAGTATGTAATTTCCTTTCCTTTTAAAGGTAAAGAAAGTTAAATTAGGTAATAAGTGGATCAAGTAAGTTGTGTGACTTTTTAAATGAAAATCATTTTATTTTCATAAGGATTATACACGTATATTATTTAAAAATTAAAAGTTATTGGATATAAGATCACTGACAGTGGTAACCTGAAGTATGTTGTTCTGGTGTTGATGCTTCCTGTTGTGTAACTTATTAGCCATGATTTTCTTATTTGGACTTGTAAATTTGAAATTTTATTGAAATTTTAGTACAGAAATAACCATTATATTTTTACTTTAAGTGGTTTCAAAAGTGGCTTATTCTTTATTTTTTATAACTTAAAAAAAATTATTTATTTTATTTATTTATTTTTGGCTGCATTGGGTCTTTGTTGCTCTGCGCGGGCTTTCTCTAGTTGTGGTGAGCAGGGGCTACTCTTTGTTGCGGTGCACGGGCTTCTCATTGCTGTGGCTTCTCTTGTTGCAGAGCATGGGCTCTAGGTGCCCGGGCTTCAGGAGTTGTGGCTCACGGGCTCTAGAGTGCAGGCTCGGTAGTTGTGGCGCATGGGCTTAGTCGCTCCGTGGCATGTGGGATCTTCCCGGACCAGGGCTTGAACCCGAAAAAGTGGCTTATTCTTAAAATGGAATACTTAGAGCAGTGAAAATACATGAGTTAGAGATACATATATGAATGTATTGGGTTAAAAAGTACAGATAAATATATATCATTTGATACTTTTATATAAAGTTTACAATATATTTTTTAAGATAGAATATGAAATACAAGTATGCATGAGAGCATGAGAACTGCTGCATTCTGTGATGATGGTTCATTATCTGGGGCTGGGATTGGAAAGATAGGAATGAAGTTAATATAACTTCATAATGTTTTGTTTCTTAAAACATAGAATATATTATGATACAAAAGTAGCTAAATCAAGGGCAAGGATTTTGCAGTAGACTACCTGGTTCAGGTTCAGGTTCCATTGCATCCTAGCTGTGAGACTTGGGCAAGTTGTATTACAAATATCATGTTCTTGATTTGCCTTAAAATCACAACTCTAATTTTACCTACCTCGTTATGTATTTTGTGAGGATAAAATGAGCCAGTGCCAGTAAGAGGTAGTTTAGACGGGTGCCTGGCACAAACTAAATGCTCAGATTTGTTTTTGTTATTATCACCATCATCATTATTCATAACATGGGGGTAGAGGTACTTGTTTTTAATGTGTAAAATCCAATTTTTAAAAGCATATTTCATTTTTTAAAGTAACATATTACATTAAAGCCTTTATACAGATTAACTTGTTATTCTCTTCTCAACCTAATGGTTTCATGAGTTATCAGATAATCTAGAAAGTGACAAAAATGTGACACTTTTATTGAGCAATTTATTTTTTGTCATAAACTTAACATAAACTTTTGTTAAGTAATTTTATTTATTTTTTAAAGTTTTTATTTTTTATTTTATTTTGTAAATAAATAAATCTATCTATCTATTTATTTATTTATTTATTGGCTGTGCTGGGTCTTCGTTGCTGCGCACGGGCTTTCTCTAGTTGCGGCAAGCAGGGGCTACTTTTCATTGCAGTGCGCAGGCTTCTTATTGTGGTGGCTTCTCTTTGTTGTGGAGCATGGGCTCTAGGCTCGTGGGCTTCAGTAGTTGTGGCACGTGGGCTCAGAAGTTGTGACTCGCGGACTCTAGAACGCAGGCTCAGTAGTTGTGGCGCACGGGCTTAGTTGCTTCACGGCATGTGGGATCTTCCCGGACCAGGGCTTGAACCCGTGTCTCCCGCATTGGCAGGTGGATTCTTAACCACTGCGCCACCAGGGAAGTCCCAGTAATTTTATTTTTAAAATAAAATGTCAGGTCAAATATTTGTCTTCTGATTGTCCCTTGGTGTTGCATTATTAATGGGTTTAAACAACTGTACTTACATATGTATTTACTACATACAAAAATACATAAACATTTTATGTGTTTTTAGAAGTGAATGTGCATAATTAGATTATGTTCTTTAACTTAGCCATTTTAGTGAAATAGAAATATTTATAAATGAAGTAATTAGGTTTTCCTGAACCTTTGATTCAGATTACCTTTTAAAACTCCTGTTTACATGGCAGTATTGATATTTGGAACAACTAGTGTATAGTTCAAGTAAATTTAATTTTTATTCTATTACTTAAGGTAGTATCTATCTAGATATAATCTTCTAGATTATAAAAAGTATCATTAGTGATCAGAAATTATTGATTAGTCCGAAAATTGCATGTATCAAATAGAGTTTAACTATAATCTCACTACCCAGTAATTGCTACTCTTAACATTTTAGTTTATTTCTATACAGACTTTTCAGTGCATAGATGTAACCACAGATGTGTATTTTTAAGAGGTTTTTAATGATACCTACCATTTTGTGACCTGCTTTTTTGGGTGCTTTCGATATTGTGACCATTTATCCAAGTTATATTATATTACAGATACTAAATGGCTGCTTAGTATTTCTTTGTATGGCTACAGTATGATTACATCTGTCCTCTATTTGCTGTCATTTAGATTATTTCCAAGTTTCCCCTAGTAAAATAGCACTTTCTTATTTTTACAAGAAAACAAGTGTCTAGGAATCTAGATCCATGGATCTTTTCTTTGCACTCTTATTAATAGTTTCCTTTTATTAACTGCTATTTGCAAAGCACTGTACCAGTATAGAAGATGTGTATTCTATATTTAATGATACAGCAACCTGTAGGTATTGTCTCTGTTATAGAAGAAACAGAGTGATTCAAACACTTGCCCAGGGTCATGTACTATGAGATGTGAATTGGACCTAAGTCTGCATGCAAAGAATGTGTGTTTATTTCTCTGTAGTATGTTCTGTCTTTATTTGTCTTTTATTAGAAAGTTTTGATAGAATATTTATGATTTTGTGGCATTGAAGTCTCTTGTGCCGAACTTGATATAGACACAGAGGCAAAGCAAAGCAGCTTGATGGTTATGTGTTCAGACCAACCAGTTAAAACCTTCATGTTCACTGATCATCCCCAACAGTGGCCTGTTACTTCACAGGTTATGTTTTGATCACCTGGTCAGGCAGGTAACTGTGTGAAATGGAGTATAATTTACTTACTGAACAAATTTTTGTCTGGTGGAGAGTGAGATTGGTAGCATTTTTGCATAGGAAAGATGCTTATTTTACAATATTAAGAAAACTGGTTTTACAGCTGACTTCATAGGCAAAAGGCATTCCTTTCTCTCCTCTCCCTTCTCCCAAATCTCATCTTCCCCATTTGATTAATATTGATTTATGTACACAGGTGGTGCCTCTGTAGTGCTAACTCAGAGATTTAGATTATCTTGTCATTTGGGGAATTGGAGTGTGGGTGTACACATGCACGCACACACACACACACACATACGGGGTATGGGATTTTATTAATAATGCAAATTATTTCCATTAAAACGTTTTGTAGGTGAGCAAACACTTGAAACAAAGTGTTCTGAAAAAAAAAAGCTGAAGAAATCAATTTGATGTTATAATAGCATTGATTGCAAAAACGGAAACTTTGGTCAATTTAGAAATCAACTTTTATCCCATAGCACCATTTATAGTTTTTTAGCTTTTGGTTTTTCCTGCACTATATAGCTGTTTTTGAGTGCTTTAGTTTTTAAGAAGCAGGACCAACATTAGGATTTATATGTGGTCATTAAGTTTAGTTTTCAGAAAATTATTTTTGCTTTTATTCTAACAGGATAGTTAACACTATTAAATGTACCATGTTAAAATCCTAAGTTGCAGATAGAGCACTGGAAATCGCTTGCTTTTGAGAGACTCATACAAATAGCTAGGAGTGGCACTAAATTGTACCTACATGATAATTTTTTTTTTAGAAATTATACATTTTTATCTTCATTGTAAAACAATTTGAAATCTATAAACAAAAAATTACTTCTAATCCGACTGGCCAGAGATACCATTGTTACTATCGTGTTTTACCATTGACTTTTTTTCTAATATATATGTGAATGTGTGTATGTATTAATAGTCCTCTGATTTAAGATACATGTGTTTTCATATTAAAGTGCTTTTTAATTTGCAGTGTATATTACATTCAGTGTGTAGGTTTATTATAGCATTTTTTTCTCGCTTTTTCTCCCGCTGAAGAACTGTAGTTAAGTTGAGCATCCTTAGAAGGCAGGAAGTATGTGTGTCCCAGCTCTTTACCTGTTATAGTCAGCATGACACTTCTGATTATCATAAACATATTGATTTGTGCTTTTTAGTAGAAATCATTTATCAGTTAGGTAAAAGATGTTTATGTTTAAAAGGTCTAGATAAAATAAAGGTATATTTGATTAAACATGTAATTACTTGCAGCATTCAACAGAAGGTGTCCGGTTGACCCCTCTGAATGACAGCAGCCTCGACCTGTCTATGGACAGTGATAACAGCATGTCTGTGCCTTCGCCGACCGGTGCTGCGAAGACCAGCCCGCTGCACAGTTCCGGCAGCTCTCAGGGGTAAGGAGCAAGGGGACGGAAGCCGAGTGGCTGTGTCAGTAACCCCTCCAGTTCCCTATGCTCAAATACCTACTGCCTGTGGTGAGCTGTAGGGTGTGCTAAGGAGAACCAGACAAGAGGGACAAGATCACCTTTCTGTCCTGGAGATGCTTATTACCTGTGTAGCAGGGGAAAAATATCTATGAAAAATAGTAGGGATCTTCTAAAGAAGGTGAGATTTATGTGGGCTGGTTTTAGGGGAAATTTCTTTTGAAGAATTAAGTGTCTTTTTAGGAACATTTAAAGCAGCTAAACATTTTTATTTCGAAAGAAAAACATGGCAATGTTGGCAAAAATTAAAACACAAAAAGCCATGTTTATCTTTAACTTCCATAAATCTTTATAGTGTTATCATTGCAGATTTATTTTTTAATGGATATACTACTGTATTTTCAAAGGGAGCTGTTTATTATAGATTCTGGGGGTACTGCTATTATTTTAAATTGTGAGGGTTATGCCCATCCCTTTGTTCAATGAGTTGATACTTAAACCATGAACACTTTTATGAATGCATGTTATATTTTAATGTTTTGAAAAAAGCAGTTTTAAAAATTAGATTGTTAAAGTGTAACCAATGGCAAAGATGAAGGTTGGGATGAATCTTTGGATTCGTATGAAATAGAACGTGCCGAGGTGCAGTAGATGATGGATTTAGTTTTCTTCTCTTGGGCTTTGAATGTGTGATGTGTTTTTAGACCAGTCATACATAACCTGAAGACTTTAGGCATCAAAGTGGCCCCTAAATCTTGTAGTTTTAAAACAATTCTTCATTTGTACAGCATTAACTTCCAGATTTTTATTTTTAATGGTTTCATCATCTTTTTTTGAGTGAAGAAGCAAAAATTTTAATAAGAATTTTGGGAGTTGTATAAAAGCCTTTCTGTACTTTTGAGTTTGTGCACATGAATGTAAAATAGATGTGTATTTGCTCAACAAATACTGAGTATTTATTATGTACTAGCTGCTTTGCTATTTCAGGTTTTCTCCTGAATCTGTGGTTGTTCTCTGACTAGTTCATCTTTTCTGTTTAATCGTTAGATGTTTGTGCCTTTCAGGGCTCTCTCGTCAGTCCTTTATGCCTTCTTTGTATTCTTGCGGGTGTGGTATCACCCACTCGCATGACCTCATTTACTTCCATATACCAGTGAGCTCCAGAGCTCTGTGGAGCTTTGTGAATGTCATGTATGCACCAAAAATCTAAGTCCTCTAGTTTTGCCCACCTTTTCATGGCATCATCATTCAACAGTTGGAGTTGAATAAGCTGTAGTTGAAGGAGACTGAATAACCACAGAGGACTTTTCGCTGTTTTCTTTCAGGAGATAATAAAAATGAGATTATTTAAACGCTAATGTATAGGATTTATTTGCGACAGAAAAGTTGAATAGATAGGACAGTGAAGGAGGGGTGATTTGAGTTTCCTGAGATGGCAGGAGTGAGTGGGATCCAGAACATTGAAGGAGGGCTTGGGTTTTGAGATCCTTTGTTGTTTATCTGGGCCACTGGATGGGCTTTTAGGGTTTCATGAACCTTTACGTTTTGTATGCAGAAACTTATTTCTAATTCTCAGACCATTTTCTTCTTTACAGCTTTTGATCATATTTTCTTATATCCCAAATCATTTAAGTCAGTTACCCCAAGTCAAATAAGAACAGATTTTTTTTAGCTGTTCTGTCAAATACGTTAGTCATTAGCCACATGCGGCAGTTTAAACTTAATTAATATTAAATGAAATTAAACATTCCATTTCCCACTAGTTCTATTTCAAGTGTAGGGTAGCTACATCTGTATAGTGGCCACCATATTGGGTAGCGTAGATATAGGTCTTAGTTATAGGAAGTTCTGTTGACTAGCACTGCTTTAGAATGTTTCTGTGCTTTTGATTGTTGATTATATTTTATGAAATAAAGTTAGTTACTGATGTATATATACGTATGAGAAGTAAAACTAAAGAATCTTTTACTTTAGAGAATAACTTCTGCACATACTACATTTTATTATTGAATTTTATACATCTCTCTTTGCTTTTTTCACTTTTTAATTTTTTCCCCATTTTTAGCAGAAACAGTCCTGCTCCAGCTGTAACAGCAGCATCTGTGACCAACATACAGGCTACTGAAGTTTCTGTGCCACAAGTAAATTCCAGTGAAAGCTCAGGGGGTAAGGAGATGGACGGATTTGAAAATGCTTGCATTATGTTTGGTTGTAGCCTTCATCTTGAAAGATGGCTTTGTTAAGTAGCTTGAATTCAGTTTTTTAATACCATGTTATGATTTACCTGTAAACTTATGAATAAAATAAAAAAGCTTTACTTGTAACTTGATGTTGATATGATTTAACTTTTATGTATTTATGTACTTACTACTTAGGTACATCGAGTGAAAGCATTCCTCAAACTGCCACACAACCAGCCATTTCATCACCACCAAAGCCTACGGTCTCCAGAGTTGTTTCTTCAACACGTCTGGTAAACCCACCACCAAGACCTTCAGGAAATGCAGCAACAAAGACACCTAATCCTATAGTAGGAGTCAAGAGGACATCCTCACCTCATAAAGAGGAGAGTCCCAAGAAAACCAAAACAGAAGAGGTATCTATATATTAGTTAGCCATGGGAATACCACCTTACCTGATTTAAAATCCAGTGGAAGAAAACCTTTGTGAGCCCAAGTTGAGAGGCAGCATGGAGGAAAGCTTTTAGATTATTTTTAGGTAGTGCTTTAGTACCATAGTTCTTTTCACCCTTTCCTACTCTTTTCAGTGTCTAACTCTTTCATAAAGCTGTGTTTCTTGTTTAAATTTCTATAGCATGTCTAGGCTGTAACACAACTTAGCATGGATTTACATCTCATCTGAATTTATTATTCTCTCATAACTGTATCTTTCATGTGTACCAATTCTTTGGTGTCCCCTTTGGACACAGTTTTTTGCTTCTTTGATCCAGGTAGAGTTTTGGAGCTTCTACACTGTACTTGGTATTACGGGGTCACTGAATATGAGAGGTTCTCAGGGAATTCTTATTGAATGACTGACCATAAGCTGCGAAGTCAGATTAGTTTTGGTACCTTGAATGATTATATCCTCCAACCCTTCAGGAAATTTTCTAACAATACTTCCACTTTTTATAGTGGCTGGTTTACCTTGTCTAAGTCTCAGATAGTTTTAGGAAACCCATTAAAAGTGTACACTGATTTTGATGTTTGTCTTAAAATAGAAGTAGCCTTATAACACACTTTCATTGTTCCCTGGAGTCACTCTCATTGTGTTTTTCTATTAATTAAACTTTCACCATTGTCCAAGAGATGTTAGCCCAAAAAACACCAATTTTGTTGTGATTTTTGGTTGATAATTTTTTATTTAGGAACTTACACATTACATGAAAGTTTCTTTAGAATGGTGGAAAAAACTAGGTATCTTATGCAGTGTTTTGATTTTTAATAGTGAAAGATTATTGTCTTTATAAGTATTACTCCTAGCTTATTCTGAATCCTTTTGTTTTAGATTTTTTTGGAAACAGTCACTGTTAACTAAACATGAATAATTTAATGAATTTTGTCACTCTGATGTTGCTAAGTGAGAATGAAAAATGGGCATAGTATATCATATCTTACACCATGTATTCTGAAATACATTTGTCTCTGTAATTATCTCTTAAGGCAGTGATTTTCAACCTCAGTTGTACATCAGAATTAGTTTTTCAGGGTTTGTTGTTTTTTTTTTTTTTTTTTTAAATACAGATTTTAGGGCCTCCTCCAGATACACTGAATCAGATTCTCCAGGCCTAGTAATCTTTTATTAAAAGCCCCCGTTCTACATGATTGTGTTGTACAGCAACCTAAGAATGTAGTTTTGGTCTAACGCCACTTTCTGTTTATTGATATTTTTTGGGAGTTGTCAGAGCATTTCAGAATTCACATTTCTTTTTGCCTTAGTAAGGTATATGTAAGCATAACTCTAGCTACCTGTCATTCTGTTTCCTTAATGTTAATGGCTTCATTCCTTACCCTGTGAGAGTTCCAAAATGTATATCAGTACAATGCTTGTAATTTCGTTTGCACTTACCTTGGTAGAAAACACTCATGTTTCATGTCTAGTTTAGAGAGGCAATAGGAATATAGGATTTTTTAACTTAGTACAGAAAAATTTAAATATGCACAAGAGAATCATTTCATGTACCCATGTACCCATCATGCAATTTCAGGTATAGTGAATTCAGCCACTATACCCTTAATTATTTTTCCTTTCCATTTCCCCTGTACTTGAATTATTTAGATGCAAAATCGAGACTTCAGTCACATCATTTCCTTAGTATTTTTAAAATCATGTATCTAAAAGATAATAATTACAAAGAGAAAAGTATAAACAAAGTAAACCCACCTAAAAAAATGAACAATTCATTAATATCAAATATCTAGTCAGGGCTCAAATGTCCCTGATTATGTCATTGATATTTTTTTTTAATAGTTTTTATTTGTTCAAATCTGTAAGTAAATTAAGATCCTTGATTCATGTTTCTTAAGTATCTTTAAAAATATAGGTTCATCACTCCCCGCCCCCTGCCCCCAGTAATTTTCTGTCCTATGTATTTTCTCACAGTTTGAGTCCTGCTTATGGCAGCTCCATGGAGTTGACTAACAAAAATAGAATTTTAAGATATGGAAGGGATCTTAGGATTTTAGGTTATCTCATAGACTAATCTCCTCCTTTCCCAGAAGAACTTGAGGTTCAATAGCTTTCCTGTTTATAAAGCTAATTAAAGTCAGAGCCAGGATTAGAACCCAGGCCTAAATCTCATGGTGCTAAAGTTGAAGATTATTACAAATATTCTGATTTTGAAGGTCTCCTACTGGGTCATTCATTCTCTGTTAATGATTACTTGGTATTAGAAATGTTAGTAAACCAGAAAGAAACACTGGTCCTACTCAATTAATAATATACTAACATGTATATAGATAGGAGAGTTTCAGGTATTGTCAAGTACTTTAGTTCTACGTAATTTTTATCACATACTAAAGCTTTTCAAATACATATAGATGGTAGAAATGTAAAATAAAAATAGAAAAAAAGTTTGCCTTGTCACCTGAATTATATGGCTAAATGATGCTATATGTATATATATATTTAAAATTATGGCATATTTCAAACATGTACAAAATTGTAATGAACAAGTTACATTTACATCACTTAGCTTTAATGGTTAACAACTCAAGGCCAGTCTTCTTTCATCTATAAATCTACTCCCTTTCCCATTGTTATGAAGCAAATCCCAGGCATGTCATTTCAACCATAAATATTTCAAAAACACATCTACAGTATATTATCACCATATATATTTGTGTGTGATATATATATCGGTACATATACTGATCGGTGTATATATACACCGATCAGTATATGCACCGATATTAATAATGATTCCATAGTGTCACATATCCAGTCGGTATTGAAATTTGCCCAGTTGTAACTTACGTTACTATTTTTTAAGTTTGTATGTTTGCAGGATACAAATAAAGTTCTTATGGGAATTGGTTGATATTGGTGTTAAATCTTTTCTACTCTGTAGGTTAGCCGTGGTTTCTATGTCTTGTTTTAAAGCCACATTTAAAATTAAATTTTAGTTCTGCCTAGTAAAGAGAGCAGAGAAGTTAGTGCCAAAATTGTTTTTCTTAAGAAAGTGATGTTTATTGCAAGTCACTGCAGGAATGGGAAAGTATAACCATTTTTGGTTTCCCATTTCCCCTCTTTACCAAGAAAATATGTTGTTTGTTTTAAATAGCATTATAATAAATCAAAAAAATAAGACCTGAGGAGAACATTTTTCAGACCTCCTTCAGGATGTTAATAAGACTTACTAAGCCAGGGGGATTCTGTGGTCAAGTTCAGGAAAGTTACAGAGAAGATTCTTTCTAGAACTTCTCAGAACCTTTTATGTGCTGATGTGTGTGCATCTCCCAGAAAGGGGGTGATACTATTCCAAGTTCCTAAGTTGTTTGATCAAGGAACTCTTTTTTTTCTCTTCCTTACAAAAAATATTTTATGAACTTAGTGGTTTGGGGAATATACTTCAGGTGGTGATGATCAACAATAACAGTTTTCCTCGTGTTCTTTTTTAAAATTTTGGTAGAAACTGAAGCCAAATTGGTTAACATGAAAAAAAAATTTTAAGTGAACCAGTAACCTATTTTAAGGACATACTTGATCGATCTTACAGGTTAATTATTTTTATACTTAAAAAATTTTTATAAATTAAAGCATTGATTGGCAAATAATCTAAATTTTCATTTTAGAGAATAAAGCTTTTTTTTTTAAAAACAGGATGAAACAAGTGAAGATGCTAACTGTCTTGCTTTGAGTGGACATGATAAAACAGAAACAAAGGTATACTAATTTAGCCTCGGAATACGTACGCAATTAAGAGTACAGAAGATGTGATAGAAATGTCTTTACAATGTTGCACTGTATTTCCTTCTTATAGGTTTTAGGTTTTCAGTACTGTTTTTAGAGAAGTGTTTGTCCCTTTTTAATGTTAATTTATAGCACTGAAATTTAATTCCTCAAGTGTATGAGGTCCTACTAGATGCGGGGTTATCTGGTGGATACTAAATGGAGTAGAGTGATGAGTGAGATGCTCCTGTTTTTAATGGAACTTACATTTAAGTAGAGAAGAGAAGAGGTGGACGTGGCTAGTTACGTTATCAGAGAAGAAGTAATTGAAGATGGTGGGGGTGGCGAGAGGCAAGACTGCAGAATTAGCAAAGGCTTCATAGAAGGAAGACATAGGATTTGGGGTAGGACAAGATGAGAAGTTTATCTCACTATTGGGGTGAGAGTGTGGTATGTTTAGAGAACCAGTTTTTGGCACACAGTTCTGGCTAGAAGCTGTGGCGCAAGGGGCTTGAATCAAGGTAAATGGGATGGGAAAGATTGGTTTAGCCAAAGTATTAGACTTTGAACATCATTTTTTCAGAAACTGAAATGTACTGAAGACTTTTAACTTTTTTCTCCTTGTTGTAGAAAAATTGGAAATCTTCCTCCTTTCCCCAAATTATCCTGATTTCCATGATAGATATTTTAGCAAGTATTCTTCTGGTGTCTTTATAGATTTTGTGTGTGCATATATACCAGTGCGTTTTGCTTTCAAATCTTTATTCACTCTGTAAACCAAGAAAAACTGTTCATGCCATTGCATAATCGACCAATATTACTAATAGCTGCATAGAATGCTGTCTTAAGGCTGTTACCATATTTTATTCAACCAGTTCCCTATTGTTAGCAATTGTTTCTGTTAAAAAAGGAAGTTGCCCTTTTCTGCTGTAATGTTGGCTGTAGCTAAATACCTGCCATCCGTTTATGTTTATTTTATTAGGATAAATTAATGAAAGAGGAATTACTGGTACAAATAGATGCTTTTAAAACTTAATATGTATTGCTAAGTTGTGCTTCAGAGAGACTGCAGTCTTCCATTTCTAGTACACTGTTTACCCTTTTCAATTTCATAGGAGAAATTTGGTATTTCATTGTTTTATTATTATATAGTTTTATAGAAATTCAAATTTTTGTATGTTTATTTTCATTTGTTGTGTGTGTATATGTATTATTTTTGGGCACTGCTTTAAAAAAGGTTAGAGCAGTGGAATGACAACAGTTTACCCTGTATTTTCTGATGATTCTTAGAGTAGAATCAGTGCACTGGTTATTGAGAAGGGGAAGAGAAACCAAAAGGAAGGAGAAATGTTTTAGAGACATTTTCTACTTTTAATTAAAGGCCTGGGAGCAGTTTTTGTGCTTCTGGGTAATTTTATTTAATAATACTGAATGGGTTTTATTTTTTTCACATAGCTAAAGCTGAGCTTGGGTTTATATTCTGCTAATTATTGTCTGGGCAACGTTTTATAATATGCATGTACGTGTCTTTAATTAGTGCTTGTTTACAACGTCCAAGTTGGAGTTGGTTGGAAAGTCATGAGATATTTTGACCATGCCTTATAAGGTTTAAGCAGGCGAATAGAAATTTATGTGTATCTGAAATGGTTAAGTAACCTACGAGGCTTTTTTTGATGATTAACCCTTTGATGATGATAGATGATTTTGTAATGTAGTCACGTCTTTCTCTTGATCCCTCCTGTCTTCCAATTTGTCTTTTTTATTAGCCACCAAACCCAGTTATGTTCTTTTATCCTTTTTTAAGTCTCTTTCCTCCCCCGTCCTCTTTGTCTCACAGGAACAACTTGATACAGAGACAAGTACAACTCAATCAGAAACCATTCAGACAGCGGCTTCTCTGTTGGCCTCTCAGGTACTAAGTGCAAAAAGCAAGGAGAATTTTATAAATGTTGTTAAGATTAGTGTTGTATAATGAATGAAAATGAGCATATACAGAAGTTTAATAAAGTTATCTTTGTGGAAGTTAATTGCTAGCCTGCAGATGTGTTTATTGTATTCAAAGGCGGAGCACTGGATATGATGGAGACGTTCTTTTGCACTGTCAGGATGCTAACTCATCCCCTTCCATATTGTTTGATGTCGCAAACCACTTAAATCCTCACTGCACGATGTGTAGTCTTCACGTAGAGGTTTTGTTTGTAGGTCAGAGAGTGAAATTTAAATTAGAACTTAAAACCATTCTTCATGGATTTTTTTTAAAATACCTTTTAATTTTCAAAATGTGCTTCTTCTGCCTCACTTTTCACGTCCGATTTTCAATTATTAATTTAGTGTAATCCATAGTTCTTTAAAATTATTTTTTCATTTGTCCTAGAAATTCTACTTGTGACAGTCCCTTGCATACAGTAGGCACCTGGACTCTTTTCATTGATTTGTGAACCTTCATTTTGTTTGTGAAATGATTGTTTTCTTCTTGAATCCTTTCAAATTGAATGTACTCCAGAGTCTGGTCAAACTCTGACATAAAGTAAATATTTTCTTTAAGTAGACATTAAACTGGTTAACCTCTACAAAATAACTGAGATGACAGCTGCTGCCCAGCGATGCTGCTGAACTGATGATACAGTGGTACTGTGCTGCTTTGTGGTTCAGAGTTATTTTAATGTGATCGTTTTACAACGTGTTTTTGCTGGCTGTTAACATTCATAGTCCCTAGTGATGTAAATATTATGACTACTTTCTGAAATGTCTTTTATTTTCATAGCCTTTATCTAATAAAAATTTTGTGGGGCGGAGTAACTCCCAACAACATTAGGAAGTGTTGTGCTTGATACTGATACATGGACAAACTTGTTTGTCAAACTGAAGTTCTGGGGTTGTAATTGCATGCCTTTTGGTTTGCCACATTAATCTCTAGGGAACTATTTTCATAGTTTGTCTTATTGACTTCATCGCTATCATGATTTGTACCCGTGGGTGTTTGCCTTTTAGATATTTTTATAAGGAATTAGAATTTTCTTTCTAATGAAAAGATCCCTAGAGCCATTGAGAGAAAAATCACCCAGTTATATAATATAAAAGGAATGATTATATTGATTTAAAAAGTTTTTAAAAAATACATCCCTATATTTGGTGATATAAGGGGCATATTTATTTCTGGGGAGGTGATTATAATATTGTGACTATGTCTAACAATGAATCCTTGTTTTGAGATAAACTTGAAATATTTACAGATGAAATGATAGGATCTCTGGGATTTGCTTCAGAATAATCTGGGAGTGAAGGTGGGAGGACTGTGGATTGGCTTTGATTTGACAGTTGATGAAGTTGGATAACGAATACATAGGCATTTGTTATATAATGCTCTATTTTTGTGTATGTTTGGAATTTTCCATAATAAAACACTTAAAAATGCCATCTCTATGGTTTTGGATGTTAAAGAAAGCTTTGTGATTTAATTGTTTTTAACATAATAAAACCTCCCTAAACTTTGAATAATCAAATTATTGCTCAGTTGTGTAGATTTAATTTTTAATTGACAGGGTCAGAAAATAATACATTCACTACTGTTAACTGCTACGGCTGCTCCTGGGTGTAAGGTGAACTTTAAGTATTCTCCCACATGGGGGTGCTCCAGTGCCAGTTAATATTGCAGCTGTTAGTGTTATTACAAGTGAACATAACTTAGCATGAACTTAATAAGTCTGTTATAGGTGGTTGTTGGGGGAGTGTGTTTATTAAAGCTGTATTTGAAATTCGTTCTTGTATATTTGCTAAAATATTACTAAAGTATTGCTACTTATTTGAAAATTTCTACGAGTGTTAGAACAAACAATTTCATAGTAATAGGCATGTTTATTTACACTCCATTTTGAAAACATTTTAGAGTGTTTTTCTTTAAATTTTTAATAGTTATGATAAGGTCTTATCCATTTCTTAGGAAGTAAAGCAGTGGCAAGTAAATCTCATTGTCAAGTTATAGTACTTTGAACAATGTTGTGTTCTTTGCTTTTATTCTCAGAAAACATCCAGTACAGACCTTTCTGATATCCCTGCTCTCCCTGCAAATCCTATTCCTGTTATCAAGAATTCAATAAAACTGAGATTGAATCGGTAAAAACAACCTCAGGGGTCCATAAACAATATCTGCCAACTCAACCTGTTGTCTTCAAATGCTAAAAAAGGAGAATGGAGGGTACAAGACTAGACATGACTGAAAATGGATTTAGGTTTTTTTTGTGACCTCCCTTACTGGGCTAATCAGCACTTGATCGGAAGTCCAGGTTAGTATGTGAAGCCAGGAGTACTATTATTATTGTGTTAGCAACAGTTGCATTAACTATTTCAAAAAATTACTGCCTTTAAAAAAAAAAAAAAAAAACCTCAAGCTATATTTGTATTCATAATTGACATCTGGACTGGGTTTATGTTTGCTGCATTGTTTGGAAAATTTGCAATACAAACTGGCATAAGAATTCCTTATTCTGATGATGCACTTTTATGTATTTTTTTTAAATTAGAAAGTAGAACTAATTTTAGATTTTCAGCTTGATGGATTTTCATTTTTTCCTGAAGAATTTCCTTTACCATTAGTCTTCAATTTGGATGCCATTGTGCAGTGGTGTACTGTTATACTTCAGAGAAAGGATAAGAGTACATCTAGTTCAGTCCTTATGAGGTAGCTGTAACCTTTAAAAATGAAATGTCAACTCTAGGGTATATATTTGACATTGAAAGAATAATTAGGAGATACTTCATTTTGATGGGGTCATGATTAAGAAATGCTATATTGGTTTTATTTATAGAATTGTTTAGAGTGCATACAAATCAGTGATCAGCCAACGAATATTTTTCTTTGAGCTTGTTAAAGCTCCATATTCTTTTGCCTTCAATATCTTGTCTTTGAAACAAAGGTTTCGCTCCCTCCCCGTTCTTTTTCTTTTCCCCTTTTTGCTTGTATGCATAAGGTAGGACTTCTTTCATAAAAACAAAATGCCAGTATTTTCTTAAGCCATGCTGTGAAACCAGTGACCCTGTGGCCACATGGCGCAGAACACTAAATTTTGGTCCCATGGCTGAAATTTTAGGGTGACTAAAAATAATGCCTGTGAAACATGATATCTATCTTGGACGGCCATTAGATCTCTAAATATGAGGAATTTTGTACACTCCACACAACTCCTGTCTATAGTAAAGTTGATTTTCAATTTTAAACATGTGGGCAAAAAGGCATTTTCTCCAAGAATTTTAAACGAATTTTTATTTTTAAATGGTTGACCAAAATTTGTCAGTAAATTTTACATGTAGAAACATTTAAAAATCATTTCTAGCAAGCACTTGACATCTAGTCAGCTCTCTACTCCTTTTTTCGTTTTGTTTTATCCTATCAATAAATAATTCCACATAATTAAGCAGCAGAGCATTCATCTTTACAGAATATGAGGGATGCCAGATGTTGATAAGCTTAGTTATTCTTTCTTAATCTGGACAAAGCAAACCTAACAGATTTTTCTGATAAGCATGTTTTATGAATCCTCCATTGTGCTCCATTCTATCACACGTGCATTTTTCATGTTAAACTGCAATTACTTAAACTCTTCCCCTATCCTTCTAAATTAATTTTCCGAAGTTGGAGTGTAGTCTTTTCCCCCTTAGGCTATGCATTAATTGAGGCTTTCTTTTCACCATCCTTTGTAATGTCTAGTATACAGTATTTCTACTTCCCACATCTTTGCTCTGCACAGTCACCTTGCCCTTCCTCCTACCACCTAAGAAGAAAAGATGGTCAGACTAACAGGTGAAGTCTACAAGGTGTCTGTGTGTTCTGTGTAGCTTCAGAGTTAGATTGAAATTGCCAGGCACAGATTTAGTCTTGTCATTTTGTTTACACATTGGGGAAAAAGAATTCAGTTTATTAAATGTTTCATGTAACTGCACCCAAGTTTTGCCAAGCTGGGAACTTGGACCTTTTCTGTGTAGTGACTTTTTAATTCTAGTTTTCATAACTTGGAGATCAGACTGTTGCTTTCGCATGATGTACGTAGTGTCTCATGACTGGAGTTTGCTTTGTTTTATAGTATCTGTACTCCTTGTATTTTTCAAGAGCTATTTTGTAAACAGATGATGTATTTCTCCATTGAAAACACAATAAAAAAAAAAAAACAGCACAATCCCACAGTTGGCTGGTTTCTTTTGACTGTTTTTGTTTTTTTCAGTGATATTATTATTCTACTTGTAAGTTATAGCTCTAAGTGAAGATTTGCGGAAGAGTTTACTTTGGTTACATTTAGAAGAGATCTATATCTGGTTAATTGTGCCGTTAGCAACAGCCTAGTGTTAATTGATATCTCACATAATCAGGTATTTGTTTTTCATATAATTGATCATTAGGGAGGAAAACATGAATGTAGTACTTAATAATTAACTTTTAACGGACCCACCCTCCAAAATATTTATTCTGTTTATATAGACAGTGTATCTTTTCTTTGTATTTATTCCACACATGTAGACAGTGTACTGTTGATGTGCTTCCTTTACAGAGCTGGTGGTTTTCAAAGCAGTTGGTGCTGTATCTCCAATGTCAGCAGGTGGCACTGTTGTTTTTCAGTGAATTTAGGATCCTATGTTTCTCATTTTACTAAACGCAAATCAGATTCTACATTTCTTAAACCCTTAAATGGTCAACATACTTAACTATGGGTTAGGAATGAACTGCTCTGTATGCATGTGATGGCCAGCTTTTGAGTGTGGTTATCTTAAATGCTTTGAATGGAGGGATGGACCTCCTTATGTTAGGTTATTTCAAGGGACGTGCAATTCTGCATATTTTCATTCCTGAAATTCCAAATTCTAATACCTTTACTATATGTAAAAATATATGACTGCAATGTAGAATAACCTTTTATTAAAATAACATTTAACTTTTGGGACTATTCAGTAAAAGGGAAAATATTGTAAAAATTACCCTTGACGCCATTGTTAACACCTACAGAATAGAGCTTGCCATACTTCCTCTACTTTGACAGACACCTAAACATGGGAATGAATATCACAACTTTCTGAGTTTTATCACCCACATAGACTTTTGGCATTTCATAGATCTTGCTGAATTAGTAAAATGATAATTGAAAGTTGTGTTTTGTGGCTTTGGGTATATTCTGGAATAAAGTTTGTATTTTTCTAATTAACACCTCTTTTTTTCTCCACACAGAAAAATGTTCTAGAGCTCTGCGTAGTATTAATTCTGGCTGCACTCAAGGTGGCAATAAATGATCAGCAGCTCCAAGTAGTAATTGATAAACGAAAAGATAAATCATTAATACACACAAACTTGTAGACCAAGCCCTGGAAATATTAACTGTTAGTGCACTTCAGTGCATTTAAACAAAAAGATAAACTGTTTACCTAAAAAGGCATTGAACAATCCTTTGGTTATACTTTTGCCTATTTTAATTCTAATAAAAGAATAGTACAAGGAAAATTAGTTGCCTTTTAGCCTGTATTGTATGTTTTGCTTTTTTTTTAAAATTCTCCACTCTGTTTCTCTTCTGTTAGCTTTTCTTCAAACCAGAATCACAAATGGATGCTGTCTCAATGCAGACCTGAACTTGGCAAGTGAAATATTAAGCGTGTTCTATAATAAACATGACCTTCAGTCATATAGAGAGAAGTGGTCTGTTTAATTCTGTGTGATATCCGTTTCTCATTTGTAGAATCAGTTTATTCATCCTTTCTCCGTACTCATCAGTTTAAAAATTCTTGTGACATTTTATATAGCTTTATTGGCACCAAGAAAGATGGCATCAATATTTCTGAGCCATGTATTTTGGAAGTGATTGTATGTACTTAATTCTAGAAGTGATTTCATATACTTGGGAAGTCATTTAAACTTCTGCTTTTTTTCCTTAGAGACATGCTTTTGTCTTAATGTTCTGGGAACATCATTGCAGCTGATCAAACCATACACATATTTGTTGAAAGGTATGGAACTTTAAGTGCATTGTTCCTTTCCTCACCCCCCCCCCCCCCACACACACACAATTCACAGGACTTTCCTTGAAAGGGTAGAATTGAGGCTGTGCTAAAGTTCACATTTCAGAAAGCTCACATTCGTTTCGTGAAGGGTTGTGACTGTAATTGTACTTTATTCTCCAGTTACCATCTTTTTAAATACTTCACGTTTTCAGATAGCTAAAAATCATATCTACAAAGGGCACAGTATTGTTTAGAATTTATAGAGTTTAACCACCTAATATTTAAAATGTTAATGCTGAAAATATTCATACTTCAACATAATGTAAATAAGACACTTTTTTCCTGTTTTGGGTATCTTTAAATTTCACTAGTAGGTGAAATGAAGACCAGAACAGTCTGTGTGTGTGCTCCAATCAAAGCTTTATATTTTTTGCTATGATATTTCTAAGGTACAGGATAATGCCTTTAATCAAAAATAGTCTCCTCCTTGCCACCCAGCTTAGAGTTTTTGTTTATGTGTTGTTTTTGTTTTTTAGTGGGGAGAATGGATTTATGCTAAACCCTCCACAGTCCATCTTACGGGTCCCAGCATTGACCAGGGAAAGCCTAAGGGTGTGTTGGTTTTGTTTCACATTGTAGAATAAACTGAGGTCTAGAAGCCCCAGAGCTGATTCACCCTGGCCTTCAACTTAACACTACCACTGTGGTCTTAGCAGGTCCTTTTCCGTCTGAGCACAGACATCGCAGCTCTAAGACAGCTTACCTAAGACACACTACAGCAAAATGCATTATTCAGAACAGTGTAAATTCAGTTGTGTAGTATCAGAATCTTTAAAAACATAAAAATTTGTTTTACTTATAGATACGGAATAATTTTGAAACAATCGCATCAATAGATTGAAATACAAAACAGATTAAAGGGAAACCCATTAAAGGTAAATTCTGCCCTATGGTGGGTTTAAGTCTTGGGCTGAGTGTAATGTAATTAACAGTTACAATGATAAAGTATCACTCTAAGTACCATGCATCTCAGTATTTGGAACTATCTAGACAGTATACTCAGTTTTTACTTCACTTGGATGTTTTAAATTTCATATTAGTCATGTGATTATGACCCAATTAAAAAAATATTTAAGCCCTCTTACAAATTCTTGGCAAGCTTTTTAGAAGCATTTCCTTTCATTAATTTGTAAGATGCTATTTTTTGACCAACAGATATCAATCCGAAAATATGTATTTTGAATAATTCAAAAATTTCAGTTTTATGGGTTTCAGGTCATTGCAGACATTTATCTCAGCCTTGTATGTTTTCTAATGTCGTATAGTCCTTAAAGATATTTTCAGGGGATATGATACATTTTATGGAAATGCAAAATAATGCAGTCATCTCTGGAGAGTAAAATGGTCTTGTGCCACCGCTGTGCCCACACACGTGTGAATATTTGGGTTCTTTTCAGATTTTAGGCGTAGGAAAGTGGGTAGATGCGTTTTAGTAAAAGAATGTAAAATGTCCCAGCCTTGTGCTTGTTCCTCGTGGAGGCTGTCTCTCCCTCGGCAGAACAACCCCTACACGCTTTCACACTGTGTGGGACCTGGCGCTGTGCGCTTTCCAGAAGTCTGGCATGAAAATTGCTCCTTGTTTGCGTTTTCTGACTGCAGCGGAGCTGTTAATAAAGAGATTGATGATAAAGTTGTGGAAAGGAGACAGTTGGGCAGAACTGCTCCCCGTGAGTGACAGAGGGCACGATCTGCCTTCACAGCCGAGAAAGCCGCCCCCAGCAGAGAGCCGGCCGTGCCTGGACCCTGTGCCAGGACTGTTAGGAGGAGCGCTAGTGCACTGCTAGGCCGCTGCGGCTCTGTAGTTTAAGCTTGGTCTCCCATTTCCGTTTCTATCTGGTTTGTGGAATGCTCAGGACAAATACATTTGCGAGTATGACACATTTCCCAACTGTAAAATAATTATTTTTGCAGATTCTTAAAAGCACTCATAATTCATTCTGATTTGGTTTAGTAAAGTTAAGTTTTATTTAGAAAATATTACAGTTCTTTTAGAAAGCCTGAGTTGAGCAGTCTCCTTAGAGTTTTAGGGGAGTCAAGTCTGACGGCCTCGAGAATAAGCATTGGCTGCAATAAGTATTGGTTATGGGGTGTTACGTATCTTGGTCATAATGATTGTCATTGTATATATTTTACATCTATCACTGCTAGTAAGCTTGGGTGACTGGCATTCGGTTAAGCTGTTCTCTGTTTTGTGTGGTCTCCCTGATAGTCCACAAGAATTTTTGGCACTCTCTAATAAACACTGCTTTAAAGATAGAGATTCTGCCTATGATATTTTTAAACCATTCTAGGTTACGTGTTTTCTACTTTATTTTTCTTGAATATGAGACTATCTTGGACAGCTTTCTCTTTTAAGGAAACTACTGTATTATTGTGGCCTTTGTCTTGTTAAATAAATGACCCAAATGTGGACACTTTAGTTTCTTGACAATGAAAATTTTTGAAAAAGTTAATTTTGCAAGTATGGTCTTTGCCTCTGCAAACATGGTTGGATTGGAAGTATGTGTATGTGTATCTATCATAAGGCTTAAAATTTTTAAAAAACATGTTCATAAAATCTCAAAATTAGAAGGAACCTAATGAGACATCTAGTTCATTGTATCTGTGACAGGCTTATCCATTTCTATTGATGGAGGAGTCCATATTTCATCATTTCCATTGCTGGGCAGTATTTAAAATTTTAGATTGGGCTCATAGTCATTTCCTTGATCTTCAGTAGTCTTACCGTTACCTTTAGAAGCAGATTCTGACCAATCTGTACTTTCTTTAACATGAGACTTTCACCCTGGAACACTCACTGGCCTTAAAGTTTTGACAATTTTAGTTCTTCGTTGGGTTAGCCAAAATGGTCTCTGGCAATTTGAGCTTTGATCCAAGGTAGGATTTAGGGAATCTAACATTGGAAAGAGGTTGAATATTTGAGATTCTATTAAAGTTTAAACTTTGTGTCAGATCAACGTGATGCTGGATTTTGTTTGTAAATAATTATTTCAGCCAAATACTGTCACCAGTTAACAAAAAGCCCAGGCCTTCAGGAAGTACTAATCCTATCCTGTCCACCAGAGCCTGGTGACCCTGCGCAAGTTGTTTAAAGCTTTCCTTTCCGTTTCTGAGTAAAACATAACTCTTTATGTCTTTTATTTCTTTTTGGAATTCAATGTGGATTAACAAGTAAATAACATGTTTAGAGAATCACAGATTTTTAAGTGCTTTGTTAAACCTAATTTGAATTTGTTAGAGGGCAGGCACAAAGGCCAATTGTAGACAGCAAAGGAATATCTGGAAAACCACCCCTCCTAATTCCCAAAGCTGTTTTCCTGATGTGAAATTTGGGCAGGACCAAAGTAGGGAGAAAAAAGTTGAGTCAGGTAAAGCCGTTTTTCTTTTTTTTTTTTTTTCTTTTTTTAGATTTATGTGGGGTGGGGGCAGATTGGCCTCTTCATCGGAAAACTTTCCTCTGCCTTAGTGCCAAGAGAAATGCAGTGCGCAGCTTCAGAGGACACAGAGCATGCCTGCCTGCTCCTGGCTGAGGGTTCAAACACAGCGAATGGACCTGGGAAAAATTTCTGACAGTAAATGGTGTCAAGCAGTAGGTCTAATTGTTAGACCTGTGAGGTTGTTCCTGACATAGCAAATGACGCCACCACTTACAGATGAGGAGAACAGGCTTAGTTTGTGAAACACCTTGCCCGTGGTCAGTCAGTCGGGATTCGAACCTGCTTTATTCTAAGGACTTAATCCTTAGAATTAAGGATGACCTCGTGTCATCCTTAATTAAATCCTTAGAATTAAACATGACCTCGTGTTTTCCCACTCGACAATGTTGCTTTTTAGTGTATTTCTTTGGATATCATTGGGGAAGGCCAGGGTTATTAGCTCTTTTTTTGCATAGGCTTCTAGTTTCAGAACAGCTCAAATGGATTTCTGCTATTTGGATGCCCCTACAGCTGGCCTACTGAAGGTGAGAGGGATGGAAGTCTGCAAAGACAGGTGATGTAAAGACAGGCTGCAGCGGGAGATGAACTTCAAAGACTCTAGAGGAAATGAATGTGTGTTTATTAGTGCTGGGGAGGTTCAGGCTCTGGCTAGTTTGGGTGAACTAATCCATTCACACCCAATTCTCTTAACAATTGGTTTGTCTAAAATTAGGATTTTTTTTAAAAAAATGTTAATTTTCCATATTAAGTTGATTTCTTATAAATATTTTTCTTTTTTAGCCAATTAAGAGAGAATAGTACCTAGAAGAAGTGCTAAAAATGTTTAAACTGCTCCAGAGTAGAATAAAAACATCAACAGTGACCTTAGAGCTTGCTCAGGAGGTACTGTAACTACTGTATCATGTCTGAAGATACTCATTTGATGATAAGTTGTTATTAAAAACATAAAAATAAGGCAGACGTGCCCTTAGAGGAATTAAATAAAAACCATACTTCATGTTAAAAAAAAGAGGTAAAAATACAAATTGGTATCTGAAAACATTTTTTGTAGGGAGGGCTTTGTCCGTTATATTGTATATAAAATGCCATGACTGTCATACGTATTATTTACAATGTGGATTGTGGGTGAATATGTCATTTGGCAAATTCGTTATTAGGTGAATTGATTTTAGGCACATTTGATGCTATCTAGAATTTGTTGATTTTTTTCTGGTTATAATAGGAATACATATTCACTGTAATACTTGAAAAATGCACAAAACTATAAAGAAGGAAATAAAAATTATCCATAATCCTGCCTCTTAAAGTTAGTTTTTAAGATCTCTTCATGTATGTTCTTTGTCTCTCATGCCCTTTTTTTTTTTTTTAACACGATACTAGCTAAGCAATTTTATATCGTAAGCATTTTCCCTACAAATTGTCGTGGCTGTTGAGTAGGTGTAGTGAAGAACCCAAGAATATCTTGTGTCCTAATGAACCACCCTTTGGAGTGTGGCCTTGGAGAAACGTGGTGGTGTCTGGACCCAGGAGGGGTAGATGAGAGGGGAACAGGCTGTGTGGTGGTCAAAGACTTCCTGAAATTCTTTTTTTTTAAATAAATTTATGTATGTATGTATGTTTGGCCGCGTTGGGTCTTCGTTGCTGCGTGCAGGCTTTCTCTAGTCGCGGCGAGCGGGGGCTACTCTTTGTTGCGGTGCGCGGGCTTGTCATTGCAGTGGCTTCTCTTGTGGAGCACAGGCTGTAGGCACACGGGCTCAGTAGTTGTGGCACATGGGCTCAGTAGTTGTGGCACATGGGCTCAGTAGTTGTGGCTCGCCGGCTCTAGAGCGCAGGCTCGGTAGTCGTGGCGCACGGGCTTAGTTGCTCTGCGGCCTGTGGGGTCTTTGCAGACCAGGGCTCGAACCCGTGTGCCCTGCATTGGCAGGCGGATTCTTAACCACTGTGCACCAGGGAAGTCCTCCCTGGAATTCTTAGGGAGAGGGTAGAATTCTGGTGGTTCGCTGTGACGATTGGCTTTATGTTGACATGAACACGCCATCAGGTGGTTAGGACAGACAAGTTCAGAAAGTCGTAATTTAGCCGGGTCTTTCCCCCCGATCCACCCGCTCTTGCGTTTATGGCGCAGTGGTGTAATTCTCGCGGTCACGGTTCTGCCTCAGAGTGTTCATTCACTTCGCAAATGGTCTCTGATCCTACCGGCCAGGTGGGAGCGAATCAGGCAAGCAGGGCGCGGGAGCCGAGACTGAGTGTTAGCATTGTGCTGGGCACTCGGTGTCACCACCCTCAGCCGCAGTGACAACTCTGTGTGGTAGTTAACAAGCAGTGGAGTCAGTAATGGGTTGAACCTGTCTGTTTCCAAAGCCCGGTCCCTTTCTGTTTTGAGACACTGGCTCATTCATTCAGCAGTTGTGTAGAGGCCCTGGGTGTCCACGGTCAATGCAACTGGCAATAGCCGCTGTCCTCAGGAAAGCTTATATAGTTCACAGGGAGTAAGGATGGCCCACAAAACAAATGAATTGCAGATCACTAGAAGGCTCTGAAGAAAAAGAACCCCGTGCCTCCAGAAGGGCAGGAGCTCTCTTCTATAGCAGACCAGCTTCCAGCGAGGCGGCAGCAGCCAGGTGCACAGTGAGAGGGGGCAGCGCTTTCCTGAAGCAGCAAGGAGTTTGGTGACATCAGTGGAACAGGAAGGTGCTAGGGTTTGTGAAGTTGGATGCACAGGAGCTGGGGCGGAGAGAGAGAAGTGCCCAGATGTGTCACGGTGTGATAACAGAGGGCCCGAAGGAGTTGGCGGGGGCAGGGGACAGCACTCCAGGCGGAGGCACAGACGGGAAGGCACGGCAGGGTTAGGGTGTGGCGTGGCTGGGAAGCAGTTGTGGTAGGGTAACCAGAAAGAGATGTCGCACCTCTGTTGCGAACGTGACCATGACGTGGTCCAAGCTCTTCGTGGGTTACAGTGGGGATGGGCGGGGCGGGGGGTGCGTGGAGCACAAACCGAGTGCAAAAGGCGGGGTTCAGTCCCCCTCAGCCTTGCCCCAGACCCTGCTTCCAGACCACTTGCTCGGTGCTCACGTTGCGCTTAGGGTCAGCGGGAGGCCAGGAGAAGCCGTCCTGTGCCAGTGCCCAGCCCGCACTGGGGCGTCTCGGACCCTCTCACTGCCGTGCCCTTGCCCTTGCTCCTCGTTTCATTCCAGATCCAGGTGGGAGCCCTTCATCTTGCTCTTGTTCACCCATAGTCTGTGACAACTACTTAGTACTCTCAGGTTTCCCCTGCCCTCTCTTCCTCCCTGATCTGGGGGTTTGGGGACAGACCACCCTGCCCTGTAAGATGGAATGACACCAACCTTTCTGAGTGCCAGGCTTGCAGTAGGTGCTATGTGGACCCCACCTCATACGATCCTCCCAACCCCACGAAGGAGATCTTCCGAATCCCGTGGTCCTGACTGAGAACGTGGTTTGCTCCGTGCGCTGGGGCTCAGCACGGAGGCACGGCACCTGCAGCTGGACACTGGTTGGTTCCGTGCGCTGGGTCACCCCTTCCAGCGCGGCCACCCTGCCCCTTGCCTTGGCCGCTTGGCTACGGCACCCAGGTCTGTGCTGGCAGCACGTCTCTCATGGCTGCTGTGGTCCCTGAAGCAAGTTCACGGGGCTTGAGGTGCGTCACCGAGGCCAGCCGAGGCCGTGGGCGGTGTGCCCTTTCCCTTCCGACACTTGCGCGGGTGCCGTGACGGGACCTAGTAGGACAGGGGCCCGCGTCTCTGCAGGGTCCTCCCCCAGAAGGCCTTGTAGTCCCTGACATCCGTCACCGGTGGGGGGGGGGGCTCAGCTCTGCTAAGCCGAATATCTGTGAGTCTTCATTAAGGCTAGAAACAGCTCTGCGTATGTTCGTTGATAACGCAGCCACCCCTACTTGCCTTCACTGCCACCTCCCGGCCACAGCCCACGGCGGCGTGCGGCCCGGGCTCGCTGCTCCCTCCCTCTTCCTGCTGCGCTGCTGGCTGACCTCAGGGCTCCAGCGCCCATCCGCCCAGCAGTCAGAGGTCAAGGCTGGATCGCTGTCAGTGCCCCCAAGTCGTGGAGGGAGGTGGGAGGCATTGCTCTCACCACGGACGGGAGATGCTACAGTTTGACCAAAGGGCACCGCAGTCCCAAGGCACCTTGTGACCCAAGTGGGAGACACTGGAGAAGACAGCCCAACAGGATTTGGGGCAGTGCCATCCTCCTGACGTGGCTGGTTGTCTGCTGCTACTAATTACAGCCTCCACTGAAGGCAGCAGGGGAGGGTACGTAGCCAGCAATAAACATCTCTCAGCTGGGAGGGGAGATCTGAGGGTGGGGGGCGCTGAGGGGGAGGCAGGGAGAGGAGAAATGAGGACAGATCTTTGGGAACCTTTGCTAGAAAGAGGCCAGGGGCGTGTGGCCCGAGGCGTGACACACACCTCACGGCCCCTGCTCCTTGACCCCTGGACAGCCTCGCCCTGAATCTTGGTTCCAAAACCCAAGCCACTCCGCAGCACAGCTTGAGGCCCCGACCCGCATGTCTGACTGGGGACCTGAGGACCTGGGTGTGTGAGCAGCTCCCCAGGGGCCTGGGGGGCTTTTCTGGAGCAGCCCGGCCTGGCACACCCAGTGTTGCAGGACCACAGCTACCCACTTGCTCCTCGCGCCGCCCCGCCGTTCCCTCACGCCCGTGGTGCTCTGCAGCTGGCTCCCGCACGGGAGGGAGCGACGTCCCTTCCCTGGAGACCTGGAGCAGCACCTCCTCGGGGAGAGAGGCCGTGAGCCACATGAGACGAGGGCATCGCCTGCGCAGCAGGCTGGGGCATCCCTCCGTCAGCACTTCCCAAGCCCCAGGTGCTGGCGCGAGCTCTGGGTGGGTCAGATGAGGGCGGTAGAGCAGGCCCCCTCCTGACCGGCCACTCCCCATCCCCTTCGGGCTTGGCTGGCTTTCACTCCTGCAGGTTGTGGCTTAGATACCATCTTCTCTGAGAAGTCTTTGGATCCCTCAGGCTGGGTTAGACCCCTCCACTCCTGAAGCACTCCGTGGCTGCATCTCTTAGCATCTGCCTTACTGCCTTTTCACCCCCACCTGGGAACCGAGCTCTTTGAAAGCTGGGGCCGTGTCTTGATACACGCCTAGAGCCACAGCCCACGACGTGTGGTAGATGCTTGCCAGTATAAGTTCAGGGAATGAAGGACTGACCAATTCCTGCTCCGAGGAGCTCCGATGTCCCGGGGGTGGGGTGAGGGAGCGTACACCAGCTAACATTTATTAAGACTTGATGTACTAGATGCTATGCTAAAGGCCCTACATGGATTATCTCATTGAATCAACGATCCTTTAAGCAGATAAATGTTATGGTTCCCATTTTATAGATGATGAAACTGAGGCCCAGAGCAGTTACCTACTTGTCCAGGGTCCCACAGCTTCTAGATGATGGAGCCAATCGCTATGACAGGAGCGTTTAGGGCGATGGATTGGAGGACAGGGGCCCCTGACTGTGTACCAGGTCCCGTCTGGCGCTCTCGGCGTCTCGCACTCAGTTCTCAAAACAGCCCCGTGGGAGTAGTGTTGCTGCCTGGAACCTAAGAATTCAGAGAAGTCCAGTGACTTGTTCAAGGGCACCAGCCAGAAAGCAGTCACGTGGGAATTCAAACCCCTTGTCCAGCCCTGAGCAGGCAGACCCTGAAGAGAGGACCCTGATGGCCAAGGGGGTTCCTCAAGGCAGGAGCTGTTTCTGCCTGGGGTCTCTCCCCCTTACTGGGAAGAGACTCTGACATGACAAATCTTGTTGTCATTTACTGAATAAACCATGACAGGGAGCCCAGCTAATGGGGATGTGGTTGGAACTAGAAGGTCCTTATAGATCTCAGGGGTCACTGTCAAACCCTTTCCTTGGATTAGGACTAATTGCTGGTTACCCAACGTCTTCCAGGTCATCACCTCCCTGGCTAGGGCGGATTTTGCAGAGTAAAATGACAGGGGCTAAGCAGATTCCTGAGGATGGCCAGAGAAAATGTAGCATAGCTCGGACCAGTGCTGATAAAGGAACCAAGCTGTAACTTAAGTGATTTCCAAAAACCCCAATCTAGGCTTATGAGTGATTGTAATAAAAAAATGAATATGATTATCACTGCCCTAATTCCCATTGCTTTAAATGGATGCTAAGAGCATTCAAGAGAGAGCAAGGCCGGATTCACATTCAGCCTTAACTGTCTGTCCTTCCGAGGAGCACGGGCTGATTTTAGAGGAATTCCTGCCATCATCACAAAAGGAGTTGGCATGAAAAAGGGAAGACTCAGGAAGGAGGGCAGGCGATCTAGGCTACAAGTGAAAGCCTATTTATGTGGTCGTCTGGCTAGCTGACACTCTGTTCCTCTGGAACTCAGCCCTGAATCTCTGAACCAATCAGTGAGCAGAAAAGGCTTCCGAACCCTGGGAAGAAGGTCACACACCCATCACCGAGGCTGCGCCCTGCCTCTTCAGGGGCCTAGCAAGGCTCTTCGTGGCTACCTCGCGGATCATTCGTGGGTGCGAATTCGTGGATATGCTTGTATATCTGTTTTCACGGCTCGAACCAGATTATCCTAGACGGCTTTAAGTTCAGCAGGCTTCATGTATCCCTGGTTAAATGTCACCTACCTGATCCCCTGTACCCCTCACAAAGAGCTGGTGAAGTAGGCCCTGTTAACTGCATTTTACAGATTAGGAAACTAGTTCAGATAAGAGGTGTCCAGCTTGTAAGATGCCTAAGTCTGGCATAGACAGCTGTTTTGCTAATCGATTTGCTAATTGTGCCGGGGGAGGGAAGGAAGGCTGCCTTTTAGCCTCAGTTGACTTTTTAAGAAATGCACACTTTGAACCATTGGGGCTGCATCTTTTCTTAGTGTTTTGAGGGACATACCTTTATCTTACCTTATTCCTCTCCCATTCAACTCCTTGAGATCAAGAAGGTATGACAATGAAAGACAAGGTTTTACTCTTGGAAGACATTTCAGTTCTACTGGATCAATCCGATATACACTGAAAAATGTCAAGTCACGAGACTGTGCCTGACTTAATCTTTCTTGTAAATACATATATAAATGCTGAGAGGTGTGGAGTTAAGGAAGGATTCCTGGAAGGTGTGCAATTTGAATCTGACTTTGAAGATTAACACCACAGAGAATTAATATTTTATCAAGAAATCCAAACTGAGACGCATTCTCTCCCTCCCTCTACAGAGACTGGTGAGGTTTTTACATTTCTCCCAGAAAACCCTAAAGAAGGGGTTTTGGGAAGGGGAGTCAAGAATGGGCTCAGAGTGAAGTGAAAAAAACGTACAAGTTGGAGGATACGTTCGAACCGCACCCTCTGATGTGATGCCGACCCAGGGGACTCCTGCGAGCAGGCTGGTGGTCCATAGATCGTCCTCATGTGTACCTACGTGTACCTCGTACGACTTTTTCTGAGGCCGCAGACAGCCCCATACTTTAAGTTCTTACTACAGCTTGCTTTCTCTTGTTTGCTAAGTGTTCTGCATAGGAGCCGGGCTTTTTATTCTCAACAGTATGTACGCATCTTGAAGGCAAGGATCATGCCTTCAGCTTTTTCTTTCTCCGCACTGTGCTTAGCAGAATATTAGCATGGCCCGGATAGGACTGACCTTCGAAGGATCTCCTGGATCTTCTTTATCTATATGAACAAAAATTAAACACAACTGTATTTGCATATTAACCAAAAAAAGAAAAATCACAACTGGCTGTGTGTCTCTCAGAAAATTATTTCTTCTCTCTGGGCCTCAATTTTTCCATCAATAAAGTGAGGCCAATGGACAAGGGGGTTCCTGGAGGTGCTTCCAGCTCCAAGCTCCTTTGGGTTCTAAGTCTCCAGTCTGATCAAGAATGTTTTTCCCCCCTGAAATCTGTGATTTGACAAAGACTTGGTCTCTCCTGCCGTTCCAGTGGCCTCTGACCCTCCTGGCTCTAGCCTGCCAGCCTGACACCCCCTGGCATGCCCCACCCACCTCTCTTTGTTTGCTGGCTCTGCAAGAGAAGCCCAGCCCCTCCTGGCTTCTCAGGGAGAGTCCTGATGAATACAGATACTGCCTTTTTTGCATATTAGCACTGGTGCCAGTCTGAACCCAGCTGTGTGCAACGTAAGGTGAAATATAGATTCCCTGGCCCGGCCTCGGCTTCTCCACGCGGCTAATGGAAAGCTTTCCGAGTGGGCCCACATTGCATATGCATAAGCTCTCCTTTGGCTAGGGGCTGGGCGGAGGGTGATTTCACTCTCTGTTCCACTGTGTGTCTTTGTGCTTCTTTGGGTTTCCTTCCAGATGAGCAGGCCATCTGGGCTAAACAGCTATTTGAAGTGGCTTGACTGGGCTCTTGAGATCTCTGGGACTTGAGTCTTGAACTGGAACCCACCCTCCTGCCCACCCACTCAGCATGGCAGCAAGAGCCTTTATTTGTCAGCAGCAACCTGAGGGAACCGAGGGTCCCCTTCACCTCCTGCAGGATAAAGATCAAGCTCCTTTCCTGGCTTTGGAGGCCCTAACCCGGCTGCTCCCAGGCTCCCTGTCACCCCCGCCCTCCAGCCTCCAGACTTACCTGCCAGCTCTGACCCAGGCCAGGCCTTCTCTTGCCTTGGAGCCTTTGCACTGGCTGTTTCTTCTGCCCTCTCCCTGGCACTACTGCAGGGCCCGGGGCAGAGAGGAGGATGCAGAGTCCATCCGGTCTGTGTTCCTAGAGCCCAGTGGTCTGCCTCTGGCGCACACCTGCACTTGGGACTCATATCTGTCCCCACTGGCCCCTGGGCCCTCCTTGGCCCCGGCCCAGAGCCTGCACACAGTACAGAAGGCCCAGGGCGGATGCCCTTTTAACCTCCTTTATCAAAAATGCAGTTTGAAAACCTTGCTGATTTTTGCCACAGAAGTATTTTGCAGAGACCAAGACTGGGAAGAAAAGCCAACCTGAGGGGATTGTTTCGGTACCTTTAATGGGAAGCATGGAGAGAGTGCTGGCTGGTGCAGGGTTTGCACTGTAGGCTCCTGGAGAGGAAGCCCCTCAGGTCCCGCTGCGGGAACGGAGAGGAAGTCGGGCTGCCTGTCTGCCCGGGCCAGCTTGGTCACGTGACGGAGGCGGTGTGCGTGGTGGGTGGCCACCCTCTCCTCCCTGCCCTCCTTGTGCCCCTGCCAGCTTTCTCCTAGGCGCCCACTCCCTCCTGTCACTCAATTCGGGTAGCCGGAAGGGACAGCAGAGGGGCTCAATGGAGTTTATATAGCTTCCCCTGTATATATTTAGAGATAAGTTCATTTAGGGATTAGGGGCTGCTTCTTGTCTATGCATCATTAGGCATACCACATCTGCTACTGAGCTAGCAATCAGCAGAATATTGAGAAAAGTTATAAAGAAATCTTCTTGTCGGTTCATTTTCATTCCCACCTCCCTGAGTCCTGGCTCTCAGACTTTTGTGAACTAGCTAATGGGAGGAAGCAGGCCGGGTGCTGTTGAAACCAGCCTCAGGACCCGGCAGTGAATTCAGAGAAGAGCTCAGCTTTGACCTGCTGCCCTCACACCGTGTGTGGGTGTGTGTGTGCGTGCGCGCACGCGCGCACATGCGGGTGTGAGCGTGGAGGGTGGATTGTGGCGGAGAGGGGACCGTCTATGGAAAAGTTGAGTTGCATTTTCCCACGATGGCCATGCCAGAAAGGGGCCCATGGCAGTCCTGGGTGACCGTGATCAAGCTGCTTCCGCTCTGTGGTCCTGTCTCCTCATCTGTAAAACGAGGGCATTGGACTTGGTCGTCTCCCTCGCTGAGTGGGGTCAGAGAGGACCAGGGAGCGGGTGAGGAAGTGCTGCAGGGCCCCGCCTCCTCCCAGCAAGGACCCTGGGCTTGTCTGGCCCAAGTCGGTGGCCGGAGGGCTGCGCCGTGGAGCCCTGGTCAGGGGGAGAGCAGCCCACCCAGCTCCTTGGTTCTGGAGGCTCCCAGCTGCAGGCCGGGGGCAGCAGGTGGGTCCCCCGCCTCTCTGGATCCTTCATCAGGCCCAGAGGGCTGAGTCGCCTGGCCTCCTCCCTGGGGACCCCTGGCCACCCTGGCCCCTTTGGCCCCAGGTGGGCGGTGGGGTGGAGCCCGGAGGCCCAGCCCCTCCCGGGCGGCTGTCCCGCGGCGTGACATGTGGCGGGTTAAACTGCAGGTGTCACTGTTAGCCCTGAAATGGGGGCTCGGCTCGCGGGCCCCAGGCCGGCCCACAAAGCAACCTGCCCTCTCCGGCCAGCGGGCTCGGCCCAGAACCGCGCGGCGCCCATCCTCCCCCGCCGCCCCGTCCCCGGCCGCGCCCCTGGGTGAAGCGGAGACAGGACCGATCCCGCACAGGCCGGGCCCCGCGGAGGCGCCGCGCTCACACGGCGAGCCCACGGCTCCGAGCGCCCGCAGTGAGGAGGAAGGCGCAAAACTCGGTGTTCGTGGGCCCAGCCCTTGACCTCGGCCGACATCGCAGGAAAGAGTGGGGCGCGGTGGGGGTCCGCCGAGGACCGGCCGGGACGCTGATTCGACAGGGGGTCCCGGGCGGGACCAGCGCTCGGTCTGCGGGAGGCCGCACGCTGCCGCGTCCATGCGGTCGGCGCGGATGGTCGTGGTCGCCTCGGGGGTCGCGGCCACGCGACCGGCGCGGACGGGGCCGGGGTCGCCTTGGAGGCCAAGCGCCTTTCCCTTCGCCGAGGAAGCAGCAAGGGAGGGGAGACCCAGATAGCGACGGGGTGTTCAGACTTGGCCCCTTGTCCCCAAGCGGTGGCATCCGCCCCCGTCAGATACTGCCAACAAGTTAATGGACCAGGATGAAAACGACCCGCTTTTAAAAGTCCGGTTTTCAGAAACAACCCGCTGGGTCCTGTTTTTCCAGGGACTTTTAACTCAGAAACCACGGCGCCCTGGTCATCCTGTGCTGCACTGGCTGAGAAATACCAGCCACCACCGGCCACGGTCGGGTACCCAGGCGCGGCCAGAGAATCCCAACCTGACTTCTCATATGGGGGCTGCTTGAACCCCCAAATCCCTCCCCATTTGTTTTGCTCCCCTTCCTTTTAATTCTGCATTTCATTCCGGCCTGAGAAACCTGCTGGACGTGAAAAATGTATGTATATCTGCTGGAATCAGGCTTTAGGGGGTCCCTCCCTGGAAGCTGGGGTCCTCCCCCAGGTCCGGCAGCTTCAGGGGAAGGGGCTGCGGGGTCTCTGGGCTCCCTTCTCTTAATTTCTGTTTAAAGGGAACCCAGAACGAAGGACGCGTGTGTTGGTGGGGAGTGAGGGCAAGGAATATTTCCAGGCCTTAAAAAAAGAAGAAAAATAAATTTTTGAATAAGAATGGTCCATGTACTGTGACCGCAGGGCAAATGCAAATGTCTGTTTTCAAACACAGACTCGTGAATTCTTATTAGAGATGGTGACTGTGCCTCCGAGCAGGACATTACACATTCATCAGTGTGACGGACCTCGGCTCCCCACTTCAGGTATGGCCGTCCCAACACCCTGGTCCCTTTAATCTTGGGGGAAGAAGAAGGAGGAAACCAAAAAACCCAAACCCATGACCCAGCCGCATTTGGTCTGTTTTCTTCAGTCCCTAAAGTGTTAAGGGAGTAGGAGATTAAAAGATGCATGCAGGAAAAGAAGCAGCCCCAGCGATCCTCCACAAAGATCTTTTTGGTGTCAACTTAAATGTACACAAATAGCGGATGATGATCTCTTTTATTGGACTAACATTTATCCAGTAATATCCACACACTTTTAAAACCATTGAGGCCTCCTCTTCAGGTGTTCATTTGAATAGAAATAGCTGAATGAGTGTTTTTATAATTGATCCCCTGAGAACTGAATGTCTAGTGCTGCATAACCAACATTTTCCCATTGCTGGGTTTTTTTTCCCCCCAAATTGCCACTCTGCAAAATTAGGATTTTGTACAGTTTTGATAAGAGAATTAACCTCCCACGTGCCAAACTCCCTGAGTCTGAGGGGCTCTCAGGGAGTCGCCTGTGTGGGGTTGGCTTCAATACCAGCGCTCTTCCGGGGGGCTTGGCTGCCTCTTTGTCTTGGGGAGGAAACTCCCAAGATCTGGTGGGAGGTGGATTTGATGGAGGTGACTGGACGCAGAGGGAGGGAAGGCTACTTCTGCACACTTCGGGGGGCTTCCTGGGCCCAGGAATCTCAGCCTGTGACTTTTTTCTTCTGTATAATCGGCAGGGTGAGCCTTGTGCTTGCCGGGATGCACGAACAGTCAGCTCTGGCCTGACGTGGCCTCTGTGGGTGCTTGGAGCCCTGGACCTTGTTGCAGAAAACATGCAAAGACTTCTTGTCTCTCCTTCTGGCACTTTCTCTAGTGCTGTCATGTGCTTTATTTTAATATTCACTGTAGTTTTCAGGTTACCATCCTAATATAGGCTCATTGTAGAAAATTTGAAGCTATGTAGAAATATAAAGTTGAAAATAAGTATTCCCCCAAATTCTACCACCCAGGGCTAAACATTGTTGTATTTCTTCCAGTCTTTTTTTCCTCTGTGTGTATATATTAAAAAACTGTGAATCAATATATACATATGAAATTGGGAGCATACTGTACCTATGGTTTTGTATATTTTTTCTCCCTTTTAATGGTATATACAAAGCATCTCTTGTGTCTTTCAGCACCGTTTGTCAGCAACAATCTAGCGGCTGCACACACAGCCATCACATGGCTGTAGTTCAGTGAATTTAATTACCCTCATTGATGGACAATGAGGTGGGGGGTTTTCTATTTTGACCGTGTACAAAGAACACGGCCCTGGCTTTTTTAAGGGTAGCTTTTTTTTTTTTTAATTTTTTATTTTATATTGGAGTAGAGTTGATTTACAATGTTGTGTTAGTTTCAGGTGTACAGCAAAGTGATTCAGTTATACATATATCTATTGTTTTTCAAATTCTTTTCCCATTTAGGTTATTACAGAATACTGAGCAGAGTTCCCTGTGCTCTGCAGTAGGTCCTTGTTGGTTATCTATTTTAAATACAGTAGTGTGTATCTGTTAATCCCAAACCCCCAATTTATCCTTCCCCCCACCTTTCCCCTTTGGTAACCAGAAGTTTGTTTTCGAAGACTGTGAGTCTGTTTCTATTTTGTAAATAAGTTCATTTGTATCATTTTTTTTTAAGATTCCACGTATAAGTGATATCGTGTGGTATTCGTCTTTTTCTGTCTGACTTACTTCACTTAGTATGATAATCTACAGGTCCATCCATGTTGCTGCAAATGGCATCATTTCATTCTTTTTAATGACTGAGTGATTGTCCATTGTATATATGTACCACATCTTCTTTATCCATTCATCTGTCGATGGGCATTTAGGTTGCTTCCTAAATGCCCATCGACAGATAGCTTCTTGGCTATTGTAAACAGTGCTGCAGCGAACATTGGGGTGCATGCATCCTTTTGAACCATGTTTTTCTCAAGCTATATACCCAGGAGTGGGATTGCTGGATCAGATGGTAACTCTATTTTTAGATTTTTAAGGAACCTCCGTACTGTTCTCCATAGTAGCCGCACCAATTTGCATTCCCAGCAACAGTGTGGAAGGGTTCCCTTTTCGAGGGAGGCTTATTTAAACCAGAGTAAGAACATTACTTAGGAAAAAAATTTTCCCTTTGGGGCCTAGAAGTGATGGAAAAAGTAGTTTGTTGCAGCTGAAACTGAGGGGTGCACGGCGAGGCCTGGGCCCCCAACTACTGCCAGGCCGCGGGCGCTCAGCATGCCACGTCCCTGCCTGCTCTGAGTAGAGCTGCCATCCTTTAGTCCTTGTCCAGGTGGGCTGCTTTCAGCTGCAGGTATCAGAAAGCCCAGCTCAGTGAGTTTCAAAAGCGAGGACGCTCTCTGTGTCACGTGGCAGGGCTTGCGGAGGCCGCAGCTCCAGGTTTGCTAATTCGACGACTCCCCTCCCCGGGCACCCTCAGCACCGCAGCTCAACCTCAGGCTGCCTCCCCTCCTGGGGCACGTCCGCTGCCCAGGTCCAGCCGTGCCATCCAGACATGATGAAGAGTGACGAAGTCCAAAGGTGGAAAAGGGACCATTGTATCAAATCTTTTTTTTTTTTTAAATCAGCAAGGACAACCTTTTCCGGAAGCCCAGGCCGGTTTCCCCATCCAGCTGCCCTCACCTTCCTGGCTAGAACCGCATGGCAGTGCCCAAGCCAGTCCTTGGGCAGGAGAAGGGGGCTCATCCTTTCTGAGGCTGAGACTGAGAGCTCTCTGGGGTGGGGCCGGGGGCACTCTAGGTGCCTGGATGTACCCTTTCGCCCTTCTGGACGTAGATCCCCTGGGGCCCCTGCACCCCACCTTCTCCAGACCACTGTAGGCTGTGGGCACTGAGTTTTTCGAGCTGCAGCTTCACCCAGACCCCAAGGCAGCCCTTACCAAGTGACCAGGATGTTGACTGTCCCAGCCTCATTGGCTGGCGGGGCACGCAGGGTCCACTGTGAGACCTGGGCCAGACTCAGTGCTGGTCCCTCCAGATCCCGGAGTGTCAACCCCACTCCAACCCCAGTGCCATGGGTGGGCCCAGAGTGCTGGATGGCCAATCACCGCCTCACACCCCCAGATCAATCTGGTTGGTGACAATGGGGATGGGCACGTGATCCAAAATTGGTTCCATAAGAGTTGATCTGGGGATGTCTGCTGGAATTCATGGGAAAGAGGTGTGCTTTCTTTTCCCTGAGGTCTCCAGGGTGTGAGCCAGGAGCTGGTGGTCCCCAGCTCACCGCCATGGGGGAGGATCTGCCTGAGAATGAAGCCAACGTAGAAGAAAGCAGAGTTAGAAGATGGAGAGAGGCCAGGTCCTGATGATATCAGTTGAAGCCCTGGATTCAGCCATTCCTGAAGCAGTGCTACCTCTGAAATTATCATTTACAGAAGGCGACACTTTTCCTTTTCACATAAACCAGTTTGAATTGGGTTTTTGTTGCACCTGAAGAGTCTTGACTAAAGCTCCTACAAACTAGTCTTCCAAAACCAGGATCCCATGGCCAGACTTTGATAACGATCCCTGATGCTGAGGCAGACCAGGCCTCAGTGCCACTTTCTTTGGGTGCTGAAGACTGAAGGCTGATCACCCTTCCTGGGCCACTTCCTGCAGTCCACAGAGCTTCTCTGCAGGAGAGCTGCTTCCTCTGTGGCCGTTGAATTATCTGGTGTCTTCCTTTGAAGCCAGAGACAGGAAAGGCATTTCCCTTCCCTCTCCACATCGACTCCTCCCTCTGCCCAGGCTTTCACGATTCTAGGGGTAGTTTCCTGATAATTCAGCTGAAAATTTCCATGGCCCAGTTTCTGCTTCCCTGAGTTGCCCCCTCAGTCTCCCCTAACGACTCAGCTCCTTCCCGAGGCCCGTGATCGGAGCATCTCTGCCCACGTCACTGTTTGGCCAAGCTCGGCACATTTCCTGTGTTCATCCTTCTTCATAAATCATGTCTCCAGCCTGCTAATCACTGCGGACGTGTTTTAAGGGATGCTTTTCAATTTTCATCGGCTGTGGTGTTGCGAGGTCTTCCTCTAGGCAGCAAGGGGCTTTCCCTCCAAAAGGCTACGTGTTCCTGTGCCCTGATGCTCAAGGGACCAGAAGGGAAAGGAAATGGAAGAAGCAGTCTGGTATTTGTTGGGGGGTGGGGCGTGGCAAAACAGGGCCCATAACCTGCCCTGGGGGGACAGCTACCTCTCAGGGCTGGTCCATTGTCTCCATGCAGGAACCAAGCCCAGCATTTGTACAGCTAATGATTTCTCAAGGGAAGGTGGAAATCCATGTTCTTAAGTGAAATTTCCTATTTTTAAAAAAACCGGGGACTTCCTTGGTGGTGCAGTGGTCAAGATTCCACGCTTCCACTGCAGGGGACTTGGGTTCGATCCCTGGTCAGGGAACTAATATGCCACATGCCATGCGGTGCGGCCAAAAAAATAAATTAATAAAAATAAATCTTTAAAAAAAGCCAGCAACAAAATAAAAAGAATTTAACTGCTATAAAGGCGAACTGTCTCTTGGACGACCAGTCTGTGACTTCTGCCCTAGTGGATTAAAGAAGTGACAGGGTGTCAGACCACAAAGAGCAGCGTGGCCTAGTGGACAGACACGGGGCTGGGAACAGGGAAGCCGGGGTTTTGGTCCTACCCCATGCACCGTGTAACCTGGGGCACATTATTTGGTTTCTGAAAATTCCTAGCAGTTCATGTACATTTCCTTCACCCTTCCAACAGTCCTAGAAGCTGGGCTGCATTAATCCCATTCTGAATAATGAAGAGAAGACCCAGCTCAGGGAGGGGGAGCCGCCAAAGGGCCCAGCTGGGAAGGGGCAGAGCCTCTGTCCTCAGTGCTGGGCTGTCTGGGCCACCAGCCATCTCACACTCCAGTGTGTCTGTCATGAAGACAGAGGCTCAGGCTGGTTGCAGAATACAGGACCCTCCAAGGTGAGAGGTGGCCTTTCTTCCTCTGGACTTGATATTTGCTCCTCTCCCCACCCCTCTCTGTGCTCAGCATCTTTTACTTCTGTAACCCCATTTTCTTGCTGTGTTCCTGTTTCTGGGTGATGTTTCCAAGACTCTTGGTCCTGGGTTAGTGACATCGTTCTCTAAGTCAGAAAACTTCCCAGAGGAATACTGCGTGTGAACACGTCCTGCCCCCCACCCCTCTGAGCTGGTCTCTGCCCCTAGGACTAAGGGGGCCTGGTCTTCACTGCTTTCCAATCTTCAGTACTCTTCCTTTGCCCAAGATGATGGTTTCTGGAAAGAGGGAGATTAAAAAGCTCAGGCATTTAGACCTGTGAGCTCTTAGCACTGGCTTCTTGTTTCATCAATGGTGCTTAATAGTGATAAAGTGACACACTGGAGTATCGCCTTGACACACACTCTGAGGACATCACCACAATTTGCAGAAGCTTTGAGCTTTCATACAGACAAGGGCAAGCTATTTGTATTATCCTATTTTACAGATGGGAAAACAGGCCAAGTGTGCTTAAAAATATCTGGCTCAGGAAACCCACACAGCAAAGCAACAGATAAAACTCACTTGGCCTACATTTTCCATCTTAGGGTCTATGTGACGTCCTCCTGGCCTCTCAACCCTGCCCCTGCTTGTCTTTTTTTTTTAAAAGAATTTTAAATTTATTTATTTTATTTATTTTTTATTTTTGGCTGTGTCTTCGTTTCTGTGCGAGGGCTTTCTCTAGTTGCGGCAAGCAGGGGCCACTCTTCATTGCGTTGCGCGGGCCTCTCACTATCGCGGCCTCTCTTGTTGCGGAGCACAGGCTCCAGACGCACAGGCTCAGTAGTTGTGGCTCATGGGCCTAGTAGCTCTGCGGCATGTGGGATCTTCACAGACCAGGGCTCGAACCCGTGTCCCCTGCATTGGCAGGCAGATTCTCAACCACTGCGCCACCAGGAAAGCACCCCCTGCTTGTCTTTGTTGGGGACTTTTTTTTTTTTTTAATTTTTGGCCACACCCAGCGGCATATGGGACCTTAGCTCCCTGACCAGGGATCGAACCCGTGCCCCCTGCATTGGAAGGTGGAGTCTTAACCACTGGACCGCTGGGGAAGCCCCTTTGTTGAGGCATATTAACTAATTTGGATCAGAAGCAGAACTCACATGTTCCTAGAAAATGTTACTTGGCACTTGCTCTTCTGTCTCTCCATTTAGCTCTTCTTCAGGAGTGGTTCTTTGACTACTGGAATATAAAAATCAAGCATGGACTTGGAAGACGTGTGTCTTAAGTTACTTTGAGTTGCTATAGCAAAGTACCACAGACTGGGTGGCTTAAACAACAATGCGTAATAAGAATTAAATATAATAAAAATAGCCTTTGGTATGTGTCCATAATGCTACTAAATACAGTCAGCACACAGAGCCCTCACTGTGTGCCAGCCACTGTCCTGAGCACTTTACAGTTTGAGCCATGAATGGTCACCACAACCTGAGGTGGGCAGCACCACAATCTTCATTTTGCAGATGAGGAAACAGGGGCAAACATGTAGAGTGACTTGGCCAAGGTCACACAGCTAGTAAGTAGCAGGGACGAGACACCACCCCAGCCCTGCTGTCTGTGAAGCCCTTTCCCAAGCACTAGAGAAGCCCCCCTCCTTCATTCCCAGAGCGTGGCCTCCCTCCTCCCTCCTCCCTCTCTCCTCGGGGCTCTTCTGACCTCCTGCTCGCCCACCTCGCTGGAGTACGGTCTGCGCATGCACAGCACACTTGGACCCCCCCCCCGCCCCCCCGCCCCAGCTTCTTTTCCCGCTCCCTGGGTAGCTGGCCAGGGTGCTTCTTTTTTTTAATAAATTTATTTTATTATTTATTTATTTATTTTTGGCTGCGCTGGGTCTTTGTTGCTGTGCACGGGCTTTCTCCAGTTGCGGTGAGCTGGGGGCTACTCTTTGTTGTGGTGCGCGGGCTTCTCGTTGCAGTGGTTTCACTTGTTGCAGAGCACTGGCTCTAGGCGCACGGGCTTCAGTAGTTGTGGCACGTGGGCTCATTAGTTGTGGCTCGTGGGCTCTAGAGCGCAGGCTCAGTAGTTGTGGCACACAGGCTTAGTTGCTCCGCGGCATGTGGGATCTTCCCAGACCAGGGCTCGAACTTGTGTCCCCTGCATTGGCAGGCGGATTCTTAACCACTGCGCCACCAGGGAAGTCCCCAGGGTGCTTCTTGAGCCTGGGTTCCTCTGGCTGCATTGCATTCAGCTCCCTCCGCTACAAACTAGGACTGGTGATGCCCCAGGCTGAGACGTCTGTGTGCCTAGTACACGCAGTGTGTTCACCGTCTCTACTTCTGCTTGCCAGGTGCACTGGTGCGCGATGCCTGCCAGGACACTGGCCTGACTCTGTTGAGGCTTTGGTCCCAGTGGCTCTTCTTCAGGCCCAAGCAGGCCTTCGTACCATTCCTGGCCCAGCTTGCATCCTCCCTGTTCCAGATGGGGCCTCCTGATTTCCCTTGGTCTCTGCAGCCCAAGTTGCAGAAGTGTGGGCACCGGGACCCTTCCTTAGTGTTCTCGGCTGCCCCAGACACTGAGGATGGAGCAGGAAGAACAGAGGGGCTGTGGGAGCCATGGGGGACTCTCCGAGCATCAGAGGGAGAGGCAAGAATGGCTTAATCATCCCTCTTCTCCTCCAAACCAGCCTTGGACCCTGCAGTGTCCTGCCCAGAGGGTATGTGCACCCCCTCAGATGCCAAAGAGAGCTGCTGAATGTCGGGTGCTTGAGAGAGGACAGGCCTCCCCAATCAGCTCGATGCTTTGTGACGATCTAGAGGGCTGGGATGGGGAGGGTGGGAGGGAGGCTCAAGAGGGAGGGGATATGGGGATGTATGTACACATAGAGCTGATTCACTTTGTTGTACAGCAGAAACTAACCCAGCATTGTAAAGCAATTATACTCCAATAAAGATGTTAAAAAAAAAAAAAAGACCTCCCCTTCCCAGCGCACACAATAGTCATGCAAACCGGACTCCACATCTTTTCTACCCTAGTGGCCACTGATATTTTCTTTTTTTGATTTTTATTTTATAATGGAGTATAGTTGATTAACAATGTTGTGTGGCCACTGATTTTTATCCTCACAATTCTTAGGACAGCTTACCCAAATCACCTGCCTTTGCAGCCTCCTCCTGGCTTCCGCGGGGCTCTCCCGCCATTAGAATAACTAGGGGGAACAGCCCTCTGTGTGAGTGAGGGGGCCTCACGTCTGCAGAAAATCCTCTCTTGTATTTATCCCCATCCTTGCATATTGCTCTCTGCCCCTCTGTCTGAATCGGCGGTCCTTTGCTAAGAGTAATTTCAAAGTTTCAGGTCTTGGGAGATGGAGGGCTGAGTTTGGGGATAGAGGTGGAAAGAGTTGAGTGGCCCTAACAAAATGAAAGGAAGAAATTGTCAGTGTTCCTTCGAGGCGGGGAGCAGAGGCAGAGGGGCAAATAAGCTGGGAAGGAGAAACTTGCAGGGAGCTGGGGGACCAGGGCAGGAGAGGCCCTGGCCCCGGGGGGGGCAGAAGGAAGGGGGCGCCCCAAACCTCAGTAATCGAGAAAAATAGTGTCTTAATGCCACATTAAAAAACTCAAAATTACTGAAAAAAAAAAAACCCCCACAATGAACAAAATATCAACATTTTAAATACAGCTTCAACTGTGAAGAGTCGTGTTAGAGACAGAGGCAAAAGGAAAAATCATTAAGAAAGATCCTGTCTCTGTTTAAAATGTTGATGTTTTATTCATCACGGACTCTTTCCCATTACTCTTTGCATTAAAATATTATTTATCTTGCTTTCTGGTGCCCTCTTAAACTCTGCACCCAAGGTGAGTGCCTGGCTTGCCTCACACTGATTCAGCCCTGGGAGGACGGTGGGGCGGTGAGCACACGGTGAGGCCCCCGTAGGACCTCTAGCCGTTTCCTTGCTGCTATGGGACGCCCTGCAGCCCCCTGACTCCGGGTGAATCTCTCGTACACACAGAGACCTCTCGTGAGCGTTTTCTCGTGAAGATTCAGGGGAAGCACTGATGGACGCCAGACGAGCAAAGGCGGCCTGTGTGAGATGACCCTCAGACTGGGTAGCTGGACACAGAGGTGGACGTGGATCTTCCTCAGCCAGGGCTTGGGGCTGAGCTCGCTTGCCTAGGGCAGCTGGGCTGGCTGACTTCCAGTCACACAGGTGATGCCAGCTCCCTGGCTGTCCAAGGCTGACCCCTTTGTCTTAACCTGCCCTGGTCATTGCTCGTCTATGGCCGGGGCCTCCCTCCCCAGCTAACAGGGCACCTCCGATCGCAGGGGCTCTTTGGGGTGGGAGGAGCCCAGCTTCTTTACAGCTGAGGGCGTTTGAGTCTTTCGTAGCCCCCAAACTAGTGCTCAGTTTTGCAGCTGGAGGGCCATCATTTCGGTTCGTCTCTGCTTTTCCAGGGATTCATACCTGCCAGGAAAGCTGCCTCTCTCTCTTCCCATGTCCCGGGTAGGCATTGCTAACGGACCCCAGCTGCCAAGCCCAGAGGCCCCTCTAACCCCCTCCTAACTCAGGACGTCCAGGCTAACTTGCACGGGAATTGGCGCCAAAAGATGAACTTTGTCATCTTTAGCTGTGTCAGTGCTTTTCTCTCCTCTCCTTGGTGGTGATGCTTTTTGTGCTTGAAAGTCTCCTGGAGGGAAGGTTTGTGGATAAGAACTTATGGGGAAATGTGTATTAAGGCCAGCAAGATGACAAGTGCAACCATGAATTTGTGGATATAAATACACTTCTATACATTCACTAAAACAAACCCAAACAAACCCCAGCAGTCTAACTAAGGACACATTTTATAGGTTGTAAGTTTGTAAGGAAAGGTACTGTGCAGTTGATTTCTGCAAGCGCTAGTCACTTGAGAAATGTTTCAGGATCACTGACAACAGCAGTTTCACAAAATGGTAAACATTCACTCTGCCTTCCCCCAGGTCCTGTGCAACATTGAGCCCACGCTGCCCCGTACCTGAGTTTGAATTCCAGCTCCACTCTGGGGACAACTTACTTCTCTGAGGCACGGTCTTCTCATCGACCAGGTGGGAGAACAGCTTTCTCTCAGGTTGTTGGGAAGATTAAATAAGTTCATGATTCGTAGTGCCTGGCACAGTGCATGCAGTAGGCACTTAATGAATGCTGGCCCTCCTTCCGGTTTTACTTCCCACCCTTCCCTGTAGGGTCCTCCATCCAAAAGGTGATAGCTTTCTGACTGAGTCCCTCCCGGTCCCATCTTAGACTTACTCTTTGTTTTTTAAAAGAAAAAGTTATTTTATTGAAGTATATAGTTAACTTACGTTGTTGTGTTAATTTGTGCTGCACAGCAAAATGATTCAGTTATACCTATAGACACTTTTTTTCATTTCATTTCTTTTCCATCATGGTTTTATCACAGGATACTGAATATAGTTCCCTGTTCTATACAGTAGGACCTTGTTGTTTTTCCATTCTCTGTATAATAGTTTGCATCTGCTAATCCCAAACTCCCACTCCATCCCTCCCCTCCCCCCTCCCCCCACCTTGGCAACCACAGGTCTGTTTTCTATGTTAGACTTACTCTTGATTTGAATGTCCACATCCCAAACCTCGGTGCAGATAAATGAAAAGGTGAAGTTGAAAATTTATACCAGGGGCAGATGGAGGTTTTGGGGGGCTTCTCACAAAGTTGGAAACTCCAGTTTGGGCTCAGGGCCATGGAAGGGTTCTAGACAAGGGAGGGGGGCTGAATTTCAGAATTCCACAGGCAGCAAGCTGGGGCCTGGGGACCACTGCATGCTTGTGCCTCAGGGTCCAGACCCGACTCCTTCCTTCTGGGACTCCTCCCCACTGGCTGTCTGTAAGCCCCAGGAGCGCAGCCTGGGCAGGGACGCGTGTGGGGAGGGGGTGGGCCGCCCTGATCCCCTTCACCCACACTCAGGTTTGTCAGCTCTGGGTGAAAGCCCTGCATTTTGCCAGGGCTGCTCTTGAAATCCAGCCGACACCCTGCCAGGAGCTCCCCTGCGTGTCCGCTGCTCTGGGACTGAGAGGCCTCCCGAGCCCATTGGCTGGAGCCAGACGATGTGAAACTGGGATCCAGGCTGGGCCCAGCCAGATCCGCCTGAGTGTGCGCAGCTCAGGGATGAGGCTTCCCACACCAGGGCCTGGTCCCCACCCACCTCCCCTCCCTCTCCTTTCTCCTCCCCATCTAGCCTTCTTCCCCCCCTCCTCCTCCCTTCCTCCCCTCCACCCTTCCCTCCTCCCCCTTCTCGCCCTCCCTCCCTCCCTCCTCCAGCCTCCCCAAGGGTGGCTGGACTCTGGAAGGCTCTTTTCCCTCTGGAGGTGTCTGCTCAAGTCTACGGACCTCCCCCACCCCATGCTAGCGCGGGCTCAGCTGAGACATCCCCTTGACGGCGCTGTCCAGTTGCCTGGAAAGGGCTGACAGCAGACACAGCCCTGGTCGGGCAGAGCAAGTCCCCAGCCAGCTGGTGAAGGGATGGGCCTGAGCCAGGTAATTATTGCCTGGTGCAGAGGTCGAAAGCCGCAGAGCGGCGGATGTACTAATGAAACACAAATGGGACATCTGTGTTCAGGAGTTCAGCAAACCATGGAAAACCCAACTTTGCCAAGAGTTTATGTACTACCGAGAGCGGAATCACTCCTTCCAGCTAAGGGAGCAGTAAACACACCACAACCGTTTTTTCCCCCCTTTGCTTCTGCACAGATTCTTTCTCTGGGGAGTGTTGCAACTTTTCTCGTCCTCAAGAAGTTGTCAGAGCTGGAGATGTGTTGGCAGGTGGAGGGCCTTTCCGCAACAGCTCTGAAAGCCAGGGCTCTTGGGCAGACTTGTGGGGAGGGGGTGGGGGGTGATGGGAAGTTTCTTCTTCCATCTCCTCTCACGGCTTGGCTCTGAGCCAGACCAGGACCTTCCTTCCTTCAGCAGCATCAGTGGGCCTGGAGTGAGGACCCATCTGAAGCCAGGGCCAAGGGGGCTGAGGTAAGGTGCCAAGTCCCATGTATTACGGAATGTTCTGGAGTGAAGGGTGATGCCAAGCAGCCTGGCTTCTCCCAGCCCCACCGTTCGCTCCCCGGGCCACCTCGGCAAGTCACGTGACCTCTGGGGCCTCAGTTTCCACGCCTGTAGAGGGAGGATGTGGGTGACACCACTGTATTCATTCAGATTCTTCGGGGGCACAGCCAACAGGCACGTGCTCTGACTGTCTCATCCAACGAAAGAGAATTTACTGCGGGAAGGGGGAGCTCTGCGGAATCGCAGGAGGCGCTGGCTCAGGAAGGACGGGAAGCAGGGTGGCCCGGGGACCTGGCCAGCAGGAGGTGGTGGCCATCACCTGAGCTGGCCCTTACTGGGCTCACTACAGTGCCCCCACCCCACGTCTTCGCACAGTCATGGCTCAGTTTCCAAATCCTGGGGCGCAGACTCTGGCCCAGCCGCTTGGGAGTGGACACCAGAGACGTGGCCACGTGGGGTTAGCCCCTGCTTCGGGGGCTACTTCTGGAGGAGAGGGGACCACAGAGTGCCAGCCGGCCGCAATGTGGCTACTGCAGCGCTGGAATGTGCGGTCGCGTGTAGGGCGCTTACGTCATCTGACGGGCTGAGGCCAAGACAGCCCGGGGACCCGGCCTCCCCGCACCAGCCTCACCCCTCGCTCCTGACTCGGCCTCACTTCCAGCCTCTCGTTCACCTCCGGGACTGATGCCTGAGCTGGTCCTTTTAGGAGCACACCTGGACTGTGGTCCCCATTTGCCCTCGGGGGGTACTGCTGCTTCTGTCACCATGACAACCAACACGCACCAGGCCCTTGCTGGGTGCTAGCCCTAGAGCCTCCCAGAGTGTTTGCTGGGTGCTGGTTGCAGAACTGGGGTCTTCGCTGGAGGTTGCTGGGGCCCATGGCAGTGGCACCAGGACTGCCCTGGTTAATGGGGGTGAGGCAGGGGTGGGGGCTGGTTGGGTTTCCTGAGGCCAAGGCAGGGCCTGTACCTGCCTAGGCAGTGCGGCCCTGGGAGCCCAGCCACGGGGAACCAGTCCCTCTAGCGGAGGCTGTAATTCCAGTGAGGCCTGTGCAAGTGCCATTCTTAGAGGGGCCAGAGCGTGGACCGCAGTCAGGGCAAGGGGCCAAGAGTGGGTTCCTGGGGATGGATCAGAGCAGAAGCAGGTCAGGAGTGAGGAGGGTGGGGAGGGTCCTGAACGGCCTGGCGGGACCAGGACCTGCCTTCCCCGGTGCCCTCCCTCCTCATCTCCCTACCCTTTCCCGGTGAGTTGTAATCCCCGGGCTGGAGGAGGAAGATTCATAAAGCTTAGGCATTTGCCAGAACACCAACTTGCCAGACCAAGAGTTCTACTGGAGACGTGGTGTAGCGGCCAGTAAACCCGCCCAAGGCTGCTTCATCCTGAGTTGTGTGAGCCCGTGGCTCTCAGAAGGAAAGCACCAAGGACAGGATTGTGCATCTTTCTCAATCAAGGCTTTACCAATTCTTGATACTCATTTTCTCAATTTCATTAGGAAATGCTAAGAATGCTTTGCACGTAGACGAAAGCATTCACACTCAAAGCTCCCATGTGAGCAAGTGTGGCAGACACTCTTGTGCTTGCGCTGAATCCATTCCTCCTTTCCTATGGCTGGGGTCTGATTTCTTCAGGGTCCATCCTCCACCACCTGGCCTTGGCTTTGTGAGTTGTGATTGGTATGAGGTTCCCACTCCCTTTGACAATGAAGCTGGGCAGCTGACTTTCCACATCGGAAGTTGGTGCCACCTCAGGGCCCTTTGTATGTGGCACAATGAACCCCTTTATTGTTTAAACTTCTTTGAGTCCGTGTTTCCGTTACTTGCAGCCCAAAGCCTCCCAGTGGATCCTGCACAGGAAGAGTGACTTTCTGCTTTTATGGGAGACTAACTCTGAGGCACGAAACCTTCACAGGAACGACAGGTTCCATGGATGCTGTCACATTTGGTCCCCACGGCGGCCCTGAGCAGGGGAGGTGTGGCATCAGCTCCACGTTTCAGCTGAGGATGACAAGCCAAGGTCAGACCGCTCCATGGTGGTACAGCCAGAACCCAAACCAGGAGAGAGGGATGGAGGACAGCAGAGGACAGCAGAGGTCATCCTGGGCCCTGACAGCAGAGAGTGAAATTGAAGCCACACCTGAGCTGGAGGAAGCCATGCATCGTGCGACTTCAGGAGTTCAGCGTGGCCAGCGCTGGTGTGGGCAGGGGGACTCCCTTTAGTAATGGCAGCTGCTTACACTGTGCCAACTACTACTCTCGATCTCCTGGAATCCCCGAGGTGCCCTGTAAGATTGTTCCATATCATTCACATTTTAGGCTAAAAAACCGAAGTGAAAAAATGTAAGTGGGGGCATCTGAATTGGAACTCATTTCTGCTGGAGCTTTCTTTTTTTTTTCTTGGCTGCGCAGCTTTTGGGATCTCAGTTCCCAGACCAGGGATTGAATCCGGGCCACTGCACTGAAAGCCCAGAATCCTAGCCACTAGACTAACAGGGAACTCCCTGCTGGAGCTTTTAACCACGGTGCTCAACTGAAATTACTACCTCTCCACACAGAAGGCCAGCACATAAAGGTTATGGGATGGAGCTGAGACCCAGCGCGGGACAAAGGGCAGCGTGTTGATTCCGGGTTCAGCAGGCATCTTACCCAGGGAGCACTTCAGGACCCAGACTGCCAGCAGCTCCTGGGAGGGACCTTGTCTCCATTGCTCCAGCGCCCCAAGGCCTAGCACAGTGCCTGGCAAACAGGAGGTGCTCCACTGGTGTTTGTTGAGTGAATGCATGAGTGCCTGTAGTGGCTGGATTATCCCAAGCAGTTGCTTAGAATGAGAAAATCAATGATGGGCCAACAGGGGCTTTAGACCAGAGACTCTTGGATTACAGATGTAGAAACAGGCCCAGAGAAGGTCTAAGATCACGCGGTGAGTTGGGGAAGAGCAGGACTCTCTTTGGATCTCCTGCCGTCCAGTCCATTGCGGCCCAGAGCTTCATGTTCTACCTGCAGGGACCCCACGTGGTCAGGAGGTGTGGGGGGGAGGGGACGGAGGCAGTGGGTGTGCGTGTCACTGGGGGAGGGGATGAGGGAGAGCAGGGACCTCATATGAGAGGGGGGAGCTGCCAGGAGCTGTGGTCCCTCTGAGGGCCTCGTGAAGAGGAGCGCTGGGGTGCTGTGACTTCCCGCTTTGCCAGGGCCCTTCTCTGGCTGTCCTGGCTGAGGAGTTGCCATTGGAGCCTGTCGTATTGAGAGAATGTTCGGGAAAGGAACGTTTACTGGACTTCCTTTTAGCTCCAAGCTGCCAAACCCTGGGGGTCTTGGGGTTGTATCTGGAGTGAAGAGATGTCGCAACAGTCTTGCCCTGGAGCGGAGAGAAGGGCCGTGCCAGTGGCCCGTGGTGTTTCCCTGCCCTGGGGGCCCCCAGCACCCTCTGAGCGGGCAGGACGGACGGGAGAGGCTCCATGGGGCTTGACTTGGTACCGCCAGCGATGAACTTTGCTCGAAAGTGCTCCGTAGGCAGAAAGAGGAGTAGAAAAAGGCTTTCATGCGCTATTTCAGGATTGCTGGCCCTGAACATTTATCACTTACTGATGCATATAATTTGCCTGATGACTCAGTTTCATATATTTTAGTTTCCAAAGATAAACAGTTTTTGCATATTTCCTGCAAATGGGGGTTATATTTAATAATCTCAGGGTAGGAGGCCTGGGTGCTGGGGACAAGGAATTCGAGGAAGGCAGAGGGCTTGGGGCAGCTTGGGCTCAGCTGGGGTCGCGGCACATGCTTGGAATTTTGGCAGGTGGTGTTTGGCCTGCAAGGCCTATGGGAAGAGATGCGAAAGGCTGGCCCAGAGATAGGCTGGTTTTGGAGGTGGTTGAATGGAGTGGATACGGCCTTCGGTGCCTGTTTTCAGGTCCACTGGGCTGTGGTCAGGGGCAAGGCTGGGCTGGACATCAGCGTGGGAGCCCTGGGGTTTTGAGCCAAGGCAAAGAGGCTCCCATGCTGTCCACAGAGTCCAGACCTGGCCCTGGCTGGCCGTCTCACTGCATCTGGTCACAAGCAGGTTGGCTTGAAAGGAGTAACACATCCACTTTAATGACAGTCAGAACCGTGAGTTGGAGCCCTGGGAGGTGGTCTGGAAGGTCTGGGAGACAAACCTGCCAACAGCAGGGGCAAATGTGGGCTCCAGCTCCAGCTCTGTTACTGACTTGGGTGCAACTTGGACAGAGAGTTTAATCATTTTGAATCTTGACAGTAATATTTGCCTGATGGGGTTCCTCAAAAGTTCGGATGATATATGACATGTAAAAGCACCTAGCACAATGCCTGGCACAGAGTAAATGCTCCATAAATGCTTCTCCCCCAAGTGTGTACTTAGAGGTGTATTAGATACTCAGCGTGATTGAAAATATGTGCTCTGGGTTTCTCTCCTTAAGGACTTTATGTCTAGTTAAAAAAGCAAAGCACATCTTCAAGGAAGTTCAGCTGTGATGGTCAGAGAGGATCTGATTCGGTTGTCGTATTTGTCAGGACTCGTGGTGGCAAGCGACAGAAACCCAGCTCAAACGGCTTGGGCAGATTCTTGTGACCAAACAGACCAAGGGTAGCCTCCTCCGCAACTGGCTTCAGGGGCCCAAGTGATGTTGCTGGGACTTGGCCTTGCCCCTGCTGTCTCCTGGAGGGCTCCATCCTCAGGCAGGCTGTCCCCACGTAGCACCAGGCTGGCTGTGGGAAGCTCCAGGCTCACATCTGCCTTCTCAGAAGTGCCAGTGGGAATAAATGCTTCCCTTTCCCTTCAGCCCCAGTGAAAGGCTTAGAAATGAATCTTGTTGACTCAGCCTGGCTTGGGCCATGTGCCCATCTTTGAACCAACATCTATGGCAAAGGGGCTACCAGATGGGGTGGGTGGTAGATTGTCTTCATTCTCCTTTCCTATCAGAGGATTATACACCCGCTCCCTCCCAAGCCACCTGGCTTGCACTGTACCTCCCCTCCCCACTGACCTTGAGCTTGGCGAGGGACTTGCTCTGGTCAATGGCATGCAAGCAGATGTGATGTGTGCCATGTCTGAGTGGAAGCTTTAAGAGATTGAACATTAAGGTTTCCACCAGCCCCCTTCATCTTCTCCCTCTGCCTCTAGGAGGTGCTGTCACACACAGAGGCTGGATCCAAAACTAAAGAAGACGCCAGAACAGAGCTGCCGTCAACCTGAAGCCTACGTGAAATGCAGGGGAGAAATAAACGTTTGCCATTGTAAGTCCCTGAGATCTGGGGATCATTTGTTACTACAGCACCACTCGGTAAAGGCTGACTGATACAAAGAGGGAATGGATGCTGGGCAGGCAGAAGCAGCAGACGTGTCCCAGAGAGGCAAGAAGGTGATAAAATCTAAAAGCTTTGTGAATTCATAGAGAAAGTCCCCAGGACGGACTTAGGACTTGAAACAGAGGTGGCCCATCGGCATTTGGTGAGTTTACTGAGGCTGCTGAATGAGGCAGCTCAGAACTTGGTTCTCTAGGCCATTTCTACACAGGCCAGACTGAGTGTTGTCCCAGATCCAGTATTCTCCAAGGGCTCCCTTTAAAACACAGTTCTGGGGACTTCCCTGGTGGCGCAGTGGTTAAGAATCTGCCTGCCAGTGCAGGGGACATGGGTTCGAGCCCTGGTCCGGGAAGATCCCTCAAGCCGCGGAGCAGCTAAGCCTGTGCACCACAACTACTGAGCTTGTGCTCTAGAGCCCGCGAGCCACAACTACTGAGCCCGCGTGCCGCAACTACTGAAGCCCGTGCACCTGGAGCCCATGCTCTGCAACAAGAGAAGCCACTGCAATGAGAAGCCCGTGCACCGCAATGAAGAGTAGCCCTCACTCGCCACAACTAGAGAAAGCCCGTGCGCAGCAATGAAGACCCAATGCAGTCAAAATAAATAATAAATAATAAATAAATAAATAAATAAGTTTATTTTAAAAAAAAAAGCCCACAGTCCCGGTCGTATTACTTCCTTGCTTAAAATCCCTCAGCAGGTCCCCACTGCCGCAGTCTAGACCCCGAGCAGGCCACACGTGGCCCACGGTGACCTGTCACGGAGCGCAGTCACTGTGTGTGCCTGTACACCAAACCCCCTTCCTTTGCTTGCCTGGGGACAAATCCGCCATTGGGCCCCAGCTGGACTACGGCTATAACCCCTGAACTGCTTCCGCTCAGCCCCTCCAACCCACTCTCCTCTCAGCCGCCCACGTGATCCTCTCCAGCTGTAATCACGTCATGTCGCCCACCCACACTGTGCTGTCACGTGTTCGGTGAAACCCAAACTCCTGGCCATGGTGAGGATTTTCCCAAGCTGACCACGACCCCGAATCCCATCCCCCATGTTCTTCTTATGGTGCTGCCCTGACACTCCTTTCATTGAGAGGTGGGGTCTTTTTCCCCTCTTCTTAAATTTGGGAGAACTTTGGACTATGGTGGAAAAGACACTCTTTCTGAGGGCAGATCGTGTCACAGGTGATGCAGCCCGGTTTTCATGGGACACTCATCCTTGGAACCCAGCCACCACGCTGGGAGAAAGCCTGAGCAGCCTCTGGAAAGGCCCACGTGGAAAGGAACTCAGACCTGTGGCCCAGAATTGTAGCCAACACGTGAGTGAGACATCTTGGAAGGGAACTCTTCAGCGCCCCTGTCCAGCTGCTCCAGCTGACACCACGTGGGGCAAGGACAAGCCTTTTTCTCATGAAATTGCATATTCATGAGAAAAAGAAATGACCATGGCTGTTTTTTTAAAATTAATTTTTATTGGAGTATAGTTGCTTTGTAATGCTGTGTTAGTTTCTGCTGTACAGCAAAGTGAATCAGTTACACGTATACACATAACCCCTCTTTTTTAGATTTCCTTCCCATTTAGGTCACCAGAGAGCACTGAATAGAGTTCCCTGTGCTATACAGTCTGTTCTCATTAGTTATCTATTTTATACATAGTAGTGTATATATGTCAATCCCAATCTCCCAATTCATCCCAACCCCCTTCCCCACCTTGGTATCCATACGTTTGTTCTCTACATCTGTGTCTCTGTTTCTGCTTTGCAGATAAGTTCGTCTGTACCATTTTTCAAGATTCCACATATAAGTGATATTACATGATATTTGTTTTTCTCTTTCTGACTGACTTCACGCTGTATGACGGTCTCCAGGTCCATCCACGTCTCTGCAAATGGCACTATTTCGTTCCTTTTTATGGCTGAGTAATATTCCATTGTATATATGTACCACATCTTCTTTATCCATTCCTCTGTTGATGGATGTTTAGGTTGTTTCCATGTCCTGGCTCTTGTAAATAGTGCTGCAATGAACATTGGGGTGCATGTATCTTTTTGAATTATGGTTTTCTCTGGGTATATGCCCAGGAGTGGGATTGCTGGGTCATACATGGTAGTTCTATTTTTAGACTTTTGACTAAAGAACTCCATACTGTTCTCCATAGTGCTTGTATCTACTACACAGATACCATGCAGGAAGGGGGAATTCACTCTCTCTGCCTGAGAAGCTGGGACATCCGTCTTCTCCTACCCTCAACTGGGACTTATACCATCCGCCCCCCGGTTCTAGGAATTACACCACTGGCTTTCCTGGGTCTCCTGCTGCAGATGACAGATCATGGGACTCGTTAGCCTTCATAATCACATGAGCCAATTCCTTATATCTTATATATCTATATCTATATCTATAGCTATATCTTTCTAACTCCTATTGGTTGTGCTTCTCTGGAGAACCCTAACATACCATGTCTCCCCAACATTTTTTTAATTGAAGTATAGTTGATTTGCAATGTTGTGTTAGTTTCAAGTGTACAGTAAAGTGATTCAGCTATATATATATATAATATATATATATATATAATATATATATATTCCTTTTCAGATTCTTTTCCCTTATAGCTTATTACAAAATATTGAGTATAGTTCCTTGTGCTATATAGTAGGTCCTTGTTGGTTACCTATTTTATATATAGTAGTGTGTGTCTGTTCATCCCAAACTCCTAATTTATCACCCCCCCCTTCCCCTTTGGTAACCGTAAGTTTGTTTTCTATGTCTGTGAGTCTATGTCTCTTTCGTAAACAAGTTCATTTGTACCATTTTTTTAGATTCCACATATAAGCGGTATCCTATGATATTTGTCTTTCTCTGCCTGACTTGCTTCACTTGGTATGATCATCTCTAGGTCCCTCCATGTTGCTGCAGATGGCATTATTTCATTCCTTTTTATGGCTGAGTAGTATTCCATTGTATATATACATATACCACATCTTCTTTATCCATTCATCTGCCCATGGACATGCATTCCCCAACATTTAAATTGGCGTTTGGCACGTAGTAGCAACACGATAAGTATTTGTCGGATGAATGGACGGTTCTTCTGTAAGCAGCCTCTGAGGTCCAGGCTGCTCTGTTTCCATAAGGCTGCTCCAAACCTTCTTCTTTATTGCTCGTGATCACCCCTTTCCAAAGACTCTGCTCAGCATGCCCTCCTCCAGGGAGCCTCGACCCTCCGGGCTGGGCCAGGTGCTGTCTGCTCCCCAGCGGCTCTCCGTGCCCGGCTGTCACAGCACTGCCCTCTGACAGTGAGGCCCCCGGCGGTGGCTCCCACCTCCCACAGGCTGTCAGCTCCCTGGGGACACGGAGCCTCGCAGCCCAGGTGTGAGGCCAGTTAGGAGCCTGGAATACCACCCAGGCGAGGCTGCTGGGGGGCAGGGGGCAGGGTAGCTGGCTCTCCCAGGGTCAGGACCCTGCACTGTGTCAGGTGGATCCGATTCCTGCCTCTTGGCTTCTGTGTTCGTTCCCTGTTGTCCTCCCTCAGTGGTTAGTTAAGCTTTGGAGGAAGTTACGGCAGATTCGGGTGTGATCGGGGAGGCTCTGGAAGGAGCTGGGTCTCCCCGTGTCCCCTGTGGTGGGAGATCCCCAAGGGCCAGGGCTGAGACTCAGGGGTCAGAGCAAGGGTCACTCGGTCCCGCAAACATTCTCACTCAGAGATTGTCTGTTCAGGGAAAGACTAGGATGTGGTTCTGGGATGTGCTGCCGTTGTAGCCATTTTCCTGGTGGAAAACACGAGGAGCAGTGGTCCTCCAGCTGCTGGGGACCCGTGGGCCGCGGGGGAGACGGCGCTGCCCAGCCCTCGCGTCTGTGGCCACTCCTCCCCCCGCGGATCGAAAGCGTGCGCTTCCCCACTGCTCCCCACACCTTCACCACGCTGCAGGCCTGGCGGAAGCAGTGCCAGACACTGTGGCCAGTGCCTGTTCTTCTTCAGAACCAGTTCTAATGACGCCCTGCTGGTAGGTGTCATTGTCTCCATTTTCCAGACGAGGGGCCCGAGGCTGAGAGAAATGAACCCGTAGAGGCAGAGCCAGGATCCGAGCTGTGCTTGGGCCCCTCTGCAGTCCTTCTGGCACCTTCCGGTGCCCCCTCCCTGCGACAGGCCCATCTCCTCCCCGCAGCAGGGTGGTTGGGCTTCCTCTCCCAGGGATGACAGTTCATCTCCCGGGTTCAGAGACTCACCTGCAGGGCACAAAGAGCTATTGTGCTCTTGTCCGTTCAACACACAAGGACATCAAGACCCAGAGAGACGAAGATGGACTTAGCAGCATCACTTGGTGAACCCAGCTCCTGACTCCAAACCCCAGTGTGTTAAAAGCCCAAAGCTGGGCAGAACTGCCAGGGCTGGTGCGTGGGGATGAGGACGGTCTCCTGCCCCTTCCCCCTCGGCCGCATACACACGCCTGCTCAGCTCCTTTCCTTCTTCCCCAGCTCCTCTCTCCACCCCAGGACCTTAGCATGTCCCCTTGCCTCTGCCTGGAACAGCCTCCCCTCTTTGCCCACCCCTCCTGGCTGCTCTTACACTGCCTATTCTGTGAGTTTCGCTGTCATCATCACTTCCTCTGGGCATCCTTCCCTAACACCGGCAGACCAGAATTCTTTTGTGTTTGTCCTTTAAAGCCCTTATCACAGGAGCAACGATTCATTTCAGGCCCTGTCCCCCTCGTAGGTCATCTCCGTGGGGCAGGGGCCAGTGCCATGGTGTCCACCTCTGTCCTCACACCTGGCGCAGGTGACTCTGAGAGGTGGTCGATGCCCCTGTGCAGGGTGGACGGACGGATGGATGTTTCCACTCCCTTATTGAGGCCTTGAAACCAGCAATGGTGGGGTCAGTGCCTCCACAGGTGCCAATGATCCTGGGAGGACCCCCGGAAGGTGGCCCACATACCCGTCCCCGTGCTGGGCAAAGCCTCCTCTGAACTAAAAATGAGATCCCTCTTTCTCCTCCCCCGCCCCTCGCTCAGTCCTACTTCAGAAGCCACATTGGATACAACGACCCAACTGCCTCGTGCCCTTCCAGGGCCAGCCTGAAATGTCGTGTCCACAGCCTTTCTTGGAGGGGGATGTGCAGAGCAGAGGCCGAGAGGGGCATGTGTCCCTAGACTGACCTCCGCTGTCCCCGCCACGTTGCCTCTGTAGGTAACTTGTAAGGTTCTCTGGGCAGCATGTCGGGGAGGCGTGAAGCCTGGCAGGTGGAATGAGGCCACCCAGGGTGGGGTGGGGGACGGAGTCTGCATTCTGCAGCTGGGCGGCCCAGGGCCACTTGCCTGATTCTCTGCGCCTCAGTTTCCCCCTGGGGAGCGTGGAGGCGATGATGTGTGATCGGTGTGGGTGCGGGGGAAGGTCACTGCATCGTCTTCCTCACAGGCACCGTGACTCGCAATCACCACCGCCATCGTTGCCCTCTACCTTTGTGCTCTTTTCCAAAATACTTTCTCACCTAAAGGGATTATTCGAGGACCTGGAGGCCCCTCCTCTCCCACTGTGGACCTCCCCCACCCCGCTGTCCCTGTGGAGTCAGACCACCAGGGGCCTTAGAATGAGTTCTGGCCCATGTGTCTGCTTTGGGGGCCCAGCCTTGTCCAGGAGTGTATGTCTGGTGTTAGCAAGGGCCTGGCCCAGAGAAGGTGCTTGCTTCAGCTTTGCTGAGTGAAAGCACGGGCTGAGGTCTTGGTGAGCGAAGGGGAGAGATGCTACAGCCCTCCTCGTTTACACGGAGGGACCGCTACCTAGTTCTCCCCACTTCGGCAGCTCCCGGGTGTTTCTTTGGCACTCCCCTTGTTTGGTCCTTTGCGGACATGGAGCCAAATGACCCATTTCATCTAAATCCCAGCTCCTTCTCTCCTTTCCGTGCCTGTCCAACCGGCCGCCCCCCCTCCCCAGCCTCCTGCAGGCCCACTCCTGCCAGGCCCTGAGCCGCTGGGTGCCCGGCTGGGAGGGCTCTGGAACCCCTCCCCTGCTGCCCAGGGATCTGGGTGCCCGTGAAGAATGAGGGGAGCCTCCCTCCCCAGCCCAGCCCAGCACCCCTGCCCCAAGCCCCCGGCATGCTGCCTATTGTACGGTCACAGGATTTTGACTATGTCTTTATATATATATTTTTTTCTGACTCTAAAACTGATAAGTGTCTATTGTGGGAAATTTGGAAAACACACAAAATGACAAAGAAGAGAGTAACAGATAGCTACTGTTACCATTTTGGCATGTTGAATTTGTGCTGTGACTGCATCTCTTTGCTTTTCTTGCTTATGTTTATTTTATTTTACTTTATTGAAGGATAGTTGATTCACAATGTTGTGATTAATTTCTGCTGATAGCAAAGTGACTCAGTTATACATATATATTCTTTTTCATATTCTTTTCCATTATGGGTTTATCACAGGATATTGAATATTGTTCCCTGTCTTGCTTCTGTTTTTGAGGAGGTTTTCTCAACTTTGCCCTCTGAACTGTCTACTGAAGTTAAAATTTCTTCAGCCATGTTTTTATTTATTTATTTTTTTAATTTAATTTTTATTTCATCTTAAAGTATAGTTGATTTTCTTTTTTCAAATTTTTATTTATTATTATTATTTTTTAATTAAAAAAATTTTAAACATCTTTATTGGAGTATAATTGCTTTACAATGGTGTGTTAGTTTCTGCTTTTCAGCCATGTTTTTAATTTCTGAGGTCCTTTTCTTTCCCTCTGGTTGTTCCTTTTGTTGTTGTTTCGTTCGCATCCAGTCTTATTTATCAGATGTGGTCTTTTTTATGATTTCTGTTGCTGTTTCCTTATAATTTTTTTTCTTTTTCTGACTTTTGTATTAAAGGCTTTTCTCCAGTTCCGGTGATCGTGCGTGGTGATCCTTGGCTGTCCGTCCGTAGTTAAGAGTGAGGCACTAAAAAGCTGAGTGGAAGCTCTGGGTGCAGGGGCAGGGCCTGTGGGCTGACGTTTCTCATAGAGGATGACCGGGTGACGATCTGGTCATTTTTTTTGGCAGGTTCCCAACTGTCAGTATCTGTAGATTTTCCCTCTTGGGCGCTGTCCTCAAAGGGGAATCTCCAAATCTCCTGCTGGGGCTGGGGCTGTGTGTGGAGGACAAGCTGGGACACAAACCTGGCTGCCAAGGGTCTGAACCGAGTGAGGACAGGGTGCCAAGTGTCCCGTCATATTCTCCAGGCAAGCCTTCTCTTAACCCCCTGTTTTCAGTAGGGTGTTCACTGTGCCTGAGGTTGTTGATCCACAACCTTGTTCATTTTTACCACAAAGTAAACTTTATTCCAGTCTTCTCCTGGTGGTAGGAGGGGCAATTTCATAGGGGCACAGGATGGGGGTGGGGAAGGACAGCTGGTTTGCCTGGGACCATCTTGGTTTTAACATCCTAAGTCCTACATCCCGGGAAACCCCTCAGGCCCAGGTGACTGGGACGGCTGGTGGGCTTGCTGTCCTCACTCTGACTTTCCACCCGTCCTCTGTCTTTAGACCCATCTTAGCCTCCAGCCTTCAGTTCGTCCTTGGTCCTTCTGGCTCCTGCATCTGGCTGGGCTTCTTTGAGGGACCTTGCTTACTTCTTGTTGCCCACCCTCCTCCCCACCCCTTGAAATCAATTAAATTTTAGTTCTCTAGTGTGCTAAGTCAATTGCCACGGATCCATCAACTGTCCATCTTCCAAAATTTTGTTGACCTCTCTCATCGGCTGGGTAGTCATCCCTGCTTTCTTTGTTCTTATGTGTTTTTAGCTGTTTTGTTCTCTTACCATCATTTAGGTGAGGTTCCTGAAACCAGAATAAATGCACGTGTTTCACTTCTCTTGCTTAATGGCAAGGCCCTCTATGCTTCCGTTTCAGCCACCATCCACTGGCCTCTCAGCTCTGAGGCTGACCACCACACCTCCTCCGTCCCTAGTCCCTAGTTCTGCTATTTCATGATACTAAGTCTCTTCCAAAACCACAGCTGTTGAATTTTAGTTCTATGTTTAAATGAATCCACTCCCTGCCACTGATGCTTCCACCGTGCTTCTTTCTCCTGTGCTTTTGTTTTATTGAGTTATCATGCTCATTAGTTGTTCAATAATGAAGAACCTCCTTCTCTTCCCAGAATTATGTTTCCTTGTAGGCCAGGATCTTTGTTTTTCTGTCTCTCTCTCCTTTTCGATCACTTTCCCCTGAGGATTGCTGCATGGGTGCCATGTTAATATTGTCAGATTTCCTCCACTGGGGCAGCTCTGCCCAGACCGCGTGTGCTGCGTTGGAATGCACTTGGGGAAATACCTGTGGGTGCGTGGGTGACGCCCTGGCTCCTTTCCCAGCATATTTAAGATCAGTTTCTTTTTCAAGCTGCAGTCTGAGGGTGTGTGGATTTCTGTCCACTTTTCTATAACTTCGGGATGGTTGGGAGTGGGGGACGATTCAGCTGAGGGAGTGGGAGGTCTTTGTCAAGACGGGGGCGCTGTACTCCATAGTCTACGATTATGTAAAGGTCCTCTGCCAGGGTTTGCTTCCTTGGTTTGGGGTAGATCCCTTCCCATGATGGGCTTTGGATGGTTCTCCAGTTTGGAGTGGCCCTGAGGGCTCCCTTCTGTTGAGTTGTGGGACCCCTTCTAACCCTGTCTCCGTTGGGCCATTAGGGATCAGGGCTGAAGAAGGGAGTGGCAGGTGGGTCCCTGGAGTGAAGGCCTAGAGAGCGTGGGGCAGAGACAGGGAGAGTGGCTAGGGGCTGGACATTCGGATGCCTGGGCCCGAGGGTGATGTCCAGCTGGCCATCATTCACTCTGACTTAAACATTTTCAAGACCCTCCTGCTTGGGCCCCATAACTGAGAATGGTCCGTGGGTGGTCAGTAGCCTGGCATGTGCCCGGTCTGGGAGAACTCCTTGGAGGGGTGTCATGAGGCTGCTCAGAAGCTACGGGAAGGCAGGGGACCGGCCCCAGCCCATGATCGGGGCTGATGTGCTGGGTGGACTGTCTGAGCCCCAAGAACCGCCCCCTCACAGACCCCCCCCACCACAATTCTCAGACCTCGGGTGCTACATCACCCCTCATTCCTCACTCTGTGGGCCCCATCCACCTGCAGGCCCAAGGGGACCATGGGTGACCAGAGGCTGGAGAAAATGACTGCCCATCCCTGGTCCACTGGACCAGCCTGACGACAGAAGGGAATGGTCACCCCAGGTATCCCTGTTATAGACCCCAACTGCCCAGAATGAAGAGAGTTGTGGTGACTCTCCCTGCCCACCACCTCCTCTGAAAGTGGACCCTGGGCTTCAACGCCTCTTCTCCTGGGAGCTGATTCCAGACACTCAGAGGGAACGGCGTTTCCCCTTCAGTCCTCTCCTTGCCCCCCTGCTTTTATTGTCTCCACACACCTACTGCTCTGGGCTGTGGGTGCCTGTCGATGTGTCCATCTACCTCTCCCAGTGCGGGTACTGTATCCCATTCCCCCACCCACCCACCCCAGTGCCCAGCACATAGTAGGTGCTCACTCTACTGAACAGACAGATGACTTCACTGAAAACAAATAGGCCTCCTCATCTTCACCGGCGCCTCTCCACCTGCCCCCGCACACACCGGAGACCACAGACACCGGGGCACGCCTTTACCGAGCGGGCGATTTTAAGGCTAATAGGATTCATTCATAATCACATAGTTAAGTAAAATTTATGTTTGGTGGAATCAGCCGGGCTCCCTGAGGGCAGCATAAACCAGAGGGATGCTTGGTTTCAAAGTCCCGTCTCCCCGTTTAAAATAGTTTGTCATTCTTTTGTGGCGATGGTTAAGAGATCCTGGAGGCACATGGATGCTTATTTACTGATCCACAGATGACGGATGGTATATCCCTGCTTTGTTTGGAAGGGAAAACTTGAACAGCTTGTCTGCACCTCTCCACTCGGACATTAAATCAACATGGCTCTATTAGTGGCCTTGGGATACCAGCTGAGCCGTCTCTGAGCCTGTCACCGTGATGTCTTCATCTGTAACCAGAGCAGACGTGAGCTCCTGGCAGCTTCAGGAGGTGACAACAAATCCAATTAGCTCCTCTCCACGGCTCCGCAGTACCACTGCGAAACGGCCTGACGGGGAGGGTGCCTGCGGTGCCCCGCACAGTGGGACGTGGCATTCGCGGGAAGGAGAGAGAGGGAGGAAGAGAGAGAGAGAGGAAGGGGAGGGAACAAAGGGACCCGAGCTTAATTGTCGGAGTGACTTTCTGCGTGAGTGGAGAGACCTCGTGCCAGAACGGCCTGAAACGGGCCAGCCCCTCCGGGTCTTGGATGGCTGACGGGGCCGCCAGAAGCCCAGCTGATAGAGTCAATCCCCACTTTGAAACCGTGCTTGACTTTGACGCTGGTTGTCTTGGGGGACGAGTCAGTATCCCATTCCCTTCCTCCTCTACCTCCTTTCCTGCACGTCTCCTGTTCCCGGCTCCATGCACAGTCCGGAAAATAACAGAACTTTGGGTGCTGGTGGGAGAAGAAAATTGGGTATCTCTCTTGGCCAAGGTGGGACCCAGAAGACAGGTTCTGTCTCTCAGAAGTGATGGAGGTGGGGGTGGGTGCATGGGGTGGGTGCAGGGTGGGGTGACATAGCGAGGGGAGAAGGTGCTGGAAAGAGGAAGTGGGGACCGAGGTTGCAACTTCAAGCGTCCGGCGGGCGTAGAGGAGGCGACGCCGGGTGCAGACACTTGGCGGCTTACTCTGTGTGTAGAGGGTGGAGGGAAAAGAAAAAAGAAAGAAGAAAAAGAACAACCTGTCCCCCAAAGCCCACCTCAAGCCAGCTCACCAGGTTGAGAGCTCACGGAAGTTTCCGAGTTCCCGGGAGGAACACACGTGAATGGTCTCGTGGGTCATTTATTTCTTAAGGATGAGTCCGTGGCAAGCTCTGGGATGTTTCCAGCCAACACCCAGGCCTGAATGCCCTTTCTGGAGTCAGGAGCTCTCTGAGCTCCACGAATAGCCAGAAATGGAGGGGGAGAGGGAGGTGGGAACTGGGATGGCGTGGAAGGGGACCCTTGAGATCTTGGGAGGAATGGGGCCAAGTAAAGGGGGAAGGAGAGGAAGGAGGAATGGGCCTCTGATCACTGCCGTCGGTGTAGACCTAGATGGACAGAGATGTCTGGTCTGCGGGGCCCTGCCCCACCCATGGTAGAAGGGGGTGGGCAGAGGGATGATGGAGTCAGGAGGCCTCGCCTGAGCTCACCCGCCAGCTGGGCTGCCTTCCACACTGTCCTCACCCTCTCTGAGCTTCCGTTTTGCATGTTAACAGGAGTGAAGAAGGACAGAGCCCTTCTCAGAAGGTTGCCTGGAGGGAACTCTAGGGAGAGCACCGGACAGGTACTCAGGTGTGGTTTTTTTCCCTTTTTGGCCTCATCTTTCTGGTTCTTCGGGGAGCGCCAAGATGGGGAAACAGGTCCCTGCCGGCAGAAGCCAGGCCTCAGAAATGCCTTCGGAGTTTCAACCACATGAAATGGGCCAGAGCCACTTCCAGGAAAGGAATCAGCGCATGGACTCCTTCCCGGGAGAGGCAGCGAGCAGGAATTGTAATCACCGCCTGCTGGAGCCAGCGGGAGCGGAGTCAGTGGCTAATGGCTGGCAGTGCAGGGGTCTCTGCTGCCAGCTCGCCAGTGCGGCTGTCGCTTTCTGCCACAGCCTGGTCCCATCTACCTGTGGGGGGCTGGCAGCAGCAGGGCCCTCGGGTGAGCGATGGAAGGGGGAGAGGCGGGAAGAGGGGCAGGGGCCGGGAAACGGCTTCGGGGTCCTTCTTTCAGAAGCAGTTTGTTGTGAGTGTCCGTTATCACGGTCCAACTCATCCCAGATTAATTGGGCAGGATATGGAGGCATCTGGCTACTGCATAGAGCAACCAAAGGCTCCGAGTGCGCTGGAGCCCCGGCCGGCTCCTGGAACCGGCCCAGTGCTGCCAGGCACAATTATTTTCAGCAATGTCTTTCTGCCACCGAAACTTAGGACTGTGGACTTTGGCATGTGAGCTAAGTGCCGATTTGCAAGCTCACAAATTGACACGATCCTTGATGCAAGATGTTGTACCGGGGCCAGATGACAGGGAGACGGACCCCACCGGCTGCCACGTGGTGGCTGGGCATGTTTGACGTGTGTGCATGTGTGTGTGTGTGTGTGCGCGTGTGTGCGTGTGCGTGTGTGTGCGTGTGTGTGTGTGTGGGAGGGGTGAGAATGAGGCTGTGGGAGCCAGGGACCAGCTCACAAAGGGTCTTACAGACCTACTGCAGAGTTTGGACTTCAGCCTGTGACAATGAGAAGGGCCTCACTCATCTCAGCCATCAGTCCCTCCAAAAAGTCTCACAAGGCCCCCAAGACCCCATCAAGGGGCCCCGGGTGCTCCCACTGTGTCATTTGCTGTCTCCCATAGTTTGTAATTTGTATGGTACTTCATCCTTTCCCTGCTGTTACCATGAGACATAGAGCTTCTTTTTTTTTTTTTTAAATTAATTAATTAATTAATTAATTTATGGCTGTGTTGGGTCTTCGTTTCTGTGCGAGGGCTTTCTCTAGTTGCGGCGAGCGGGGGCCACTCTTCATCGCGGTGCGCGGGCCTCTCACTATCCCGGCCTCTCTTGTTGCGGAGCACAGGCTCCAGACGCGCAGGTTCAGTAGTTGTGGCTCACGGGCCCAGTTGCTCCGCGGCATGTGGGATCCTCCCAGACCAGGGCTCGAACCTGTGTCCCCTGCATTGGCAGGCAGATTCTCAACCATTGCGCCACCAGAGAAGCCCCAGGCATTGAGCTTCTTGAAAGAAGAATCGTGTTTGTTCATAACAGTTCCCCAGCACCCAGCATAGGGCAGATGCGTTAGACCCTGAGTCGATGTCAGTGGAATGGTCCGCGCTTGATGGGAGAAATACAACAGGTCATCAGCCACAGTGTGGGCACCTGGGCCCAGGAAACCACATGGATAAAACCCCAATCATCCAGATAAGAGATGAGGAGGCTTGAGCTTGAGAAGAAGAGGTGGAGAGGAGGTGACGTATGAGAAAGTTGTTTAAGAAGTTGAATGATCAAGATCCGGCCGCTCTTTCCATGTGAGGCACCAGAAGGAGGGAGTCCAGGATGACTCCACTCTTCCGTTTTGGGTGGTGGATGGTAGGCACACAGGCAAGGGCGGAGCAGGCATTTGGGAGAGAGAAGAGTTCACCTATGGGCATGCAGAGGCTGCAGGGGTGCCTGTGGGACATCCAGGTGGAAAATTGCCATCGGCTCCAGGGGTCTGGACCTCCAGGAGGTACCTGGGTTGGAATTATATGGGTCATCAGCTGTGGCCGTGGAGGAGCGCGGGCAAGAATGCCCAGGGAGTGGGCATCTGTCCAGTGTCATCTCCAGACAACCCCACCAGACACGGTCACATCACCTACAGCAGGCAATGACGTCATCACTGCTCCAATAGGAGGGTCCAAACAAAGCACAATTCACAGCACGGAACACCAAGATAGCAGCCCGACTTGCAAATATGGCACTTGAAACCCTCTTTTTAAAAATCTTTAATTTTAATTTATTTATTTAAAAAATTTTAATTGAAGTATAGTTGATTTACATTATCACATAAGTTTCAAGTGTGCAGCACAGCGATTCAGTTATACATATATATATATATATATATATATATATATATATATATATATATATATTCTTTTTCAGATTCTTTTCCCTTATAGGTTATTACGTAATATTGAATATAGTTCCCTGTGCTATACAGGAGGACCTTGTTGGTTATCTATTTTACACATAGTAGTGTGTATTTAAAACTGTCTTCTGTTGAAAAGTTAGACAAGTTTACCAGTCTCTTGTTTATTAAGATCATTTTGGAGAAATTAAAATCATGATACACATACAAAGTCTCTCTCCTGTCTACACTGTCTTCATGTTTTACCCAGTTCTTGCTAAAATGTGCTCGTCTGGGCATCTGTTTGAGCCTGGGTCCCCTTGTTTCTATCCCAACTGATGAAACCCCACCATCACCCCATCCACCTCCTCAGGATCAAATGAGGGGTGAATCTCCTTCCTCAACTCAGCTTTCTCCAACTGCAAGTCCAAGGGGAAGGCAATACCTGACACTCCACCTCTGTACAGTTCCTGGGCCTTCAGGCCTCTTCAGGACACCGTCCAGCTGTGCACTGATTAATTAACAACCAGATCCGAGAGCCCAGAGGAGCCCGCAGCAGAAGCAGCTGACCACCTCTGATGGCCCCTGCTGACCACGTTCCTCAAGTCACAGCAGTGCCCTCAGAGCCCCATAGTGACCCCCTTTTGGGTGGCAGTCTAGATCTTCGGTCACAGAGAGTAGCTTTTCCCAGCTGGTGCACCTGGGAGGAGACAACCATGCTCAGAGGACACAGACATGAGCAAGCTCCGTGCCATCAGCTTCTATGTCAGTCGCCGGGACTGCCCGTCTGTGGGCCTGCAATGCAACTGGGGGGAATTTCTCAGCAACCAGTTGACTTGAGTTCCCTGCTCCCCCATTGGAAAGATTCTATTCCCTGAGGGAAAGCCCACCATTCCTGGAAAATAGTCTCCAGAACACGTGGTGGAATTTAGGACTTTCTAAGTTGCGGTCCCGGAGTTTCCGGACTTGGACTAGCATTGAATGTCCTCTTCATTCAGTGTTAGTCTTCACTCACTCCATCACCTTTTCTGAGGGGCACTTTCTCCTGTGCCTTCTGTTTTCCTGACACACGGATCCTGGATGGAGGGAGGGGTTTCCACTTCTCCTTGGGAACAGGATGCCCGCGGACCACTCGGCCGAGCTAAATCAAGCCGCCGGCCCCCTGCCTGTTGTCCCGGTGGGGTGTGTGGTCTCCGGGACCAGCTCTCCAGCCCCTGCTGGGGTCCTGCGAAGCCCCTCCTCCACTCTGCCTTCTACTTGGCATTCTAGATGGACTTGTGCTCCTGCCTGCAGGGGTGACAGTTCCTCCCATTGCCTCGTGTACCTCGTTATTGAAGACTGGAAATATCTGACAACTTTCCCGAGCCAAGCCTGTGCTCTATGAGGCCCAAAGAGAACCCAAAATTCTTTCACCTGCTGGGCATCCTTTCCCCTTCCTTTTACACCCCCTACTCCTCCCTGCAGCCTTCCATCCTGAGACCTCGGGGAACTTCTCCACCACCTTGGTGGCCCCAGTGGCCCAGCATGGTCACCTCTCTTTCAGGCCATCCGACCCTGGCCCCGTCTCCCCAGGGTCCAGCCCTCTGTGGCCTCCATGCAGGTCCGGCTGGTTCGGAGGACTCCAGCTCCCCTGTTTTTCTGCCCCATAAACCTCAGGCTGCCATGGTTTGCTGGCCCTTTCTCATCCCCATAATTCTTGTCTGGACTGAAAGATACAAAACTTTTCAGTTGACTCCACGTTTCCTTAAGTTTCTGGTGATTCCTCCCACCAAAGTCAAGAGGGATTCTTAAGGGATAGTCTTCTGTCCACAGAGCATTGCGAATGCTGTCTCCTCCCTTTCCCTTCGCCAGGGTCTTTGTGTTGACTGTAAGATACACTCTTGACTTTGAAACTTCCTCCCCGTGCTTCTGACGCTTTCCTTTCAAAGCCAAGCCAGTGTCTCTAGTTAGGCTGCTTCCTCCGGGCAACTGATCTGGCTGCAGAGAGAGTCAAGGCCACATGTCTCACCCTCCCAGACGCCTTCTCAATCTTCCATCCATCCTGCTGTCTGGTGCAGGCGAGATGCCCAACCAGCAAATCTGGAGCAAGTACAGGAATGGACCGGGAGGGCTGTGTGTCTCAAGATGGCCCGGAAGAGGTGCCGGTGTTCTGGTCTGGGTGCAGTGGGGAAGGGAGGGGAGGGGGGGACCCGTAGACAGTGGCCTTGAGGCAGCCTGGGAGGTCGGCCTGGCTCTGGGCCTGCCTCCTGCGGGCCGTGTGCTCTGATCAGGGCTGGGCCCGGCCACCCACTCTCCCCTGAATCCCTCGGAGCTGGAGCCCACCCCGAGCCGAGCTGGGGGAGGGAACGAAAGAAACTCTCTTGCCAACGAGCTCTTCCCTTTTACGGGTTTTGGCCTGCCCCCTGGTGCTCACACAGCCGCCATCTGGCTCTCTCTGCGGCGGCCCAGCCCGCGCAGGCTCCCGGGCCTTCCCGGGGGGGGCTGTTTGCTGTGAAAACCCAGGGTCTGGGGGCGCAGCATGCGGCGTGCCAGGCTGGGATTTCTGAGATTCAGGGACCGGCTCCCCAGCCAGGTCCCTGGCTGGCCTCTGTCCGCTCCTGAGGCCTCGGTTTCCTTCCCTGAGCCATGCGCGGAGCAGGCGGGTCCTCATCTAACATCTCAGCCCAGGGGGAGCGGGGCAAACTCGGAGCCGTCTTTGGGGGGCCACTGAATGCTACCTCTGGGCCTGCAGTCTGCTGGAGGTACACTCAGAATCCCACTTCGTGGGCTGACAGCTTTTATGGACGGCCCCCCTCGTGCTCCCCTCACACACATCGCTCCGATTTTATTTTAAGGAAATAATAACAACAGCAGTTAGCTATTCCTTTGTATGTTCCAATAAAGGAATAATTTAAAGGGCCCGGTGTGCTGGAATTGCCCCTTCTTACCCTCACTGGGAGGCAGTGGCAGAAAGCTTGGAAGGAGGACAGCCCGCCGTGATGGACACGGGGCTCACCCTGGGGGACCACTGCTCCAAGGCCGCCCGCCTTCCGGGGGCCCTGAGCCTCACCTGGTGTGGCCGGGAGCGGCCGAACGCACATTCCAAAGGTGCTACAGCAGAAACTCACAGACTAGCTAACAGATCAAAGATCAAACGCGACACTCCAAAGGGAAGAAGAGCCACAGATGAAGCCGGGCAGCACTCCAGTCCCCAAACGCGGGGACACAAAGGCTCCTCCCTGCCCAGGGCTCGGCCGCCGTCAGAATCCCAGCCCAGAGCACCGGGGATGAGTCTTCAGGGACGACGTGACCAGTTCCCGCACTCTCCGTGCTCAAGCACTCGGAGGGGCTAATTAGTGCTTTTAATATGCAAATCAGAGCCTGAGCAGATTAAATCTAGGGGAAAAAAAACCAGCTGGTGAATATGTTATTTTAATTATTACTCCAAAGGAAATATGGGCCTGGCTTAAGAGGATGGCAGGTGGGTGGGTATGAAGTTCCTGTGGAAAGACCTTGGTTAAGGGGAGACCAACCTAGAAAGGGAGACCTGGCGTCGGGGGAGGGCGCTGGGAGTGGTTGGAGCCCCACTGGCTGTGCATTCTTGGGCAAATTGCTTTTTCCCCTGGGGCCTCAGTTTCATCATTGATGACATCAGGAGCATGGATAAGATGATCCCATTCATTCATTCATTCATTCGTCCATCCATCCATTCATTCATTCAACAGATACTAACCGGCCACCTACCATGTGCCAGGCGCTGAGTCAGCGGCAAGTTCTATGTCCTAATGGAGCTTGCATTGCATGGGGGGAGACTGGCCATCAACAAATAATACACAAGCCAAGCAAGTCCAGTTGATGGAGGTGTAAGAAAGAAACAAATCGGAGACTGTGCTAGAGACTAACACGGAAAACTCTGGATTGTTTGGGTAGAGCGGTAAGCACGACTTCTTATTGGAGATGCCACAGCAGCTGAGACCTGGAGGACGAAGTGGAGTTGGGGTGTGAGAAGGACAATCCTCGCTTTTTTTCAGGGTGGCACTGAGTATCCCCGTGGTGCTCCCATCTGACCCTTGGATGGTTGATCCAGTCTCACCGAACCCAGTCGCATTACGGGAAGTGAGGAGCAGGGAGGGACACGACATCTTCACGGGAAACAAAACAAATCCAAGTGAGCCGATCCTGACTCAGTTTCTCTTTTGAAACTAGAGCGAGGAAGGAAAACTCATTGAGGGAAGTCTGTTTTCCCTGGTCCTTCTCATCACATTGGCTCCAATGACTCAAGACCCTGATCACGTAAATATTCAATAAATTTTTCAGGGAGGCAGGTGAATCCTGCACAGATCTCCCTTCAGTGTGTGTGTGTGTGTGTGTGTGTGTGCACATGTGCATGCCCTTGGCTAGAAACATAACTTCCAGCACCTGCATCCTTGGAAACTTGGAGAAAGCTTTCTAACAGGTTCCCACCCTCCTGCTAGGGACTGAAGCCAAAGGGGCCCCCCAATATCCCTGACCACCAACAGGGCAGAGGCCACCTGATGTGCTGACAGGCTTGCCACTCTGATGCCTTGGGCCTGGTGCCTGACTTTCTGAGTGGGGTTTGCTTTTATGGGAAATGACAAAACAAAGCTCAGAGATCAAGGTGTCTCATATCTCTAGTCACAAACAGAGGGACCTGAGTTCCACTTTCTTAGGTACAGGAGCAGAATAAGGGGAAAACAAATGAAAAATTCATTCTTCTCCATCGACTTTGCCTGGAGGCAGCAGGGGAAAAATTCTTTGCGCATGACAGAGAGTCAAGAAAGGCGGGTGTCTGATGAATAAGAGACAGCCACAGAGGAGAGAGAAAGAAGAGAAAAGAAACAAGAGAGAAAGAGAGAGAAAAGAAAAACAGAGGAGAGACCAAGAGACATGTCAGAGAGGAGAAGATGCAGAAAGGGGCAGGGGGGAGAGGAGACAGAAGAGGAAAGAGGAAAGAGAGAAGGGGACAGGAAAGAGGAATGGAGGGGAGGGGAGTGGGGAGGCAGCCGGGTGAACGCGGGCCAGACACCCCTGGTGCAGGCAGGTGGGTGGCGAGGACCCTGCACCAGCTCCCTCCAACATGCCTCCCCCAGCCTGGCAGGTTGTTCACAAGGACCCACGGGCAACAGCCAGGACAAAACGATGCCTGCTTTCCAAGGAAACAAGTGTGCAGCACATATGTGTGCCCCCGGGCTCCTGTAGCATCGGGAGGAAGTGGGCCAGGGGCCAGACAGGGTGGTCCGTGGGCCACCTGCCCCAGGTTCACGCTGACTGACCCTGGGCCCTGGCGCCCCACTGGGCACAGCCTACCCGTGGAGGTGGCACTATTATTAATACCCCCGTTTTAAAGACAAGAGAACCTTAAGAGAGTTGGAATCATCTGACCAAGGCCACCAGGTAACTGGTGACAGAGCAGGCGGGGCCCAGCGCATGGACGGTCACCCCACAGCCCCCCGTCAGCCGACGGGTGCTTCCTGCCTTTTCTTTCATTCCTCAACTCTTCCCTCAGCTCAGCAGACGTTTTCTCAGCCCATCCTCTGTGTCAGGCACTGCGCAGGCTCCGGTGCTGGACAATGGGGGCTCCTGGTTTGACAAGGAAGCAGCCCAGGGCCATGAGGGCTGGGACAGGGCATGGGAGGATTCCGGCTGTGGAGGTTGACTTCAGGCCAGCCCTGTGACAAGTACCCTGGTGTTACTCAGTCAGTCCTGTGAGATGGGTGTCTCCCCCATTTGCCCAGGGTCTCAAGTCAAGGCGGTGTAGGACATAGCCAACAGGTGCTTGGAGAAGACTTTCTAGAGGAGATGATGTCTGAGTTTTGGAAGATGACAAAGAGTTAGGTGAAGGATGGTAGAAAAGCCATAAGAGGAAGGAGGACCAGCACAGGCAAAGGCCTGGAGGTCAAACTGTGTGGGGTGTGTGCGGGAAAATAGAAGATGCTTGGAGCTAGCTAGTCTGAGTCTGGGACTGATAGGAGTGGAAGATGATTGGGTTGACAAGGGAAGTTCCCCGTGGCTGCAGTGTGGAGCCGTTGGTCTCTGCCCCGTAGAGCTGCAGATCTAGGAGATACCAGCGAGGAGCCTGCAGCAAGGATCCAGGTCAGAGATGACAGGTTCCACCCCAGGGCAGTGAGTCATCGTGTAGAACAAAGGGGGCAGGTTTAAGAATTTTGTGGGGAGAAGAGTCGGTAGGACCGCTGAGTGTTTGGAAGTGGGGGAGGGACTTCCAGGTGACTCCCAGGTCTTGGGTTCGGGCTGAGCAGTGGAAGTGCCATCAACTGGGATAGAGAGGAAAAAAGGGCAGCATGCAGCATCATGTTTTCTAGACGTGGTGATGTTGAGGGACTTTTGGGACACTCGGCAGACAGCTGGATACAGGTTGACACTTGGAGGACAGGCATAGATTTGAGAGTCATCAGCAAAGGATGGGGGTTGTCACCATGGGAACGAGACAGGACACCCCTTCAGGTGACTGGGAAGAGTAAGAGGGGCAGTGGGCTGAAGGTGGGGCTCTGGAGAACACCTGTTCTGAGCTGGGGCAGAGGAAGTGGATCTAGAGAAGAGGTAGAGGAGGGCTGGCCAGGGGAATTGGGAGGGAGCACGTCCTGCAGACAAGGAAGTGGGGGTGGAGGGAGTGGCCAACAGAGTCAAGTGCTCCAGAGCAGCCCACAAGAGCATGATTGGGAGGTGACCCTGGGTTTATCAGCTGGGGTGCAACTGGTGATCTGGGCGAGAGGAGCTTGGGAGAAGCAGGGGTGCAGAGGCCGCCCCTCTGTGGTTGAGGAATGGATGAGAGCACGGCGAGCATGCCCACCCTTCCAAGGTGCTTAGGGATGAAAGGAGAGAGAATGGGGGTAGGATGTGGCCTGCGGTCAAGGGTCTTACAGAAGGAGAGACTTGGTTTCAGTCTGTGGAGAAGGCATGGTGGAAGTCCCAGGAATGAGAAAGAATAATTGGGAATCAGGAGCCCAGAGAAGGGGCTGGTCTTGAGAAGGTGTGTGGGAAAACCTCACTGGAAGGGAGGCAGTTGAGATGGGCAGAGGTCAGCGCCGTGAGGGAGGGTGTGGGGCCACCTGGCCAAGGTCCCATGTGACTGCCTCATCCCCTCCCACACCCCATAAAGTGGGAGACAAGTTTCTTCACTGAGAATGGAAGGGTGGATGTGGGTGCGTGCTTGAGGAGGTAGAGGCTTGACTGAGGGGGATGGGACAGGAGCCCCTAAGACAGTAAAAGGATAGGGTGGGGTTGCAAGTCATATTCATTACCTATTTTGGTGTAACAAATTACTCTGAAACTTACAGGCTTAAAATAATAATCGTTTATTATCTTGCATGGTTTCTGAGGGTCAGGAATCCATGGGTGGCTTAGCTGGGAGGTTCTGGCTCAGGACATCTCATAAGATTGCAGTCAAGATGTTGGGTCGGGGGCTGCATTCATCTGAAGGCCTGACTGGGGCTGGAGAATCTGCTTCTGAGACAGCTCATTCACATGGCTGGAGGCTGGAGGCTCAGTTCTGTGACATGTGGGCCTCTCCAGAGGACTGCTTGAGCATCCTCGTGATGTGGCAGATGGCTTCTCCCAGAGCAGGTGAGACAGAGAGGAGAAAGCTGCAGTGCCTTTGAAGACCTAGTTTTGGAAGTCAGTATACTGTTACTTCTATCACATTTATGTATTAAAGCAGGTTACTAAGTCTAACACACATTCAAGGGGAGGGAGAATTTGGCTTTATGTTTTGAGGGGAGGCTTGTCAAAGAATGTGTGGACATATTTTAAAACCAATGTTCATGGGCTTCCCTGGTGGCGCAGTGGTTGAGAATCTGCCTGCCAATGCAGGGGACATGGGTTCGAGCCCTGGTCTGGGAAGATCCCACATGCCGTGGAGCGACTAGGCCCGTGAGCCACAGCTACTGAGCCTGCGTGTCTGGAGCCTGTGCTCTGCAACAAGAGAGACTGCGATAGTGAGAGGCCCGCGCACTGCGGTGAAGAGTGGCCCCCACTTGCCACAACTAGAGAAAGCCCTCTCACAGAAAGGAAGACCCAACACAGCCAAAAATAAATAAATAAATTAATTAATTAAAAAAAAACAAAACCAATGTTCATAAACATAGGTTTATGGTTCCAGTTCCACTATAAATGGGGAAGCAGAGGGGTAGAAATATGCACAGCCAGCCTCTTCCGGGAGAAGAAAAGAATGAATCCAGGGCTGCAGTTCTGCAGTCCGAGGATAAATGTAGCTCAGGTGGGCACCATGGGGTCTCGGCTGGCTCAGGAAGGGTAAAGATGCCAGGACTGGGAGAGCAGATGGTGATGACCAAAGTGTGCATTTCCTGGGAGCTCATGTCTCAGCCCAGGTTGCCTAGAAAATCAAGTGGAGGCAAAAGCTTGGATGCTCACACTTTACTGGGGAGTGAAAACCCAGGGGAGCAAGAGGGAAGGACTGGGGAGAGAAAATATGAGAGTGTGTTCCCAAGTATTATAGTCAGCATGTGTCTCTCCAAAATTCATATGTTGAAATCCTAGTCCCCAGTGCGATGGTTATTAGGAGGTGGGGCCTTTGGGAGATGATTAGGTCATGAAGGTGGAGCCCACATGAGTGGGATTAGTGCCCTTATAAAAGAGACCCCACAGAGCTCCCTCACCCTCTCTTCCATATGAGAATACAAAGAGAAAACAGCCACCCAGAAGAGGGCAGAACCTGACCACGCTGGCGCCCTGATCTCAGACCTCCAGCCTCCGGAACTATAAGAAATAAATTTCTGTTGTTCCTAAGCCACTGGTCTGTGGTGCCCTCTTATAGCCACCCGAAGGGACGAAGGCACTGAGCTTCAACCACGTACAGCTGGTGGCTTGTCTTTGCAGGATGACTTCTCGAGGCCTGTGAACTACTGCAACCTTGAACGTTTGTCCTGGGGGAGGAGAGGACCTTGTCGCTGACTCTGCTTTCCCAATGGTGCTATTTTGCCTCCTGGATGATCCACCTTCCTCTCTTACAGGAAGCACTGCCCGGTTCCTCCAGCAGCCGCTGGGGAAGATCCATGTCATGAGGGCAGCAGCAGCCATCACAGCATGAGCCTGAAGCCTGCGGACCTGTGGGCCCTGAGGGAGCCTCCAGGTGCATCAGCAGGAACAGAGGTGCTCAGGAGCGGGAGGTGAGGGGATGTTGCAGGAGGATGGAGGTGAGGCACTGTTGCTCTTGAGGGTGATCTGGAGAACTGGGTCAGGCCACACAGGGGCTAGGTAGGCAAGCAGAAGACACACCTTGGCAACCTGGTCCTGCCATGAAACTGGCAAGGAAGGTGGGCATTTCCTCTCTGTGGCCCTCAAGCAGGCAGTTGGTGCCAGACCATCTTCCTGGAGGGTCAGCAGCAACATTGAGCCAAAAATCGTGGCTGGGCAGATCCAAAGATTCTTGTAAGATGAACCCAGCAGAGCTTACCAGGCACAAGACACTGTGGCACGTGCTGGGATGCGAGATGAATTAGACATGGTTCCCTGCCTCCTAGCAAGTTGCTCACGGTCCAGCGAAGAGATAGACAGACAGAGGGACAGACAGACAATTACTGCACATAGTTTTTTTATTTTTTTATTTTTTTTTATTTTTTTATTTTTTAAAGAATTTTATTTATTTATGGCTGGGTTGGGTCTTCGTTTCTGTGCGAGGGCTTTCTCTAGTTGCGGCAAGCGGGGGCCACTCTTCATCGCGGTGCGCGGGCCTCTCACTATTGCGGCCTCTCTTGTTGCGGAGCACAGGCTCCAGACGTGCAGGCTCAGTAATTGTGGCTCATGGGCCTAGTTGCTCCGCGGCATGTGGGATCTTCCCAGACCGGGGCTCGAACCCGTGTCCCCTGCATTGGCAGGCAGATTCTCAACCACTGCGCCACCAGGGAAGCCCCTGCACATAGTTTTGAGAGCTGTGACAGAGGTGAGCAAATGACCTATTGGGGGCCTAGGGGAGGGTCCTCGTTCTGGGCTGGAGCAATAATGAGGGCCTATTTCAAAGTGAAAGGGGGAAAGTGGCTTTGGCAGCCAAATATATGCCATGGCAACAAAAATATCTAACGAGCTCCCAGATAAAAACAAAGATGATGATAATGGTATAAAATGACGATAATAATAATTATTATTTAATAATGACATTAAGACAAGATAAAAACGCACATTTTCAACAAAGCACTTCAGTCATACCCTTTGAGCATCTCAGTGATGAGGAAACCAAGGTGGAGAGAGGAGAGGTGACCTTCCCGGAGAGTCACCGCTAATCAGGGGCAGAACTGGGACCAAATCTCAACCTTTGCATCAGGTTGAGAGATAATATTGAAAATATCTTCTATTTCCATAGCTTTTCATAATTTTTGGAGCACTTTCCCATTTATTATCTCATCTGATCCTCATCATAATCCCTTGATTCATATAAGCATCAATATTCTCAATTTATTGAAGAGGAAACCAAGGATCCTGGAAGTGGTGTATGCGCTGGTGAGACGCAAACCCAGGTGTCCTGTCCCAGGGCTCTTTGGTGCTGTCAAGAGCTGGGAGTCAGAAGTCCTTCACTGCTTGCCTTGGTTTGCTGTGGCATGTCAAAGTGAGTTGAGATCAAGGTTTGTTTTTCTAGTTTCACAAAATTTCAGAAGACTTGAAGAAACCCCACCTCCTCCTACACACGTAGAAACATCTATTCTTCTTTGTATTCTTAGAGCAGGGGTTGGCAAACTAAGGCCTGTGGGCCAAGCTGGCCTGCTGTGTGTTTTTGTAAATAAAGTTTTATTGGGCTGTAGCCATGCCGGTCTGTTTCCACATTGTCTGTGGCCGCTTTTGCACTACACCACCAGAGTCGAGTAGTTGTGACAGAGACCGGCTAGCCTGCAGAGCCTAAAATATTTACTGTCTGGTCTTTAACAGAAAACACTTGCCTGTCTTAGAGCCTTGCTCTGATCTGAATGTTTTTGTCCCTCCCAAAGTCACTTGTTCAAATTCTAACCCTGGATGGTATGGTATTGGGAAGTGCGGCTTTTAGAAGGTGCTTAGTTCATGAGGGTGGAGCCCCATCATGGGATTAGTGCCCTTATAAAAGAAGCCCCAGAGAGATCACTAGTCCCTTCCCCTATGTGAGAATATGGGGAGAAGGCACTGGCTATGAACCAGGAAGTGGGTCTCTTCAGCAAAACCTGACCGTGCTGGTGCCATGATCCTGGACTTCCTGCATCCAGAACTGGGAGAAATAAATCTTTGTTGTTTCTAAGCCTCCCAGTCTCTGGTATTTTGTTACAGCAGCCTGAATGGACTAACACAAGCCTATTATAGGTCCTGGCTCAATACATATCTGTTAAACGAATGAATGAGTTCCAGGTAAGAATATTAAGTCTCGAAGAATCCCATTTGTTGTTGGATAGCTGATATTCCTTCAGCTTCACTTGGATCTAAAGCGGTGACTGAAAGATAGGTGAACTGAGTTGAGGGTTGCACTTTTCTCGATGAGGAACTACTCTGAATTTCTCCAACGTCCAGGCCTGCTGGCTGGGGTGGGTGCTGATAGAGAGGTCACTGCATCAGAGGAAGAATGCTACCCTCCAGTCTGGGAATCCCAAAGCCAAGGGGTTACCAAGGAGGATTTTGGAGGAAGGAGTCATGCTCAGAATCTGAGGCTGATGCACGTGCAGGTAACACACACACAAGACTTCAAGACACACGTTTTAGGAATGGGAAGAGATCACGAGACAGTAGGAGCTGTAGTTGGTGTATCTCCATCTGCATCTCCATAAGGTTTGCCCTCTGAGGCTGATTGGCATTCATCACCACGCACATCTAGAGCATCCATTAAACACCTGGTGGGATGCAGTCAAGGGCACCGGGATCGTGGAGGGACCTCCAGCCGTCATTCAGTTGAGCGACCTGCTTTTGGGGCAGTGAGAGTCACTCCCAGCAGTTGGCAGTGCTCCACAGGCCAGGGCAGGCCTCACTCCAGCTGAAGGACTTCTGTGCTGGTCAAGACTCTGCTGATCCTCAAATCACTGTCAGCTGGTAACTTCAAGTCAGCTCAGTGCTGGGAGATGCGTGTCATTTATGGAATCAGAGAATCCATTCTTCTGAGAGTTGGCTGGGCCTTTCTGATTGCCCAAATTAACATTTCTCTTAGTCCTGGTAGAAGCTTGGATATCCCCAGAGATAGGGCTCTCACTACTTCTCAAAAAAGCCCATCCCTCTTTTGAATATTCCCTTGCTAGCGTTCCTCATTTTCCTTACCTGAGATATGCCTTCCTGCAAAATGTCCACCCACTGGTCCTCCTCCTGTCCTCTGGGAGCACCGAGCAAGTCTTCTCCTTTTGTGTGGTAACTGGAAAAGTGGTGTGGGCATGCAGTGGCTCGGGAATCAGACTGGTCCTACCACTCACTAGAGATGTGACCTTGAGTGAGCAACGGAACCTTCTGAGCTCCGGTTCCCTCATCAGAAATGGAAAAGACATAGGAATGACCTCATAGCTGTGCTAAGGATCAAATGAGAGGATGCGTGAGAAATGCCTGGTACAAAGCGTTGCTCACAAAAATGGCAGCCATCTTGTTGTAAATTGCCAAGACGTAGAAAGGTTTTTTTAAAAAATAAATTTATTTATTTTTAAAATTTATTTTTGGCTGCATTGGGTCTTTGTTGCTGTGCGTGGGCTTTCTCTAGTTGCGGCAAGCAGGGGCTACTCTTCGTTGCTGTGCACGGGCTTCTCATTGTGGTGGCTTCTCTTGTTGTGGAGCAGGGGCATAGTCTTCAGTAATTGTGGCATGCGGGCTCAGTAGTTGTGGCTCGCGGGATCTAGAGCACAGGCTCAGTAGTTGTGATGCACGGGCTTCATTGCTCCTCAGCATGTGGGATCTTCCCAGACCAGGGCTTGAACCCGTGTTCCCTGCACTGGCAGGCGGATTCTTAACCACTGTGCCACCAGGGAAGTCCCGACCTAGAAAGTTTTGCCGGGGGAACTGGTTGGTGTGGGCATGGAGATGGGTAAAGCTGTGACCTTTGGACGGAAATGTGGGTTTTGAAGTGGAAGGAGAATTATATTATTATACGTAGTTATAAAACAATGTTTGGGCATGTGATTAACGACTGCATTGAAATACCTTTATATATAAAGGAATGGAAACCTATGGAAGGGGATGGAAGCGGGACTGGGCAGAGGGAGGAGCCAAGGTGTGGGAGCGAGGACGGCCTGGGTGGGCTCCACGGTGAGCTTTGGAACTAGAGTGGCCTTCGTTGTCGACCTGAGCTGGGCTGAGACAGCTAGCCTTTTGGACTCCTGCAGGGAGCGGTCATGGCACGAGGGGTGCCCGGGAAAGCATGTGACCTTGGCTTAGGGGACTCCCACAGTGAGAGCTGCAGGTTGACTGCCAACAGGGCTCCCGGAAGCTGGGACAAAAGCCCCCTTGTTGAGCAATATGGGTGGTGCATCACAGTGTCCACCTCTGTCCACCCCTGGCACCTCTGGATCTATGTCTTCATAGATGTTCTGGGAGCTGTTCCTCTAGGACCCAGGGGGCACTTTCTTCCTGCTGGAAACTTGGAAGAGAAAGTTTAGTGGAGCTACTGAACCTGATCCTACAGCTGGTCTCAGGGCCACTAGCTCATACGCATAATCGCATCTCCTTCCTCTACTGTCTACTTTAGATTCCCTGCCCCTCCAGCCAGCCCCTTTGTTGGTCTCAAGGACTTATCTGGCTGTAGGACCCTCATCCCTGAGGGGCTAGACTCCTAGTCACCATGCCCTTCCCAGGTCTGGGCAGTGGTGGCAGTAGCTAGATCAGCCTTGGTGAGTGGAGACCCATGCTTTTGGGACCATGCATGGCCCCCATGGCCCGTTGGCTCGTGTGTCCCTCATGTCAGCACTGAGGGAGCTGATGAAGAGTCTTGCTGATGTCAGCTGACCAAGCCATTGGGTCCTTTAGTGCTTCTTTGGTGGTGGGCCATGTGATAAAAAGAGCTTCACCTCTTGTGTCCACTCCCATCTACTCACCTACATGTTTCTTTCGCAGACTTCCTTGTCCCAGATCTTCCAATCTTCCTCTTTACAAGTCCCTCAACAGCCTGCCAAGGTCTTGCCTTTGACCTGAGACTATATATCCTAACTTTAGGTCGCAAAAGTGAATGACCAGAGGCACCACTCGAGTCCTGCCCGTTGGGAGGGTTTTCCCTCATCACTGATATTTGAGGCCGCCGCTGAGTGGGGCTGTCATGACGACGCACCCGTTTCAGCTTGCACCCCAACCCCTTCTGAGCCCCTTGGCTGCCACTCCCACCCTGTTGTTTATCACAGCTGCATCACCCTGGCTTCTGATGGCTCGCGTCGCCATTGCCAGCAGGGAAACAAGTGCTGTAAATGCATCTTCTAGCATCAGCCCTGGCCTACAGGGGTGGGGGATGCCCAAGGAACTTCATAATGATGCTGGCGCTCCTCTCACTAGCCCATGGCCTTGAAAAATGACTTATCTTCCAGGGCTTCCTATGTAACCTAATCACCTGTGTGTCTTCTGACCTTACATAGTGCATCCAATCCAACAGACATCTCTGAGCCTTTCAATCCCTTCTTGTACTGCCTGCTGTGGCAATCCTGGCATTTCAACTTCAGTGTGGGCATTGGTTTTTTCCCACACTTCTAGAGCCATCTGATGTAGCAAGTTTGTACCATCATGTGGTGTTCTGGTAAGGAGGTTAAATGCTGTATTCTGGGAAAATGCACCCAACATGACAATCTCCCCTTTCCAGCCTTATTCTCTGGCCTCCTCGATCGAGCACCCTTGGACTCCAGCCCCGGATGCATTCTCTTCTGGCAACCTCCTGCTGGTGTATGCTGGCTGGTTGTAATCAAGGTGGTGAGACCCGCAGGTCCCCAGGAAGAGTGGGAAAGAAATAAACATCTTCTCAGTCTCTGTGGGAGTTGGGAGGTGGTCCAAAGACTCTGGGAGCCAGTTGGTGCCTCAGACAGAAGGACTGGATACCTGTGGTATCTCTGCCTGTCTCCAAGAGAAATCCCCTCTGCGAACTGGGGTTCCTAAAATGGTCAACTGGTAAAGAAAGTTGCAAGCCCCAACTCTCATGAGAGATTAAAGGCACCAGGGTTGGAAGGTGCATGAGCCTCACCTATGAGCCCAGAGACCTAGTCCCACCCAGAGCTGGAATAACCCCCTTAGGATGAGGCCTGGCAGCTGCTGAAGAATGCAGGGAGGGCTCAGGGAGGAACAGCGCTTGGGAGCAGGGGGTGCTCAGAAGACGTGGCTGTGATCTCTCGTGAGATCGAAGGAAGTTTCAAAGTCTTTAAACCTTAACCTTTCTCCTTTAGCCTTGTAAAGGAGAAGTTCCTTCCCCTTCTGAAACTGCCTTTACCCTAACCTTTCAGTAAAGAAATTGGGCATTTGCCTGCACGGTCTAGTATGTTGGTCTTGTAGAAGCTGAGGAATCAAGTTGACAAGGGGTTGGGTTGAAGGTGTGTTGTATCCAATCCAACCCTCTGCCAGGACATTGACTTTTTTTTTTTTTTTATAGCTTTACAGCTTTAAATACCTTTTTTCTTTTTACAGCTTTAAATACCATAAAACTTGCTTATTTAAGTCTACAATTCAATGATGTTTACTAAATATAGAGAGTTGTACAATCATCACCTTAATCCAGTTTTAGAACCATTTCATCACCCTGGTAATTCCACCATCTTTGGCCAGTCCCTGTTCCCACCCCCAGCCCATGATAACCACCGATCTGCTTTCTGTTTCTATAAATTTGCCTTTTTGGGACGTTTCATGTAAATGAAATTGTAAAATATGTAGTCTTTTGCTTCTGGCTTCTGTCACTTTGTGTGGTGTTTTTGAGGTTCATCCAAGGTGTTTGAGTAGTCCCTTCCTTTCCATTGCTGAATACAATTCCATTGTAAGGATATACACTTGGTTCATCCATTCACCAATTGATGAACATTTGGATTGTTTCGCGTTTGTGGGCGATTACGAACGGTGTTGCTATGAGCATTCACATACACGTCTTTGTGTGGACAAATGTTTTCACTTCTCTTGAATAGGTACCTAAGAATGAGATTGCTGGGTTGTATGGTAAGTTTATGTTTAGCTTTTGAAGAAACTGCCACACTGTTTTTCAAGATGGCTGCCCCATTTTTCATGCCCACCAGCAATGTATGACGGTTCCAGTGTGTCACATTCTTGCCAAACTTGTCATTCTTTTTGATTATAGCCATTCTAGTGGGTGTATAATGGTATCTCATTGTGGTTTTGATTTGCATTTCCCTAATGACTAATGATGTTGACATTTTTTTTTTTTGATGTTGACATTTTCCCTGCGATTATTAGCCATTTGTATATTTTCTTTGATGATGTCTAGTCAATTTTGTCTATTTTTAAACTGGGGTTTTTGTCTTCTAATTATTGAGTTGTAGGAGTTCTTTACGTACTCTGGATACAGATCCCTTATCAAATATATGATTGGCAAATATTTTCTCCCAGTATATGTCTTCTCTTTTCATTTTATTAAGGGTGTCTTTTGAAGCACAAAAGCTTTTCATTTTGATGCAGCTCAATTTATCACTTTTTTCTTATATGGTGTGTGCTTTTGGTGTCATTATCTAAGAACTCTTTGCCTAACTCAAGATTCAAAGTGTTTTGCTAAGTTTTCTGGTAAAAGTTTTACAGTTTTAGTTAACCTTGATTTTTTGTGTATGGTGTGAGATAAGGGTCTAAATTCAGCCTTTTGCATATGGGTATTTGATTGTCACAGTACTACTTGTTGAAAACATGATTCTTTCCCCATTAACCTGCTTTGGCACCTTTGTTGAAAATCAGTTGATTATAAATGTAATAGTTTTATAATCTGAACTCTCAGTTCTGTTTTATTGATCCTATCCTTATGCCAGGACCACATTATCATTTTTTTTTAACATCTTTATTGGAGTATAATTGCTTTACATTGTTGTATTAGTTTCTGCTGTATAACGAAGTGAATCAGCTATATGTACACATATATCCCCATATACCCTCCCTCTTGCGTCTCCCTCCCACCCTCCCTATCCCACCCCTCTGTTTGGTCACAAAGCACCGAGCTGGCCTCCCTGTGCTATGCGGCTGCTTCCCACTAGCTATCTATTTTACATTTGGTAGTGTATATATGTCCATGCCACTCTCTCACTTCGTCCCAGCTTACCCTTCCCCCTCCCCGTGTCCTCAAGTCCATTCTCTACGTCTGCATCTTTATTCCTGTCCTGCCCCTAGGTTCTTCAGAACCGTTTTTTTTTTTTTTTTTTTTTTAGATTCCATATATATGTGTTAGCATGCGGTATCTGTTTTTCTCTTTCTGACTTACTTCACTCTGTATGACAGACTCTACGTCCATCCACCTCACTACAAATAACTCAGTTTCGTTTCTTTTTATGGCTGAGTAATATTCCATTGTATATATGTGCCACATCTTCTTTATCCATTCATCTGTCGATGGACACTTAAGTTGCTTCCATGTCCTGGCTATTGTAAATAGTGCTGCAATGAATATTGCAGGAGCACATTATCTTGATTAGAATAGCTTTGTAGTAAGTTTTAAAGTCAAGTAGTGTAAGTTCTTCCACTTTTTTCTTTTTAAAAATTGTTTTGGCTATTCTGGGTCATTTGCATCTCCATATGAATTTTAGGATCAGCTAATCAGCTTTGACAAAAAAAGCCTACTGTGTTTTTGATAGGGATTATGTTAAATGTATAGATCAATTTGGGTAGAATTATTATCCTAATGATATTGAGTCTCCAATCTATGGGCATGGACTGTCTCTCCATTGATTTAAATTTTCTTCAAATTATCTAACAAGCGTTTTATAGTTTCAGTGTCCAAAACTTGAATTTCTTTTGTTAAATTTAGTCCTAAATATTTTATTTGTTCAGATATTACTGTGAATGGGATTTTTTTTTCATTTTCAGATTGTATGTGGTTAGAATATAGAAGTACAATTTGTTTTTTTATATTAATCTTATATCTCGTGACCTTGCTGGACCCATTTATTAGTTCTAGCAGCTGTGTGTGTGTGTGTGTGTGTGTGTTTGCGTGTGTGTGTGTTCCTTAAGCTTTTCTACACAGAATTATGTTATTAGTGAATAAAGACAGTTTTATTTCCCTTCCAATGTGGATGCCTTTTATTTATTTTCCTTGCATGATTGTACTGGCTAGAACTGCCAGTAGAATATTGGATAGAAGAGGTGAGAATGGACATCCTGCCTTGTTCCCAATTTTAGGGGGAAAGTGTGCATTCTTTCACCATTATATAGGATATTAGAAATAGGTTTTCTGTAGATGCTCTTTATCAGGTTGAGAAATTTCCCTTCTATTCCTACTATGTAGAGAGTTTTTATCATGTTTGTTATATTTTGTCATATATTGTTTTCTGTATCTTCAGATGGGTTTTGTCCTCTGTTCTATTAATATAGTGTATTACATTGATTGATTTTTCAGAGGTTAAACCAACCTTGCACTTCTGGGACAAGTCCTACTTGGTCATGATGAATAATCCATTTTTATATTGGGTTGGCCAAAAAATTCATTCGGTCTTTTCTGTAAGATGGCTCTAGTAACGCTTAGTTGTTTTTAATTTCATTCGAAACAATTTTGTTAGATTGTATTGTGACAGCTGTCATATCAGCGTGCATTTTAAAAAAACATCAAAATTGGTGAATTTTTGTGTAGCCATTTTAATATTGAAGATGGAAGAAAAAAGGAACATTTTCAGCATATTATGCTTTATTGTTTCAAGAAAGGTAAACGTGCAACTGAAATGCAAAAAAGAGATTTGTGCAGTGTGTGGAGAAGGTGCTGTGACTGAGGGAATGTGTCAAAAGTGGTTTACGAAGTTTCATGCTGGATGATGTTCCACAGTTGAGTAGAACAGTTGAAGTTGATAGCAATCAAATCGAGACATTAATTGAGAACAATCACATTATACCACGCGGGAGATAGCTGACATACTCAAAATATCCAAATCAAGCATTGAAAATCATTTGCACCAGCTTAGTTATGTTAATCACTTTGGTGTTTGGGTTCCACATAAGTTAAGTGAAAAAAACCTTCTTGATTGTACTTTGGCATGAGATTCCTTACTTAAGCATAACGAAAACATTCCATTTTTAAAACAAATTGTGATGGGTGATGAAAATTGGATACTGTACAATAATGTGGAACGGAAGGGATCGTGGGACAAGTGAAATGAACCACCACCAACCACACCAAAGGCTGGTCTTCATCCAAAGAAGGTGATGTTGTGTATATGGTAGTATTGGAAGGGAGTCCTCTGTTATGAGCTCCTTCCAGAAAACCAAACCATTAATTCCAAGTACTGCTCCCAATTAGACCAGCTGAAAGCAGCACTCAACAAAAAGCATCCAGAATTAGTCAACAGAAAACGCATAACCTTCCATCAGGATAATGCAAGACTATACGTTTCTTTGATGACCAGGCAAAAACTGTTACACCTTGGCTGGGAAGTTCTCATTCATCTGCCATATTCACCAGACACTGTACCTTTGGATTTCCATTTATTTAGATCTTTACAAAATTCTCTTAATGGAAAAAATTTCAGTTCCCTGGAAGACTGTAAATGACATCTGGAATGGTTCTTTGCTCAAAAAGATAAAAAGTTTTGGGAAGATGGAATTATGAAGTTGCCTGGAAAATGGCAGAAAGTAGTGAAACAAAAGGGTGAATACGTTGTTCAATAAAGTTCTTGGTGAAAATGAAAAATGTGTCTTTTATTTTTACTTAAAAATGGAAGGAACTTTTTGGCCAACCCAATATATTGTTGAATTTTGTTTGCTAGTATTTTGTTAAAATTTTAACATCTATGTTCATGAAGTATGTTGATCTACTTTTCTTGTGATGTCTTGTCTGACTTTGGTATCAAGGTAATACTGTTTAATCGAATTAGTTTTCTGGAAGTTGGTAAAGGGATGGTATTATTTCTTCTTTAAATATTTGATAGAATTCATCACTGAAGAGTGAATTTTTCTTTGTGGGAAGATATAAAAATTATTAATTAAAAATTTAAAACGAATTATAGGTTTATTCAAATTTTCTGTCTTCTTGAGTCAGTTCAGGTAATTTGTGCCTTTCTAGGAATTTACTTGTTTCACTTAAGTTTTCTATTTTATTGACATAAAATTGTTCATAGTATCCCTTTTTAACTTCTGGTTGGTAGTGATTTTCCCTTTTTTATTCTTGTTCTTGATAATTTGTGTCTTTTTTCTTCTTGATTAGCCTAGCTAAAGGTTTGTCAACTTTGTTGATCTTCTGAAAGAATGAACTTTTGGTTTCATTGATTTTTTTCTATTGTTTTTGTTTTATATTTCATTGGCTTCCATTCCATCTTTATTATTTACTTCCTTTCGTTTGCTTTGGGTTTGGTTTTCTCTTTGTTTTTTAGTTTCTTAAAGAGGAAACAAGTTATTTTTAAAAATAATTTAAAAAAATAAATTTATGTATTTATTTATTTTTGGCTGCGTTGGGTCTTCGTTGCTGCGCGCAGGATTTTTCTAGTTGTGGCGAGGAGGGGCTGCTCTTCTTTGAGGTGTGCAGGCCTCTCATTGCAGTGGCTTCTCTTGTTGCAGAGCACGGGCTCTAGGCACGTGGGCTTCACTAGTTGTGGCATGCAGGCTCAGTAGTTGTGGCTTGTGGGCTCAGTAGTTGTAGCGCACGGGCTTAGTTGCTCTGCAGCACGTGGGATCTTCCTGGACCAGGGCTCAAACCCCTGTCCCCTGCATTGGCAGGTGGATTCTTAACCACTGTGCCACCAGGGAAGTCCCAGCTTAAGTTATTATTATTTTTTTATTTTATTTTATTTTATTTATTTATTTTTGGCTGTGTTGGGTCTTCGTTTCTGTGCAAGGGCTTTCTCCAGTTGCGGCGAGCAGGGACCACTCTTCCTCACGGTGAGCGGGCCTCCCACTGCCGCAGCCTCTCCTGTTGCGGAGCACAGGCTCCAGATGCGCAGGCTCAGTAGTTGTGGCTCACGGGCCTAGCTGCTCTGTGGCATGTGGGATCTTCCTGGACCGGGGCACGAACCCGTGTCCCCTGCATTGGCAGGCGGATTCCTAACCACTGCACCACCAGGGAAGCCCCCAGCTTAAGTTATTAATTTGAGACTTTTCTTCTTTTTTAAGATAAATATGTAAAGCTATATCTTCCCTCTAACCACTGCTTTAGTTGCATCCTATAAATTTTGATGTTTTGTTTTCCTCCAGTTAAAATGTTTCCTAATTTGTCCTCTGATTTCTTTTCTTTGACCTATGGGTTAATTAGAATTATGCTGTTTAATTTCCAAATATTCAGGGATTTCCTAAATTTCTTTCTGTTTTTGATTTTAATTTAATTCCATTGTGGTTGCAGAGCATACTTTGTATGATTTCAATTCTCTTAAATTTATTGAGACTTGTTTTATGACATAGAACATGATCTATTCTTGAAAATATTCCATGTGTTCTTGAGATGAATGCATAGTCTGCTGTCATTGTGTGAGTATTCTATAGATACTGGTTAGGTCATATTGGTTGACAGTGTTATTTTCTGTATTCTTGGTGATTTGTCTAGTTATGCTATTGAGAGTGGGGTATTAAAGTCTACAACTATTATTGAATTATCTATCCTTTCAATAAATGTTTAAAATATTTAATTGTGGTAAAAATAATATAAAATTTATCATCTTAATCATTTTTAAGTGTATAGTTCAGTGGTGTTAAGTAGATTCACATTGTTGTGCAACAGATGTCTAGAACTTATGTGTGTGTGTGTGTGTGTTTGCACGTTATAAGCCCAACATCACAGTGTTATAATTACTGTTTTCTGCAATCTTATGTCTTTTAAAGAATTTAGGGAAAGATTTTAAAAATGCAACATGTTATATTATCCATATATTTACCTTTTCTGGTGCTTTTTATTTCTTTGATTCAAGTAACTGTCTGATGTTATTTCCTTTCAGCATAAATAATTCCCCTTTGTGTTTCTTTTAAGGCAGGTCTGCTAGCAACAAATTATCTGAGTCATTGTTTGTTTGAAAATGTCTCCATATTACTTTGGGTTTTGAAGTATAGTTTTAGTGGATATAGAATTCTTCGTTGGTATTTTTTTCCTTCAGGATATTGAATATGTCACTCCACTGCCTTCTGGTTTCCATTGTTTCTGATGAAAAGCCTACCATTAATTATATTGCTGTTTCTCTACTTGTGATGAGTCATTTTTCTCTTGCTACTTTCAAGATTTTCTCTTTTTTACTCAACAATTTGACTATGATGTGTTTAGGGTGGATCTCTTTGTGTTTATTCTACTTGTGATTCATTGAGCTTCTAGAATATGTCATTTTTCATCAGAATTGAAACATTTTGGGCATTATTTTTTCAATTACCATCCCCAGCCCCCATCTCTCTTTCTTCTCCTTCTGGGATTCCCATTATACATATATTGATATTTTTTATGTTGTTCCACATGTCTCCAAGGTAATATCATTATTATTCATTCTTTTTCTCCCCCTTTTTCTTCAGATTAGATAATTTCTATTGGTCTATCTTCAAGTTTGTTGATTCTTTGTTATCCCCATATGAAATCTGGTGCTGAGTCCTTCTTATGAATTTTTCATTTTGGTTAGTTGGAGCTTTCACCTCCAAAGTTTTCATTTGTTTTTTTAAAAAATAATTTCTATCTTTGTTGATATTCTCTATTTGTTGAGTCATTGTTATATTTTCTTTAATTTTTTATACTTTCTTTTAATTTAATTCTTTTTTATTGGAGTATAGTTGTTGTACAATGTTGTGTTAGTTTCTACTATACAGCAAAGTGGAGTTCCCTGTGTTATACAGCAGGTTCTCATTAGTTATCTATATTATACATATTAGTACATATATGTCAATCCCAATCTCCCTATTCATCCCACCCACCCCCCCTTTTCCCCCTTGGTGTCCATATGTTTGTTCTCTACATCTGTGTCTCTATTTCTGCCTTGCAAACCAGTTCATCTGTACCATTTTTCTAGATTCCACATATATGCATTAATATACAATATTTGTTTTTCTCTTTAATTTTTAAAAGATGGTTCTCTTTAGTTTTTTGAACATGTTTATAACATCTGCTTCGATATTTTTGTCTGCTAACTCCAACATCAGGGATCCCTTAGACAAAATTTCTACTGACTGCTTTTTTTCCCCCTTTCCTTAGCGTGGTTCACTCACACTTTCCTGTTTCTTTGCAGGTCTTATAACTTCTTGTTGAAAACTGAATAATTTAAGGTTACATAGTGTAGCCACTCTGGATTCTGATCCTCCCTCACCCTCCAGTGGTGGTTGTTATGGCTGTTTGATGGTTGTTTAATAACTTGCCTGAACTAAACCTCTGGAATCTATTTTCCCTCAGAGTGCAGCTGCAGATGTCTCCGCTTAGTTTTTTCAAAAAAATATTCCCTCTCCCACCCCCCTCTTTTAAAGCCTGGATGCCTAGAAACTTATCCCTGTATCTGTATAGCCTACTAGTTAATCAATGATTCGTTAGAAGTTGTGCTCAAACATTCTGAGCAGGTAAGGCTTCAACCCTCCCTTGATGGATTGGTTTATATAAGAAAAGAAGTACCTTCAAAGTTCAAGTAGTTTTTAGTCTGCTCCCTTTTCCTTTCATATCTTCTCAGAACATGTGCACAGGCTTATAATCTGCCTGGGATATCTGCGTAGCTTGGGTCCTCTCCAGTCTCTCCTACATCGATATGTCAAGAGCTTGTCATGGCTTCCTATCCTTGTATCTTTTCCCACATCTCCCTGTTAAATTTCTGGCCAGTCTGCTGGTCTGTACTGTACTTGCCCCAGTGAGAACCACAACCTCAGGCTAGCTGAATTGCTGGTCTTCTCTGGTCACTTGCCACTGAAATTGCTACTCTTACTGACTGTGCCCCTGGGTTGGGGTTTCCAGTGCTCCATTCCAAATCAAGCTACCCCTTCTGCCATCAAAGCTACTGGCTTTCATGGCTTACCCCACTCTGGGAGAAGGATCTGGAATGAGGGAAAGGAGCAGCCCCAGGCAAGGATGCTAGATACTTCCATTGTTCTTATCTGAAGTGCAGTACAGTAAGTCCCTTACATATGAATGAGTTCCATTCCAAGAGTGCGTTCGTAAGTCCAATTTGTTCATAAGTCCTACAAAGTTAGTCCAACAAAGGTACCCAACTAACACAATCGGCTATACAGTACTGTACTGTAATAAGTTTATAACACTTTTCACACAAATAATACATAAAAACAAGCAAACAGAAAAACTAAACATTTTTAATCTTACAGTACAGTACCTTGAAAAGTACAGTAGTCCAGTACAACAGCTGGCACACAGGGGCTGGCATCGAGTGAACAGACAAGAAGAGTTACTGACTGGAAGAGGGAGAGGAGGTGGGAGATGGTAGAGCTTAAGGATCTTCAGCAATAGGAGAAGGAGGGCAAGCTGCAATTTCACTCACACCTGACGTTGATGGCACAGGTTCTGGTTCCTTGCTGGATTCAATTCTATCCACCCTCTTGAAAAAATGATCCAGTGATGTCTGGGTAGTAGTTCTTTTTTTCTTGTCAGAGATGACTTGGTAGCACTGGATTAGCATTCTGAAAGGCTGCTGCAACCTTCGTGTACTGTTCTATGTTCGGGTCCTGTGCCTCAAAAACTAACAGTGTCTCTCTCCTCAAATAAAGATAAGCCCCTTGCCATTTCCTGCGTCTCTTTGGTTCTTCAGTTACTTCTTCTTCCTCTTGTCTCTCTTCGGCCTTTCTCTGGGCCTCCAATTCCATCAGGTCTTCATTAGTAAGCTCCTCGTGTTGCACAGCAAGGTGTTCAATGAAGTCGTCCTCTTGCAGATCTAGCTCCAGCTTCTCACTGAGTGTCACTAAGTTGCTGAAGACCAGGTTCGCATCTTGGAAAGTTTGCAGCTTGAAGGTTTGTATGTAGGGGACTTACTGTAGTTTTTCATGAATAACCACTTCTCAGTTTGGCGTGTAGCTTTGGTTGATTTCTAGATCTCTAAAATTTTTTTTTTTGGAAATTTTGTTCAGTTTTATCATTGCTCTTTGCTCTGCTATACCAGAATGTCCTGCTAGCACTGACTTTTAAGGGCTCAGAGTTGAAGATGCAGTCATGGGAAGACCTGGAGGACATTTGCAAGAACAAACCTAGTAAGTTCTTAAATTTGCAAATTCTGCCCCTTTGAGAATGGAGAGAGAAGACACTGAGAATCCCTGGGTTACTCACCCATCCATCCATCCATCCATCCACCCATCCATCCATCCATTCTTTTATTTATCAAACGTTTATTAAGTGTTCATTCTGTCCAAGGCACTGTGTTAACTTCTCAGAGAACAAAAACAACTAAGATAAAGCTCTTGCTCTCAAGAAAAGCACATAGGAAAGAAGAAAGTCTTGGTGATAATTAGTGCCCCAACAGTGGCTCTGAGAGAGTCTACACGGAAGCAGGGCAGGAGGGGTGGGTTGTGGTGAAAGCGTAGCTGAATGGGTTGTTCTTCTGGCCTTTCCCAGCTTCTCCAGCCCCCACCCTCTGTTTCTTCCCCGATAAACTTCAGTCCTTTCCCGAAGACTGCTGCAGCCTATCTCTCATGTCTAACATGGAGCCCACTTAGCTTTGGGGGGAACTGTCTTCTCTGCTTCGTATCACAAAACTCTAGACAGCAGTTCTTTATCTTCAACTGAGAACGGTTTCATGCTCTGGCATAGCAAAGTGTCTGCAGACAGAGATAAGCTGTGTTTTCACATTTTTGTCTACAAAATTAATGATCTACAACTACAATAAAACCGTCATCTCCTGTCACCAGTGGGGATCATAGGACATTCTGAGCTTGGAAAAAAATAACAACACAAAACCTCAATGGCAAAAAGTGCGGATGTTTTTATTTTTCCTTTTCCTTCAATAGTGTGTATGTTTGTTAGAAACATAGAATCATAAAACACTATTGTTGGAATGCTCCTACAAGAGTTTCTAGCCCAAAGCCTTTATTTTACCAGCGGGGAGATGGGACATGTGTTCAGGGATGCTTGGTCAGTGGCTCTGCCAGATCCAGGACTTAGAATCTCCACTGTCAGCCTTGTTTTCTGTTCTTTAGCAGTGAGTTTCTCAGTTCTCTGTCTGAGCAGGAAGGCCCCAGCCCAGGGCTTGAAAAGCTGGCTGCTGGAAGGGTTCCAGCCCTGTGTCTCCTGGTGTCTCATCTTTACTTCCTGAGCACAGACTCTGATCCCGGCTCAGGACTCAGCTTCAGGCTAACCCCTTATGCCTCTCTTTAGACTCATGGGAAGGTTTGAGGCAGTAAAATGAAATTGTTCAAAGCAGGCTGACACTTGGCAGGTAGGCATCTGCACGGCTGCACGAGTTGTTAGAACACTGGAAGTTTGCATTCCAGTGGTAAACAGCTGCTGCTTGATCTCTGCTGCCATCCCTCCCACCTCCCCCCCTCCTCCCCGCTCCACTGCCCTGAGCACCCAGTAATCCAGCAGCTGAGAGGCTGTGGCTGGCAGGGGCCCCTAGGACCCAGCTCTATCCGTAAGGCTGGTATCTGCTCTGATATCCTACTGGTTGTTAGCTAGTTTGCATATCAGCCCTGGTTAAGAGCACAGGCTCTAGAGTTGGCCTGTTTGGGTCAAGACCCTCTTTTGTTTCTGGTTCTGTGACAGTGGCAGGTTGTTTAAACCCTTTAAACCTCAGTCTTCCCATCTGCAAATGGGCATAAATACACACCCCCATAAAGTTGCTTTGAGATGCACACAAATAAAAACGTCCTGGTTTCTATCTTGCCGGTTCTCACTGCTCACACCCCATACTTCCTTTCCTTGTCCCTGAGTCAACAGTGAAGATAACCTGTGGGCCTCTGCCTATGTCTAAAGCCATACATGGGAGCTGTGCAAGGACAGAAAGCAAGCTCTGCCTGAGGGCTTTCTCTCTTGAACCTCACTGGTGATGCCTGTAACCTTCTGGTCTCCAGCCTCTGCCTGCCCAGATTGGTTGGCTGCTTCCTCCTTCTAAGGACCACTGGCTCTGCTTCCTCAGAGCCAGCTCTCCCCTCCTCCTAACCACATTCTGACTACAGCCAGGGCTGCTGTCAGCCCATTCAGTGCCTTTGTGAGAATTAGAAAAATTCTGGACAGGTGTATGACTTAGCAATTGGACCACAGGCCAGATTTCAGGCTCCACTCACCCCTTTGGCTACGTGCCCTTTGTGCAGTGCACATCCTATACAACTGTATAAGGCATCCCTGCTGGCAGCACTCAGGGGCATTGAAGAAGAGTGTCAGTAGATTTATAAACTAACAACTAACTGTGATCATTAGTCCAAGTTTACCTTACAACCAAACGGCATGACTAATAAAGAAGGTGTCCCAAACCCTTAATATTTATTTAATAATCATTTGTAAGAGCCTCTGAAGAAACAGACATGACCAGGACCTGAATTGGATCCCTGAGGGATGTGGCATCTAGGAGAGAGGCAGTGCATAGATGCAGAGACCAGCGCTGGACTAATCAGGACTTGGCCCTTGGAGTCGAGGGCAGGAAGGTCCACCTGGGGCTGGAATCCAGGAAGGAGTGAGTGGCCGTGAACAAGGGAGGAGTTTTCGCTCTCCATCACTGGGCCTTCCTGCCAGGGAGGCCTTTGCTCCAACTTCAGTCTAGTAGAGAAACTCAGCTCTCCTACTTGGAAGTTCCCCAGCTGGTTCATTTTCTTTCTTTGGGAGGCCGAGGCTGAATCCTGGCGGAGGTAAGCCACTGCGGTTTGGGAGCGGACAGCGCACTCCCTGTTCAACTTGGCAAGTGCAACGATGTCAGAGGCATGACATATCGAACCTGTGAGGGTTTGCAGATGAGCAAGTTTTGCCGACGCGTGCTCCTAGAACAGAATCACCTTTTGTACGGTGTTAATGTAAAAGTTTCATTTAAAAGACACCAGCTGTGGTCCTACCCAGGTTTATTCATATGGGACCTTCACTGGGTCAGCTTAATACTTAACTACTGCTTATTATCCCATCAGTCTTCAGGGACAACCCATGATCTAATTGCCCAGCATTTATGTTGCTTGGTAACCACAAATAGAGAATAACAGTCCTTAAAGGGGCAGTGTGGAATTTCATGCCCCTGCAGTGAAGTACACTTCATTTCCCAGAGCACCCTGTGTTTTTTAATTCAGTGAATAAAAATGTGTAATGAATAATTAATTATGTGCTTGGAGGCACAATAGCTGCCTACTTTTGAATATTCATCAGTGGCATTATTAATTCACCAGAAATCCCAGGGAGGGGTGGGATAGGCTTTTAGCTTAGCTGGAGGACTTAAAGATAACGCTTTGCAACACGGACAAACTTTTTCAGAGCCGACTTTTCTTTGGGAGACGCTTTCTGGGTAATTTTCCTCTTTTAGGAACATTTCACCCTGGCCCGGATTCCTGCGGAGCTGGTGGGATGCAGAGACTACTAGCGACCATGGCAAAGGCCCACTCTGGACCTCCCGCCTGGAAAGTACATTAATAACCAGGCCCACTGGTCCCCCTGTACCCTGGAGTGTGCTAATGGGAGCGACAGGCCTGGAGTCAGGTGGGAATGAAAGCAAAGAGGCTGTCCGACAGCCTTGTACTTTCCCACGGGGACCATGTTCCCTCCCTCTGCAGCCTTGGAAGAACCTATCCGATCCACAACAGGTGCTGAGCAGCCTGCATGGCTCCCAAGTGTGAGTCTGTGTCAGAGTCAAGGTTGGAGCCCTGCCCTCTAGGCCTCCTCATCCAGTTCTCCCAAACACAGCTCTTGATAGGCTTCACGACAAGGGATACTGTACGAAGTTTCCTTCTGCAGTTTTCTGACGTCTTCCATGAGGGTATAACTCCTTACCCCACTTCCTCATGCAGCCTGTGGAAATCTTCCTGCAGCAGGGATTGCTGGCTGCCTACCTCCCAGCTGCTCCCCAGTTCTTCCTTACAAATACGACCTCTGCATCCTGGAGGCAACCCTTCCCTACCTCCCTTGTAGCTAGAGGTGGTCATGGCACTAGGTCCCGGCCAGTGAGATGATGCATGGGGAAGTTGCTAGGTGGAGTGTTCTTAAAAGGAGGTGGCAGACTTCCCTGGTGGTGCAGTGGTTAAGAATCCGCCTGCTAATGCAGGGAACACAGGTTCGAGCCCTGGTCCGGGAAGATCCCACATGCCGCGGAGCAGCGAAGCCCGTGCGCCACAACTACTGAGCCTGCGCTCTAGAGCCTGCGAGCCACAACTACTGAAGCCCACATGCCTCGAGCCCATGCTCCGCAACAAGAGAAGCCACCGCAATGAGAAGCCTGCGCACCGCAATGAAGAGTAGCCCCCGCTCGCCGCAACTAGAGAGAAAGCCTGCACGCAACAACGAAGATCCAACGCAGCCAAAAATGAATAAATAAATAAATTTATTAAAAAAAAAAAAGAGGTGGCGACAGAGTCCTGTTTGCCCTTCTGCCTTGCTCCTCTCCTCCAGCCTACGTTGTAGATGAGATGGTTGAAGAGCCAGCAGCCATCTTGGGCCATGAGGTAACCCTGAGGGTGGAAATAATGTGCTTGGAGGTAGGGTAGGAAAAATTGAAGGAGCCTGGATCGCTGGTAACCATGGCACTACTATACCAACTGAGTTGCCGCCCTCCTCTCTTCTTTCACATGAGAGAAATGAACCTCTGGCTTGTTTAATCTGAATTGTTCCGGGCCTCCTGTTGTGTTGCTCAACCAAATCTTAATCTAGTTCCCCTGCTCAGAAACCTGTCATAGTTTCTGCATTCTTTGTAGATTTCTTAGCATTTGCTCTTTCTGATAGATGTGAAAATTCCTTCAAAAGTTAAAGTCTTGAATAATAAAATACAGCCCGTGTAACAGGAGTAGGTGCTTTGAAAGCAGTGTTCTGTCAGGAGGGCTGCAGACCTGCTCTATGTGTCTCCTTGGAGCCTCAGACTCTTGACTGGAAAAGGCAGGGGGTTTAGCCATCTCTCTGTAACTGTGGTTCGGAGGAGTTCTTTCATTTGGGACTTTAGTCAATGAAAGGATTATTCCAACCTGGTTGAACTTATGCTCTGAAATGAGAACTTCCACAGTTCACCACATCTAAGACATTATCCAATATAAGGTGCACTAGTATTTTAGATACCACCATGGAAGAAAAAAATTCTGCAAGTTATAATTATAGATTGTATCCCGATTCTGGAAATGTGAAAAACGTGCTTTTAGAATCAATGAAATAAGGTACATGTAGTTAACTATACAGTTAACTTAAGCATAATTATCCACAACCAACCAGAGCTCCTCCATGGAATGCTGATAACAACTTCCGTTCTTGCAAAGAAGTAGGTGAGACCTTTCTGGATTCCAAGCAGTTTTTGTTCCAAAATAAAAATACCAGAGAGGAGACCACTTTTTGGAGTTAGATCCTTATTTCTATTTGTAAACATACCTGTGTCTCTACACATGGGATTCCTCACATTTTACCCTCAGTACTAATCCCCTCTCACTGGTGACCCTGGAGGTGGTTTGTCCTCTCCACTCTGCTCAGGAGAAAGCATGATGATGGTTATGCATTACGAGATGTGGATTTCCTGTACCTTGGTCCTCTTTCCTCCTTCTGTTGGCTTCTAGGGTCTGTCTGTGGGTGCTGTGTGCATTGTACCTGCATTTTGGTGGTGGGTACAATGCTTTCCACTGACAGCTTTCTACCTCAAGTGCCTGAGTCTCTCCTTTTCTCTGCCTCTGGTTTTTCCATCATCTCAGAAGTTGCCACGCCTCCTCAACCAGAGGTGATAAGATGCTCTGGGTTCCCCATCTTTGATGCCTGCCCAGCTGGTTTCTCCGAGGTCCCCAGCAGGATTAAGCCCCTACTAGCCATTCCCTAGCACTGGGTTTCCCCCTTCCCTACTCCCTTATTGTGCTTCTCAGATAACTTCCCAAGTAGTAAACTATCTGCAGCAAAGTTCTTTTAACAGGATTTGCTTTGGGGGAAACTTTGTTTGTCAGAAAGAGCAACTTCCTGATTGGAGTCTGGACTGGCAATGGTTTCTTCCAATAGACAAGAAGGTGGACACCATATAAAAAAAAAAAACCTTCCTTGGGGCTGCAGCTTTGGAGTTTTGATAGATTGTGACAGTAATTGTCCCAAATGAGTTGCATCTCCAAGGATCCATGTCTTTGTGTGGTCCCCTCTGACATGGACTCTGGTCTAGGCTATAGGACTCCCTTTGGCCAGTGAAACATCAACTAACATGATGCAAGCAGAGGCAATATGGGCTCGCACATTTGAGCTTGCCCTTTTGGAATATATCTGTTAACATACAAGGAAGCCCAGTCCAGCCTCCTGGAAGATGAGCTGCCACGTTGAGGAAAACTGAGACACCCCAGCCAACAGCCAGCACCAACTGCTCATTGTGGGTGAGGCCACAGGCCAGGACCTGTTAGCTCAACAGCCCACCTGCACTAAATTCAAATTTTTACACATCCTACTGTTTTAAATACAGTCCAAATGAGCAGATTTTTAGCCAATTAGGATCTGCTTGCTCTACATACCCTGAGAAACTGTGCCCAAATCTGTTAGCCATAGAGAATAGAAATCCTATGGCTATAAAGACCCCAAGCCCATGCTGCCCTTGGAAGCTCCTGACCCAGCAATACCTGTAAGCCCCCTCTCCAATCCCCCTGTATCCAGGAGTTCCGTTGCATTCCTCCCCTTCTGCCGTCGCTTCTGGACAGGGTCATGCTATAGGGGACTTCTTGCCTGCAAACCTGTCAAAGTGACACCCAAATAAAGCTCTTTGCATGCTACTGCCACCTTGTGGCCCCATTCCCCCCTCCACCCCACCCCCCCGCCCCCCAATCATCCCTGGAGTCCCTGGAACTCGCTGCAGTGGGGGCATCAGGACAGACTGACCCCACCAGGGCTGAAGCCCACAAGAAGAATGGTGGTGGGTGGGCTTTGTTCACCCTGGGAGTCGTGGTGGCTGAGATGGAACTGGCTGGGGTGGGAGAAGGAAGGCTCCTGGCATCCCAGAGTGTCAGAGAAAAGGAGAGGAAGGATCATTGGTTTTCTCAAGAGTTGCTAGAGATTGTGTTCCTCAAGTGGTGTGACTCACGGTTGAGGTTCCTGCTTTGGACTTCACTCTGTCAATGGGATATTGTCCTGGCACCGGACCCTTTAGGCTTTGTATCTGACACACAGTGAATATCCTTCAAATACTCTTTTTTTAAAAAACTCTCTAGTCGAGAAATAATTTTTCTAGATGTTTCTCTTTCACCAAATTCTTGACCGAGACACAATGTTTTCACTTTGAACAAGTGAGACAACTGCATCTGGGCAGTCATGGCTTAAACGATCCCCATTTTCCTCAACAAAGTCATACTTTTATTAAAGTTTGCCAGGAAGTTCAGGTGCATGGATTTAGATGAAGGAAGACCTTCTTGCATTTTGTTCCTAGCTTGGGTTGAGACTGGAAGTAATATTGACATGTATACTTTTGATTCCTGGGAGTATAACATTGTGCTAGTAATAACTGTAAGAAAGCAGTGAAAGCTACATTCCAGACTTATTCCCCCTTATGTTTCAAGTAAGGGATGGAAGAATCATGAATAATAAATATGGAGATAAGAGAATGAAACTGGGAAATCAGTTTACTGCAAAATATTTGCATATTTTATTAAAAGAAACTGTATGAGACCCATAACAGGGTGGGTGATTTATATTTTGATTTGATTTGGGAGCATTATACCCCTGGGAGGAATTGTCTTTCCCATTGGTGTCAAAGTCTTGTGGTGCATTAGGGTTCAGAGACACTCAGGTGTTGGCTCTAAGCCTCTTGTTTTACAGAAATGGAAACTGAGGTCTGGGGAAATTACATGGGTTGGTGACAGAGCCACAATTCACCTGGAAGAAATTCCATTGTCCTACAAATGTAAGGAATGTGTTAAAAAGCATAAAGAAAGTCATACGTGTGCGTATCTCGACAGTCTTTTACATCTTTGCTCAAAATTACGAAGACAGCTAGCTAACTCTTTATAAAAGCACACATAAACACAGATAAATGAACGTCTGGACATGTTTGACATCTATTTGAGATAGACAAGAGAGAAGAAATTTTCATTGAATATACACCCCCCATTTCTGCTCCAAGGACAAGTTACGGCAAACAGATCTTTCTTCAGTGAAATGGTGGGTCATTTGTGGGATATTTCCTCCCTGCTTCAAACCCTCTCTATTACATAAAAAAATGTTTTAAAAATTATGTCCCTGCTGGTTATTGCTGATGTCTGATGATACCTGAAGCTTGGAATTGCTACCCACTTCAAACCTGAGGTCTGTGGTGATAGCCTCTTCCTGTTGGGTTTGTCCGCACTTCATGTCATCCAGAGGACCATGGTTCCATTTGGCGGCTTCCACTCTGGGCTGATCTTCCCAGGAATCTACTTCTCCCTTTCAGCTGCTGCTTTGCAGACTCACGGGTCCCCCAAGCTGCTCAGGAGCCCTCCAAGATTCCTGGCCAGTACCCTCTCCCATTTCCCACAGAGCCTCTTCCAAACTCTCTCCACTGTCCTCACCTGCTTTCTCTCTCCGAGGATGGCCATGCCTCCCACTGGTGGGGTGAACAGAAGCTGCTGGGGTGCACGTGCAGAGCACGGCTACCAGACTGTCTGCTTTCGGCACAGTGGCTGGACAGAGTGTGGTTGCCGAGTGACTGAACTGATGAAGCAGTAGCTCTAGGAGGTGCAGGTCCAGTGCAACCAGAGTTCAGTCGAAATGAGCAAAGGCAGTGTTGCCACATCTATGGATTGGGGGGAAATGAAATCATTCATTTGGGAATGCCTTGTTTCAGAATGGGAAGATGGATTTAGAGCCAGTTCCCTTGTCAACTATCCACATAACTTTTGGAAAATATTCCATCCATTTCATCCATCCATCCATCCATCCATCCAATCAGTCATTCACTTGTTATCCCAAAAGCCATCACTCCTCACCTGCCTCGAGCTGGGTGCGATGCTGGGTGCTGAGAATAGAGACACAGTAAGATGCACGCCCTGCCCGTGTGATGCGCACAGCCTGGTAAAAGCATAAATACAACAGGGTGAAGGCTGAAAGGAGGCACCAAGTCAGAGGGAGCCCAGAGGAAGGAGATTTCATTCTGGCTGGGGCGGATGGTCAGGGAAGAGGGTGGCATTGGAGCTGGAGCTGGAAGGATGGATGGGAATGTGTCAAGTGAAGAAAGAAGGGAAGAGCAGAGAGCTTAGACCCGGCAGGAGGAAGCCAGAGAGAAGCAGACAGCAGAAGGGCCTGAAGGATTGTGAGCCTTCAAGACAGGGGGAGAATACTCTTTAGCCCGGCCAGTCAGTTGCCATGATGGTACTGGGGAATCAGGTGCTGGGCTTGTTGTCATTTCGGCGTGAGGGGCACTGCCAAGATTCCTGAAATCTATTTGTTACTATCCTTTTGAACTTGGGTCCCTGCCTTTGGTCCCCAGGACTCCGGGCTTCCTGGCATTTACAGACACAGGGTATGCCCTCGTGGGATAGATGAGGAAATTGGCTCCCAGAGGAAGGCAGGACTGGTCCAAAGTCACAGCCATCTGCAGCCAGAATGTTTGGTGGCGTTACAGAGGCCTTCAGAGATGAAGTGAAAATAGTGCTAGAAAGAGAATGGAAATCAGAGGAAGGAAGATGCAGGATTCCATTCATTAGAAATCTGACTCACATATAACTCAAAAATGAAATGAGTATTGAATGCTTATTTTGCTTCCTGGGGCTATTCCTCCTTCTTCTACTAATGCACCCCACTGCCTTATGGGATGCTACCTCTTCTGCTTTGTGTGCACTCTGGGAGGTCCTGTCAGTCAAAGTGCCAATGGACATGTGACCCAGGCTCAACCAATCAGATTCTCTCCTGAAATTCTTGTGCAAGACAGACAAGTATAAAAAAAATGGGTGGTGCTGGTTCATCCCAGAAATTACCTTCTGAAGGACGCTGGACCATCCTTGCTACCTGCATTCCCAGAGCCACCCTGGTTCTGTCTGTGTGTGTCTAGTCCAGCTTTCCCTTCATTTCTGTGTCTTCCTATGTGTGGTCTTGGGTGCACTGATCTGTCTTGCTTAGCCTCTGTTTCCTTGTCTATACAATGGGAAAATAATCCTACCTCGCTGTGCTGTTGTGAGGATCAAGTGAGTCAACGGGGCAAAGGCATTCTGCAAACTGTAAAGTGCTCTAGGCATGTGAGGGGCCGTTATTATTACGACTATTATTCAGGAGCAGCTAGTGGTCACTGAAAGCACAGCATGAGAGTGTTTCAAATGGCCCTGGTGAGATTAGATAGCTGCTTTCTATCAGTAAGTCCATTTAAAATGTGTTGCAGAGGAAGCCCGAGGGGAATAGACTCTGCTGAATCCATAGTTTTGCATGCTGTTCATTAAAAAGAATTTCTAAAAATAGGCCCAGGTCAGAGAAATTGTCCCAGACGGAAATGTTTTTCAGAGCTTGACCCAAATCCCTGTGATTTCATTCCCCAGAAGGCTGGCTGCCTGGGAGACAGACGTGGCTCAGCTCAGTCTCAGTGACCATCTTCCACCTCCAGTGAGGTCCAAGAGCCCTTTCTCTGCACATTTGGGCCATGAAGTCCCAGCCGGAGCCCCGCCTTTTAAAGCGCTGGAGCCCGAGTGGCTTCTGGGTCCTGTCCATCTTGTTCTCACACAGCTTCCTTCTTCGACGGCAGTTGGAGTCATGAGCGCAGATCCAGTGGGCTCACCTGGATGTGCTCCAGGATTCTTCAATACATGCCTGTCATTCAGGCTCCTTTCCTGAGCTTCAAACCCGTGCAGCCAGCGACCTGCTAAACATTTCTCCCAGAAGGCCCATCAACTCACCCGTTTGTAATGAGCTCATTCTGCACCAACCCTCACTCCCAAACTCTGCCCCGTTCTCCACCTTCTCACCCCCCCAGGAGCCCAAGCCTGACACTCGGAGCCCCACTTAGCTCCCTGATCCGCCACCCTCACATCTAGCACTCCAGCAAGTTCTGCAGCTATTCATCCTCTAAATATCTCCAGGGTTAGGGTTAGGGTTACACCCGTATCCTCCCCACTTTATTGACAGGTAAACTGAGATTCAGAAAGGGTACTTGGCCAGTAAGTATCCCTCCCAACTGGCCTCACCGCCTAGCATCCAGAAGGCCTGAGGGTTCATCCTGTTTGATCTCTAAGTGTCTGAGCTTCCATTTCGGCACCTAAAGAACAGGGGAAATAACAGGCCTCAAGGCAACTTTACCGGGTTACAGAGATAAGAAAAAGGAAAATAGTAGAGAAGGCACTTTGAAAGGGAATCCGTGATATGCAAATAGGAGGCACTGTCAATTGATGCCAGCAGAGGGGAGCCCCAGCAGGCCAGAATAGTCGAGCCCTGCAGTATTCTACCCCCAAAGTCTGTATGTTTGCAGGCCAGAGGGCACGCTTCGAACAGCTCAGTGAACCTGGAGGAAGTGAACCCATTTCCACAGGGTTATTTCCCCAACTCACTTCCTTATAACCCGATGACCTGGAGGCATCCTGAGTAGCTCTCAAATCAAAGAGATTTGGAAATGTAGACAGTGGAGTCCTGTCATCTGATTCATTTTCTGTTTCCAGTTTCTTTGGTGCTGTGGATATGATTCATAATGAAAAGAATCAATCTACTGAAAAAGGAAAAAGGGCAGTTCTTTCCGATTGTACACTGGTCAAGCATTAGATTTCCATCTGCCGGTCTGCTGTGGCCAGGGCATTTCAGTGAAGTTCAACGTTGTCCCTATTTTCCTTCTCAAATCCCTGAGGTCAAAGGGCAAAAGCTGCCCTGTCCCATCCGGGACTGCTGTCATGCTGGAGATCACGGGCTGTGGCTTGTGAGGCAGGAGACCTGGTCCCTCTCTGTCACTAGTTGGATGTTTGACCTAGATTAGAGATTCTTAAACAGGGACAATTTTGGCCCCCAGGGGACAATTGGCAACGTCAGGAGACACTTTCGGTTGTCATGACTGGGCTGATGCTTCTGGCCTCTGGTAGGTGGAGGTCAGGGGTGCTGCTAAACGTCCTACAATGCACAGGACAGACCGCCGCCCCCGCCCCTAATCCCGTCTGGCCAAAGACTTATCCGGACCCAGATATCAGTGATGCCCAGGTTGAGAAAGTCCCTAGAGGAAGTCTCTCCTCCTCACTGGCCCTCAGCTTCCTCCTGTGAAAATGGAGGTGGAGGAGCTGCACTGGTGATGCCCAAGGTCCCCTGAAGCTTCTGATTTAATCGTGTCTCTGGTTCAGGGGTGACTCAGGGGTTCTGCATCACTGACTTCCTGCCCCTGTGACCCCAGCACCCGGTTATAGCATCTCCGACACCAGGGTGCCTGTGGGACGTGGCCCTCAGCTGGAAGACTCCAGCTGGAGGCTCTTCACAGAGAAAGTCACCAGAAAATGCCACGATGGAAGGCAGACAGACACTCTGAACCCCCGAGCTCTTCTTTTGTTTGTTTGTTTCCTCATCTCCTCCTTAACTAGGGCACTGTGGCTTTTGCATTTGCAAAAACTTTGGCTAATTGGACCTTCTCATCAGGCTATCACATGAACACAGAGTCCAGCAACTTGTCCAAACTTTTCAGTGCGCTCCAGCTTTGGTTGGTTTGTTAAGATGAGTCTGAGCCAACGGAGAGGTCCTAGCAGTCGGTATTTGATTTCAGAGTCCCCATCCCCTTTGGCTTTTCATTTTGTCCACTAAAGGATTTCATCAGACCCCAGCAGGGCTGACCCCCGCCCCCCTCCAGTCCCTCATGCCCCTCATCTTCCCCTTTGTTCTTCCTTATCTGCATTTGAGTCAGATGCCTGGTGGGACTTGAGTCCTGACTCCACTACTTCTTATTGTGATGTGGAGTCCTGCCCAGGGCTCCTTTCCAGAGAACCCGCAGCAGGCAGGGTAGTTGGCAGACAGCCCTTGGCTGCTGCACCTTCAGGCACGTCCTGCCCTGGCTGTTCCCAGCCAGTGATTGAGCTCATTGAGGCAGTGGAGCTGGACCACTGCGGCCCGACTGACCAGCACACCTCTTACAGGCAGTCTGTGCTCTGGGGCTTCCTATCAGCCTGGCTGAGGCTCAGAGCCGCCCTGTGGTCTAGGCTCCGCCTCTCCTCCTCCTCCCTTCCTTCCTTCTCTCCTTTCCCAGATGTCAGACCCACATATCAGTATGAGAGCTCTCTCCCCCCACTCCTCCTCCCCATCCCCTTCATCCTTCCAGACATCCGCTTCTTGAAGGACCTGAACTGACAAATCTCAGCAAGTCAGTGAACACCCCTGAGTCTCAGTTTCCTTGTCAGTAAAACGGGGAGATGTTATCAGATCTGCTGTAACTCACAAGGTTATTGTGAGGATTAAATGACAAAATACACGTGTAACTTTGTACACCACGCAGTGGTGTACTAATATATGCGCCACTGTTCCATCAGAGTTTGCTGGTTTTATGTCTCATTTTTTGAGAGACTCTCACAGGCCAGCCCCAGATAAATGAGGTTACTATGGAAGTTTTTGTTGGAACTATTCTTCATCAGGTGGGACTGCATCACATTTGGTATCAAAGCCCACCTGCTAAGTGCCAGTAGTTTTCTCCCACCTCCATAATGGCAACCACCAACAATGACCTCACACCATTTTCAAATGCCTGCAATAGGGGACTCTTTGGTCCTTGGGTGAGAACTACTGTGCTAAACTGAGTCCAGCTGAGATGTTAGTGGGTTCTCCTTCCTCCCAAAGCATTTACACTTCAACTTGGTCCTTCAAGGATGAGTGCCTCACACTCTCTTATTTATTCTTTGTCCTTTAACATTTGTGTATATTTTTGGAAGCTGCCTCACTCCTCTATTGAATGAGATGGAAGAAGAAGAAAATTAGTGAAACAGTAAGTCCATCTTCTGATGCTGTTCAAATCGCTCTCATATGAAGCTGCCTACTTCATCAGCCAGAAAGCCTGCCCCGGACATGGGCAGCAGCTACAGCTGGTGGTGAACTTCATTGTCCAGAGTTTTTATATGGCCCACTTGGAAAGGTTTCCTGCTGATTACCTTCTCCAGCATCTTATCCTTTGCTGTAGATTCCTGGCATCTCTTAGTAGCTAAGCAGCCAGGGGCAAATCACTTAGTCTCCTTCAGTTCCTTAACTGTAAAGTGTATACATTAAAATGATAACACCTTCCATCTCTGACTATTATCATCGGGTAACAGCTGAGAAGCTGTGCCTGGGGTGGAATCTTATTTGCAAAAAGGGCCACAACGTTCCTCAACCCTCATCCTTGCTATCTGACTTTGCATTCTTTTCATTTAGTGAAGCCCATTTCTTGACCCCATGAATGCGGTCTTGTGACTTGCTTTGAGCAACAGAATCGAGCAGAAATGATGAGATTGTCTCTGAACCTATGCCTCCAGAGACGTTGCATGCTGCCACATGCTCTCTCGGATCCCTGCCTCTGTTGGGTGAGTGCTCCCAGGCTGGTCTGCTCGAGGATGGGAGAGCACAGGGGGCAGAAATGAGCCGTCCCAGCAGAGACCAGCTCAGGCCCATCAGCCCGTAGCCAACCTGGAGGCTGACTGCTGTGGACAAAGAATGTCTCCTGCCACACGAGTAAACAAAGGATGTTGCAGCCATCAAGCCCTCAGCCAGTGCAGCTGCCCAGACTGCACACCCTGAGAGGATTCAAGATGCAAAAAAGCAGGATACTGGCTCTAGATAGCTAAGGTGCATATCAAAGGAATGATTTCAGTGAGCCCAGACTCTTGCATCTTCCCATACATAGAAAGTGCTATTTTCTTTAATTAATGTAATCTTTTTGTTACTGGAAGGGGGATCCCTTCCACGGTCTGAGAGGGGGCTCTTGTCTAACACTTGGAAATGAATTGTCCAAGGAGACACACGTACTGACAAAGCAAAAGACTTTATCGGGAAGGGGTACCCCAGCAGAGAGCAGCAGGGTAAGGGAACCCAGGAGAACTGCTCTGTCACATGGCTTACAGTCTCAGGCTTTATGGTAATGAGGTTAGCTTTCCAGGTTGTCTCTGGCCAATCATCTTGCTTGTGTCCATATTTGGTCTGACTCAGGGTCCTTTCTGGTGGCACTTGCATCTCTCAGCCAAGATGGATTCCAGTGTGAGGGTTTCTGGGAGGTTGGCAGGACATATTATGGGTTGGCATCTCCTCCTTCCTTTTGGCCCCTCCCAAATTCTCCCAGTTAGTTTTTGGTGACAGCACCATGTTCCTTATCAGGACCTCTTGTTGTGAGACAACTCATGCAAGTGGTTATTATTGTGACTGGCCAAGGGGGTCGGTTTCAGTCAATGGCTTCCTAATATTTTGATGTCCCGACTACCTGGTTTTTGTTGCAAAAACTCCTATATACCCTGGCTCCTTCCTTACGTCTTTGGAGCAGTCCCTCAGAGCTATCTGAGAGGTTGTCTTCTGGGCTTAATTGCTTAAAAAGTCTACTGAATGAAACATAATTCTCAGCTTTTAGATTGTGCATTTTTTTCAGTCAACTCTACAAATGCACAAGTGAGTCCAACTGGGACCAGAAGAACCACCCTGGGGATTCCAGCCAAAATTGCCTACCTATGGAATCACAAGTAAAAGAAACGGTCACTATTTGACTCCACTCCATTTGGGGATGTTTGTTATGCAGCAAATGCTAACTGATGCACTTGGGATAGAGGAGAAGGAAGCTGAGTGGCACAGAGGTCAGTCATCCCAGGGGTGGGCAGCTTTGGGGCAGCTCTTGAGGATGTGCAAAGAAGTCAGGTTCCAGAGCAGGCACCACCCCCTCTGCCTTCTCAGGACAGGACAGGGAGTGCTGAGCAGTTGGGTATCATATGTCAGGGACCAAAAATTGCATGCAAGCAGAAAAAAAAAAAAAAAAAAAAAAGCCTGGGTCTAAGGTTGTTATTTATAGCAAAAATTTAAACAGGGAAGCTCTGTCAGTTTTCTGAATTACTGACAGTTGCAGAAATGTTAATACAAATCTTTATAAGACTGGCCAGATGTTAGATATTAAACAAGCATCTGTTTTGTATAAAAGACTTTTTATGCCCCCCCGCACACTGTCTCTTTCTTTCTCTCGCCTTCTCACCCCCGCCCCCCCCCCCCCCGATCCCATGATAGATCAGGGCAGTAGCTGAGGGTAATTGCCTCAGCTATAGTTTTATTTAGTTTCTGAATGCCGGTGTCCACGGTGTCAAAAATACACCCCAAAAAATAACCCTGGGAAAGGTTAATAATGGCCTTTCTGGTGTCATATTCTGCACTTTATGTGTTGCGGTAATTATTATCATTAGGGCTGTAAGAATGTCTGGTTATCTTTCTTAATCACACACTATAGAGGAGTGCTTCTGAACACATATCTATTATTTAATCAAAATTTCTCAGTTATTGGCATTTGTGCTCCACCAGGGCTGTGTTTATTTTCTCTTTGCAAAGGGGAGCACTGCCTCCCAGAAAAGAGGGGGCCCCACGTCCATACCCACTTTCATCACTGTCATAGCATGTGACACTCGGTGCTATTAATATTGGAGACACCAAACACATGTTATTACTCTCCACTCCCCACATTGGGTCGCATTCTAGAAAAAGCACTCTTATTAACAAATAAAGGGGGGAAAGGCATGCCACCGATGAACCTTGCTGCCTGGCAGAGGAGATCAGGTGGGGCTGAGACCTTTAGGGATGTGCTGGTTCCAGGGATGGAGAGGGAAGCAGGTCAGTGGGACCACTACGGATGTCCTGTGATGGCCACCTTGGGGCGTGCCCACCCACTGCTCTGGAGGGAACTGCACCTCAGAGGCAGGGGACTAACACCCAAAGAGGCATCACTGCCCCATTTTACAGATACGCAAATCAAGGCTCAGAAAGAATCATTTGCTCAGAGTCACCTAGCCAGTGGGCTGGAACGTGAGGCTAACTGCTTGCTTGATTCCGATGTCTATGGTTTCATCATAAAGCCATGCACGACCCCCCAACCTGCACTGGCCAAACAGTGGCCCCCAGCCTTGTATGGCTACAGAGCACTTGAAATGTGGCTAGTCCAAACTGAGATGCTCTGTAAAGTGTTAAATACACACTGGCTCTCCAAGACATAGTATAAAAATAAAAAGAGTGTGAAATATCACATTAGTAATTTTTAAATATTGATTTCATGTGGAAATGATAATATTTGGGATATAATGGGTTTAATAAAATATATGATTGAAACTAATATCACCTGTTGCTTTTTACTTTTTAAAATGTCACTACCAGAGAATATAAAATTACATCTGTGCCTTGTATTTGTGGCTCACATTATATTTTGATTGGACGGTGCTGTCTTAAGTTGTGAGTTTGTGTCTGTTCCTTCAGAACGTTTGTCTGGCTGTTTGAGAGTAGGGCTTCTCAGCTGGGGGTGATTCTGTGCTCCAGGAGACATTTGGCAACGTCTGAATCCATTTTGAATGTCGTAACTTGTGGGGGGAGGGCGCGTCCTGCCTCCAGTGGGTGGAGGCCAGGACGCTGTTCAGGACCCTACAGGGCACAGGAGGGCCCCCACCACAAAGCATTACCCAGCCCCAAATGTTAATAACGCTGAGGTTGAGAAACCCTGGTTTAGAATCATACCGTGTGTATTTCATTTTCCTTTCGGGGTCTACCAAGGATGTCACCAATGCTCTAAAAGAGGAACAGTGCCATGAATGTGACAATATTGATCATTTCTTCCTCCATTTCCCTCGCGGACACCCTCCTTCCTGATCTTTTTCTTTCCCCACAAAATTAAAAACCCATGTCTGCCCATAATTTTCACATATTCCTGCCGCATGGCTGACTGTTTTTGAAAACATGCAACGGTGGCCATATTTCCTCAATGGCATTTTCGGGTAGCAAACCCCTCTTCCCACATCTCACAGGATGTGCAGCTCCTGTGAGAGGACAAAGTGCTATCAGAACTGGGAAGGTCTGGATGGAGAAGGGGAATAAAGAGGGGCTGACCCTGTGTGAGATGCAGGCACCCAGGCCCTGGACAGACTCCAGGGAGGAGATCCTTATACCTCACTTGGGCTCCAGCTGGGAGAAGAGGCCCAGAGAGAATGAGCTGAGACCCCGTGTGGACACCTGCAGCAGTGAAAATGGTCCAGGTGTGTAGCAGGTAAGGAAGACCATTCTGCCACAAGGGCTGACTCTCTAGGTCACCCCAGGGGCCCAGGCAGGGGCCGTGGATTCTCTGGGTGGCCGAGGTGGTGCAATGCCCCTGGGTGAGTTGGGCGTGGCCAAGGCAAACCCACGGGGACCTGAAAAGTGGGGTCCTGAGCTGGAAATATAGAGAGTTGAGACACACCTTCCCACTTTGAGGAGGGACAGTGTACCAATGGGGATGCAGTGCTCCCGGAAACCTGCATTCGGCCACAAGCAGAACACAAATTATCTTCAGTTTAGGGCTTCCACGTAGCCGAGGAAGGTGTGGCCAGGGAAATACATTTGTTACAATTGTGTAGCTGGCATGAAGCTCAGGCCATTAGCTCAGATGTATAAGAAATGCCACTCTCCTTTCTCATCACCGGCCGAGGCATAAATAGCCAGCTACTCACCAAAAGCTCATGCTTCCCTTTGGTAATGCCTGAGCGTGGCTATCCAACCAGGATGGCATTTTCCAGCCCCCCTGGCATCCAAATGGTGACGGGGGCTGGACGTGGGCTTCACATATACTGCCCCGCTTCATACCCCACTGGCTTTGAGGGCCTGAGGGGATGCAGAGCTGACATCCAGGCCAGAGTTGCCTGCTGAGATGACAAGGACATGGCAGAGATGGGAGGAGATGGAGGGGTTACTTCCGGAGAACCAAGCTGGGGGAGTCTGTGCGTTGTGAGTCCCTGCAGGCCTCTCCAAGTGGCACAGGATTTTTGCTTGTGTTAGGCTTTCGGGAATCTGGAAATGGTACATGGGCTGCATGTACCTCAAGAGCCATCAGAAAGCATCTACCACACAGCAGGCTGTGTGTTTAGGCCACGGGGCCACGGAGGTGGTTGTGATACAGCCTTGAGCTCATAGCCGGTGGGAAAAGAGAGTCACAGAAGAACAGAGATCACCTCGATTGACTCTGTGCGAGGCCCAACTCTGCGTGTCATATATTCACTCAGTTCAGTCTTCCCGTGAGCTTGGGGGGAGGTGCCATTACGATCAGCATTTCAGTCTCATGGACAGTTTCGTGTCAGTTTCATGGATCCGCAGAAAGTGTGAACAATGTGCTCAAGGTAACAGAGCTGGGATCCCAGGGTGGGCAAACGGGCTCCAGGATCCACACTCACCACCATCAAGCTTCTTGGTGCAGAGAATAAAAAGCAAACAACCTTCCTCCGAAACACCCCAAACTCACCTTGATCTCCCTTCCTGTTCTCTGGCAGAATCAACTGCACCCCCATCCCTCCACTTGTATACCATAGAATTTTCTTTTTTTTTAAATTAATAACTACTTTATTTATTTATTTATTTTTTTAGCTGTGTTGGGTCTTTGTTTCATGCGAGGGCTTTCTCTAGTTGCGGCAAGCGGGGGCCACTCTTCATCGCGGTGCACGGGCCTCTCACTGTCGCGGCCCCTCCCGTTGCGGGGCACAGGCTCCAGACGCGCAGGCTCAGCAGTTGTGGCTCACGGGCCCAGTTGCTCCGTGGCATGTGGGATCTTCCCAGACCAGGGCTCGAACTCGTGTCCCCTGCCTTAGCAGGCAGATTCTCAACCACTGTGCCACCAGGGAAGCCCTACCATAGAATTTTGTTCAGACAAAGTTATACATGTTTATCTATGCTCCTAGGTTGTGGGGAAGATGAGAGTGTATTAGGTTTCATAGCAATAATGATGCAGCAAACAACCCCCAAATCTTAGTGGTTTCCTAAATAAATATTTCCTTACCCCTTGTGGGTCTGTGGCTCAAGTGGGCTTGCCTGGGCTTCCATCCAGACCTGCTCCATGGGTTTCTCATCCCAGGATCCAGACTGAGGATGCAATGACCACCTGGGACATTGCTTTTTCATTGCAAGTGGTGGCAGCACAAGGGCATCAGGATCTGCAATGCCCCTTGAAGCCTCCACTGGGAACTGTCAACTCTGTCCTTGGTTATAGTTAGTCACATGGTCAAGCCCACAGCCAGTGGGATGGAGAGTCAGCTCCACTCACAAGAAAGCCAGGGCAAGTGCAGGGAGGGAAGGAAGGTGTGTGAGCAAATGACATGTCACTTCCAGACACCAGTGGGAAGGGGGTTGAATGCAGAAGACGTGGAGAGGTCAAGTTGATGCAGAAGGAGTCTTTCTCTATGGGCTAAGGGAAAATGGGTGAGAGCTATGGCTGACACACCTGAGCCTGTAGGTGTGGGGTTGAGAAGTGAAAGCTGTTCCTCCCCAGGGCCTCCATTTTTCCTGAAGAGTAGTGGGTGAGTCATTCTCAGAGACTGGGCAGCAGGAGCCAGGTGTCTGAAGACTATAGAGAAGGTTCTGAGTGACACCAGCCCTGGGAACTTACAATGAGCTGACCAGGGCCATGAACAAGGACAGGTGAATAATTCTGCTGCCCAATTGAGTTTGTAGAGGCCCCAGACTTTGTGGTCCCCACCCCAGAGGGTGTCACCATTCTGTCTCAACACTGCCCTCTCTTCTGCCCACCACGTCCACGTCTTTTCTGTCTGTTGATTTGGGAATGAACACGGTGGCAAACCAATTGCAAAGTGAGGTTGTTAATCTTGCAAGAGGGTTGGGATTTCTTGAAGTCACTGCAAGTGACATTGGAGAATTGCTTGAAGGATTTGCAAAATCCACCGGCAAAGAAGACCTGGCAGTTTTAGAAGCGTGGGCACTGGATTATCATCATGGCTGATGATGGAAGAGATGCTCTGAATGATTTGACATCAACGAATAAAGAAAAGCCTTTGGGAAAATTGATGAAACCCTTGAATTTAAAAAAAAAAAAAGGACTTGTTTATTATTTCATTGGGAAATCCAACCTAAAGCAAAGGACATTGTAACCTGTTGTCTTACAATTTTTTTGGAAAAATCATGCCCCTCACCATCGTACTGCTTATTTATTCTAAAGATTGATGAATAGCTGCCATTAGAACCTAAATTTTTTTAACTATAAGGAAAAATAAACTTGATTTTATGATTTTTAGTTTCCATTTTTAAGACAAAGTTCCAGCCACATCTTTCTAGCAGTGACATGAAATGTTGGTTCTTGATTTCAGTGGATTCATTCCTCTTAGCCCCTTGCTCCCCCTCAGGTGATGAGACCTCCCATTCCCAGGTGATGAGACCTTGCATTCCCAGCCTTCATCAGTTCCTTTCCTCCTCATGCCGGCTGGAGCTGCGTGATGCTGGGCTCTTTATCTCTGTGATTTAGCCCTTTGGAGATTATCTTATTACGGCAGAGCCAGCACTGGTCCGGGCCAAGGTCATGGGAAAAATGTGTCCAGGTCCCATTGGTGGGAAGTGTTCCATCCTGGGTTCAGTTCCATGTCCCGTTGTGTGACATTCCAATGCCATGCCATGTTCTGTGTCACACCAGAAATAACTCCCCTGGATACGAACGCTCAGCCATTACTGCTTAATCGTATCACACCCAATATTATGTGGGCTAAGCTTACAGTCTGGGGAAGTCAAAATACAACCCAGGATGGGGAATTCAAGTGATTGAAACGTGGAAATGAATCTGAGCAGAAACGTCTAAATCTTACCTAGGTTAGCATTATTGTTATAATAAATAATCATAATAATCCCATACATTTTAGAGCTTACAAAATCCTTCTTATACATTACTTCATTTGACTAGGTTAGGGAGAATAAATCTGCAGGCTTAATTTCTCTTGGAAATATCAATCTTTAGTCTATACTACACCTGGCTGCCTTTTTAATGGTCCCAAAGCACGGCTTCCCTATTCATTACTCAGCTCAAAAAGTTTTCTGTGTCTAGAGGAGAAACTCCAAACTCCTCATCCTGGTATTCCAGACCCTCCAGGATCCTGCCCAAACCTCTCTTTCCAGCCATGTCTCTCTCTTTTTTTTTTTTTTAAACTAATGTTCCATTAACTTTTAAAATTAATTTTTAATTTAATTTTATTTATTTATTTATTTATTTATTTATTTATTTATTTATTTATGGCTGTGTTGGGTCTTCGTTGCTGTGTGAGGGCTTTCTCTAGTTGTGGCAAGCGGGGGCCACTCTCCATCGCGATGCGCGGGCCTCTCACTATCGCGGCCTCTCTTGTTGCGGAGCACAGGCTCCAGACGCGCAGGCGCAGTAGTTGTGGCTCATGGGCTTAGTTGCTCCGCGGCATGTGGGATCTTCCCAGACCAGGGCTCGAACCCGTGTCCCCTGCATTGGCAGGCAGATTCTCAACCACTGCGCCACCAGGGAAGCTCAGCCATGTCTCCTGATGGTCTTAACCACCCATCTTGCCTTCATACCTGGCCTCGGCGCTTCCTGTTTCCTGAGTGCATTGCCCTGGTCCTCTGCCCCTGCATCCTTCATCCTGTGGCTGCTCTTTCTGCATCTCCTCATATGCACATGGCCAAGCCCAACCCACCTTGCAGGGCCCAGCCTCAGACACCTTCCTGAGTCCTCCTGCAGGCAGGGACCTCTTGCCTTTGAGAGCCCTGACTACTTCCTCTGACCGTCTCTCAGGACAACCTGCCCTGTAATAGAATAACAGCTCACACAACTTATTTCCTCCACTGGGCTGTAAGCTCCTCTGGTGGGTAGGACCTCAACTTGACCCTCCTGCTTCTGTTACGGGGGCCCTGCCCACCCTACGAAGCATCCAGCCCAAGATCGGCAAAACCTTTTCTGTAAAGGGCCAAATCATCAACGTTTTAGGCTTTATGGACTGTATGATCTCTGTAACAACTGCCAATTCTGCCTTTGTATTGTGAGAGTAGCCATGGCCGATGTGTTAACAAATGGGCATGACTGTGTTCTAATAAAACTTTACTTACAAGCCTCAAGCTGGATATGGTCTGTGGCTATAATGTAATAATATAATAATCTATATTATATTATGGCTATAATATAATAATCCCCTGGTTCAGCCAAATGACTAGCAAAGGTGTTACAGAAATGATTGTTGACTAATGGGTGGATGCATGAAAGAAAGATAAACGTATGAATATTTGAGAATTGGGTCTACCCAAGCACACAGGACCAGGACCAGAGCCCTGTTATCGCATTGTCACTTGCACAATAGGGAAAAAAGCGTTGCCTGGGCCCGGAGGCATTCTCATGTTGGAGGGGAGTGGTCCCTGAGAGGAGCTGGGGGGGCCCTGGGCTGGGCAGTAGCAGAGGAGAGTTGGAGGCGGAGCAAGGCCAGCCTTGTGGGTGAGTGATGGGAGCAGTGGGAGACTCATACACCCTGCCCAGGACCCTGGTCCCACTGGCTCACTCGTCTGTCACCCGTCTGAGTGAGGAAGCTGGCATCGTGGGGTTGCTGCTTCCGCAGAGTAGATCCCGCTTTGGGCAGCGTGGATACCATAGTATCAAGCTGTTTCCTTCTTGTCTGTCTTTAGTCAACCCTGAGTTGAGAGAGTGGCCTGAAAGGTCCCGAGGGCCAGGCAGGAGGTGGGTCCTGAGAGTGACCAGCATAATCTTGGGCAAGGAAGGAGCCTGGAGCTACTCTCCCTTAGGATGGTGCCTGATGCCCATGTAACCCCTTGTTGTCTACGCAGGGGTTTCCCTGCATCTCACCTCACAGGATGCTCCCACCAACTGTTCAAGGTAAGCAGTGGCTATTATTACTGTTCTCAATTTCCACGTGAAGAAGCAGGCTTGGAGAATGTTTGGAGGATTTGTTCAAGGCCACAAAAGGTGGCACTGTGTTCTCTCCTCTAGTGGAAGTAGAGCTGAAGCCGGGACCCAGTCAGCCCCCCTCCAGCCTGGGGCTTCTCAAGCTTGAGAATTGCTGTCCCAAGGCGGAGCCATTCCTTTGCAGAAACTCAGTTCCCAGGTCCCTTTGCCATCACAACACACAGCCGCGTTCACTGGCACACTTGCCTTTCCACGGGATAAGCAGAAACCCTCACCCTTCGGAACCTCCATGTGTGGGGTGAGCCCTCTTTCAAAGAGGAGACCCTGTGTCAGATGCAGGTGAGGATTTCAAGGGAGCCCCACATCATAAAGAAAAATAAACGGCTGGTGACCAATACAAGGAGGGGTGCAAAACAGAACTGATGACGCAGGTAGCCATCAAGACATTTCAAAGCTGAAAGTGGACTATTTCCAGATCTTTCCCAGACAACCAGTGACCTGGTTGGTCACCTGAATTTCCCTCTCTTCCTTCCATATGAAGACACAGGTAAAAAGAAAACAAAACCCATATTTCTAAAGAAGAAATCAGATCACAGTGATGGAGCAATGATATCATCTCTCATCCATGGTTCTTTGAATAAAAATGCTACTTTGGACATAAATACAATTCTATCTAATAACATCCCGTTATTGTTTTCCATACAAGTGAAGAGATGGAGGATAAATTTAAGAAGTTGTACACAGAGTACAAAGTTTTATTTTTATATTTTGTCAGCTGGGCAAGTTCAGAACCAAACCACTTAAGAACAGTGGGAAAAGAACTTGAAATAGAATGATCCATTCAGTCCTTAAACAAAACAATATAAAACGAATGAAGGCTGTTTCTTGAAATCATCTTCATTTTCCTACATTTTTCCCTTTTAATGGACAAGAGAAAAAATGATCAAATTAAGACATGAAGGAAAGAGAAACCAAGAGGGGGCAAGATGCTGCTTCCTTTCATGATTCTGGGAGAGACAATGAAAACACCCTCTTGAAGAGAAGGGAGCTCCTGAATTTCCTCCCTTTTGCCAAGACTTTGCTCACCCCTGCGTTACTTCTTTCACTTCTCAAGCCTTACTTCTCTCTCTCTCGCCTTCTCTTCTTCTTCCTCCAAGATTTAAAGCCCTGCCTCCCAACTCTCAACATTTAAAAAATTCTTAATGATGCAACCTGAAGTTGCCATGGCAACTGATTTCCTTGCAGAGGCGGTGGTAGAGCCCTGTGAGCGGGCTGCCATTGAAATCACAAAATAATTTTCCTTTTCTTTCAAAATTAAGTGGGCCGTCTAAAGTGTTCCACTGTGGTTTTCCCTTCCCCCAAAGAACAAGTCTCCCGTGCACTGAAATATCCAGTTATTGCGTCTCCCTGGTCTCTTTTATGACTTCTATCTTCACGGGCACATAGATGGTCCCTCTGGAAAATAGCGAGAGCTCACGCTTTCTCTTTTGTCAGTGTGAGAAATGCTTCTGAGGAAGTCTAATGACATTGGATGGGTTTTCCCCCCTCTCTTTTTTAATTGCCTTTGGTTTCCCATTCTTAGAAACAACCAAGTTTCTTTCTCCTTGAATCTTATTTATTTATTTAATTGAAGTATATTTGATTTACAATGTTGTGTAGTTTCAGGTGTACAGGAGTGATTCAGATATATATATATATATATGTATTCTTTTTCAGATTCTTTTCCCTTATAGGTTAGTACAAAATACTGAATATAGTTTCTTATGCTGTACAGTAGGTCTTATGCTATACAGTAGGTCTTTTTTATTTATCTATTTTATATATGGTAGTGTCTATATGTGGGTGCTAAATTCCTAATTTATCCCTCCCCCTCCTTTCCCCTTTGGTAACCATAAGTTTGTTTTCTATGTCTGTGAGTCTGTTTCTGCTTTGTAAATAAGTTCCTTTGTATCATTTTTTTTAGAGTCCACATACAAATGATATCATATGTTTGTCTTTCTTGTCTGACTTACTTCACTTAGTACAATATGATAATCTCTGGGTCCATCCGTGTTGCTGCAAATGGCAATATTTCATTCTTTTTTTATGGCTGAGCAATATTCCATTGTATATATGTACCACATCTTCTTTATCCATGGATCTGTCGTCTCCTTGAGTCTTGAGGACAGCTTTGTAAATAGCACGTCGGAGCGCAGAGAAGCCTGAAGGTCTGCATTGGTGTCACCCCACGCGACTCTGCAGAAGCTGGCCCTCCCTTGCACGTGTGCCTTAACAGCTTCCCAGCATGGGGAGGAACACTGCTTCTGTTCCCCCGTCACCTTGAGCAAACCCAGCCTGTCTGCTTTCCTGCCTCAGTTTCCCCGCAGGGACCAGCACTGTCACCTACGTGAGCTCAAAGTGAAGTGCAGTTCTATGGTTTCGAGGCTCCTCAGGCAGGTCAAGAACATGAAAAGAAGAGTCAGGATGTGGAACAGGGAAGGCTTTGGGCAGAGGCTATGCCTTCGGAGGTTGGGCTGTGCGGAAGAGGGGAGGCACGGGGGAGCAGGGTGTCTGCCGTGCCCCTCCCACCGTAGGGCACCAGCATGGGTACCCGCACTCGGGGAGGGAGGCGGGCAGAGCTGAAATCGAGCACGGGGTCTCATCACCTTCCTGTTCTGGACGTTGTGACCACCGAGACTGTCTTTGTGACTTCCGAGCGATCTTAGGACAGGGTGCTGCCCAGGAAGGAGCAGGAAAGCCCCGGGAATGTGTCAGGTTCAGGACAAGCATCCCTGGTGGGTAGAAGGTAACGAGGAGGTGACGACAGCAGCAGAGCCGCGGTGCGCTTGCGCGAGGTGCCCGCCCTGTCCTCGTTACACCTGCAGTTGCTGAAGCCAGTTCTCGTCTTGGCCCCCCCACCCCCGGGCCTGGGACCCTGAATCCACCTCCTTCTGAATTCTTCCCTCCTTTGGCTTTAATGACAGTGATCTCTTCAGGGTTTCCCCTCTGACTGCTCCTTCTCTACGTCTTCCCAATGTCCTGAGAGATGGCATTTCTTGGGTCCCAGACTCCACCCTGGCCCCATGCTCTCTGGGAAGTCTCTCTGTACCACTGTACATCAACGACCCCAAAGTGTATTTCCAGCCCACGGCTGCCCCTAAACAAACTCTGCGCCCCTGCAACTGTCTGACGTAATGGGTGCCAGGCAGAAGTCACCACTATAACCTCACACTGTTCTGGTCCCATCAACGTGGTGAGCTGTGTCGCCGTCCACTGGGAGCAGAAACCTGGGAGGCAGATTCGAATCCTCTCTTCCGCGGCTCTGTGGTCATCAGGTTAGCAGGGCTGTCACGTCTCCATCCAAAGAGCCCACAGGCTGTGCCCAACAGGGCTTCATCGGCCCCCGCACGGACCCCTGCAGCAGCCTCCCCGGCAACGCCTGTCCCTCTCGGCCCCAAAAGACTCTCGCTGATGCAAACTCACGTGAGACAGGCCCCTGCCCCAAGCACGCCGCCCTCGCCTCGGGGATGCAAGTCCGGGTCCTTGGTATTGTCCTCTGCACTTGCACAGCCTTCGGGGGTCCTGGCGGGGCAGGAGAGGGGAGGCTCCGGGCGAAGGGCCGGCAGAGTTACCGTTTGGGTCATCGGGGCTGGGGAAGCAGGGAGAGTTTCTCTGCAGCATCGCGTGTCTCATCAGGACAGAGCCGGGACAGAAGCCGGAAGCTTTTAAGTCTTATGCTTTTCCAGGAGGGAGAGGGCTGGTTCCCAAGGGCAGGGGACCCCTAATCTCTCTTCCTCTGCCCCTCAGACGCATGGATGCAGCCTGCCAACCACGACAGCGTGACCGTCTCTTGACATTGGACTGGCTCGGGTGTTTATTCATTTCCCATTTGCTGGGGCACCTGCCCCGGGCTGGTCCTGTACCAGGTGCTGGGGTGAAAAAACAAGTAAGACACCATGGCTGTCCTCCCACAGCTCCCAGTCTAGGGGAGGGACGGGTGCTGGAGGGGAGCCCTGGAGACCCCGGGGAGCCGGGAGCCAGGAGTGTCCTCACAGATCCCTGGGGGCTGGGCCACCTCAGGCAAGAACTGAACTTCCACAGCCACGGGTTTGGCGTCTGCAAAATGGGGCGAATTGCACCTTCCCGTGGCTGAGCTGGGGAGCTACCCAGGCCTGGGGGCTCCTGGCGCCCCACTCTGTCACTGTGGCCTTGGTCGCATTGCACAGCTGCACAGAGTCTCAGTTTCCCTCTCTGCAAAATGGGAAGAGCCAGAATCTCCTCCTCACAGGGCTGGAGTGAGAGTCAGGGGAGACGATGCCTGTAGGATGCTCAGAGCAGGAGCCCGACTCCTGGAGAGCGTTCCGGGCACACGTAGGAGGGAGCTTAGGGGAGGTTTGCTCAGGAAAGGTGCCCTGGGGAAGGGGAATGACAGCAGAGTGTGAGGGCGAGAAATAGCAGGGTTGTGTATGTGGTGTGTGCATGCTGTTTGTGTGATGTGTTTGTGTGTCTGTGGGTATGTGTCTGTGTGTCTGTGTGTATGTGTGATGTGTGGTGTGTGTGTGTGTGTGTTTGTATGTGTATTGTCTCTGTGGTGTGTGTGTGTGTGTGGTGTGTGTATATCTCTGTGTGTTTCTATCTCTGTGTGTGTGTGATGTTGTCACAGGCACATGGTGGTGAGAGAGAAGGCTGGAGAAACAGACAAGGGTCATGTCACCAAGAATGGCCGTACAGGTCCTGTTGAATGGTTTTGACTTTGTCCTGAGGGGCCCTGGGAGCCTTTGGCAGGTTGACGCAGGCGAAGTGATGTGTGGTCGGGCCCCTTGGGCGGGCAGGCAGGAGCATGGGGGAGAGACGGGAGGGGGAGAGTCCCGAGGGGGAGGGGCTCTCAGGAGCCATCTGGGAGGCCCCCCAGGTGGAGGTGGCCAGGGGCCAATGGTGGATAAAGCAAAGGAGTCTGGATCATTCCTAACACCTTCTGAGGCCTCCTGTGGGCAGGCACATGTTGGGCACTGGACATCTGGACACAAATAAGCCTCGCCTCTGCACCCCAGTGGCTCATAGGATGTGAGACCCACCTCTGCTCCCCAACTCCATGCATTTTGGGAGACTCTAGAATGCCTCTCTCACATCAGTGTGATTTGAGACAAGATCACACAACCAAGTCGAAAATTTCCTTTCTGATTTTCAGACCTATAATTTGCAAGCCTTGGAAGGGCCGTTGTTTACCGCCTAGTGTCAGTAGTTCCTGACACATAGTAGGCACTCAATAAAAATTTGGTGAATGAATGAATGATTCCTGGGTGCATTCTCCATTTTGTTCAAGGAGTCGACAAATCCATTTTGGGGGATTTCTGGCTTGTAACAGAAAGCGTCCTGGGTTAGGGCCCCAGCCCGGCTCTGCAGGTACCAGCTCTGTGCGCCTTTAGAGGATGAAGCTTTTGGGCCTCAGTTTCCTTCCATGCTCTGCTGCCCTCCTCCTTGGCACTGAGGTTAAGTGAAGATACGATAGGGGGGAGGGCTGCTCTGCAAGTGATAAAGCATAAAGGACCTGTGGTTCGTTCATCAGTGAGAGGCTTGAGCGATGGGAGGACAAGATGGAATCCATGGGAGCACCGAGTGAGACTACATTCCAGAACAAGAGCAGGGCTGTCAGGCACTTTCCACTTATTCTCACCCGGGAGGGACTGGGTAACTTTGTGAGCCATAAGTGCCTTAGGGATTAGAGACTTCAATTAAGTTCCAATAACTTCACACTCACCATCCAATTTCCACACACCCAACCCAGCAGAACCCTGAACCACCTCAGGTCTGTCCAGCACCAGCTCCCTTCTCTTTGTATTGTCCCCACTATCTACTGAGATAAATGGAGGTCCCCAAGGAAAATTCTGCCCTTTGAGCCGTTGCAGACCTCCTAAGCAAAGACCATTTATCTGGCATCATCTGAGGTTAAAGAATGGCTCAAAGCCTTGAATGGAAACAGAAAGTGTGTCTATTTACTTGGAGAGCTTCTTCTACTCATTCACGGGAGGCATCAGTAGCACAGGCAGAACAAAGCCTGCGATGTGCTGGGTGGAGTAGCCCCAAAGCAGAAGGCAGTGTGATTCACTGGGAGTCAAGGTCTTCCTGTGATTCTGTGGGTAACAACATTACTTGGTAATGATGATAAAGCACCCAGAAAGTAATGATGTACTTAAATGTACATGTGAAGTGCTTTTAATTTTTTTTTTTTTTTTTTTGACAAAGAGAAAACTGAAGTGGGCAGCTTCAGTGAAACGTATACCTCTTTCCCTAACTTATGCTGAGTGGTTGGTCAAAGAATGTGAGCGCCCTTGCTGAAGGCATTATCACCAACAAAAGATTCTTTTTAGAGGCTGGGAAGCAGACCTTGGCCTCTGTTTCTTTCTCTTGCCTGTGAAAGCCTTTCTGTTAATGTGCTGCTTCAAGAGAGGGGGACTCCACTGGTGTTTGCAGGATGTAGACGTTTGGAGAAAAACTTGTCAATGGAGGAGGTGAGTTACAGATGGTGGTGGGATAGGGGAAGCAGGCTGGATCCTTTTTGGGAGAGAAGGGGTCTAGTTCTGGGTGTATAAGTTACTGGATGGGAACCTAGGGAGCCCCACAGATTGGAACATGTACTGGTCAGCTGTTGCTACCAAATGCCACGTAACAAACCACCCCTAAACTCAGTGGTTTTAAACATCTCTTATTCTCACAAATCTGCAAGTTGGTTGGGCTCAGCCGGGCAGCTGTGTTTCACTGTGGGTCTGGCCATGCTTGGTGGGGTGGTTCTGCTCCACATGTGTTAATTTTGGGGCTTTGGCAGAAGGGGCAGCAGCTACCCAGGGGAAGGCCTTCTTATGGCAATGGCAGAAGCACAAGATAGCATGTTCTCTTAAGGCTTAGGTTTGGAACCGGCTAACTCACTCCTGCCCACATGCCACAGGCCAAAAAAAAGTCACACGGCCCAGCCCAAAGTCAATGGGTGGAGGAAACACTCTGTCCATGACAAGGCCATAGCAAGGATGTGAATGCAGGGAGGGGTGAAGAACTGGGGCCAGTCATCCATCCCCACGTGAAATAATATCTGTTGAGCACCCCCATGTGCCATTTACTTAGGCTGGTGTATTGTATACAAATTCCTGGGTTTTTTCTTCTCAGCAAGTCTGGAAAATAGGAATTATGACCACCCCCCCCTCATCTTTAAGATGAGGTTTGGCAAGGTAAAGTAACCTGAAGACTTTTACACAGCAGAATGGGATTAGAACCTAGGTCTACACAACTTCAAAAACCAGACTCTTCCACCTACTAGTTCATCCATTCATCTGTCATTCATGCACTGAAACATCCACCCATGCATCCATCCAAACATCCATCTATCCACCCACCCATTCATCCAAACATCCATTCACATATTCTTTCAACCAATATTTCTTGAACACTTGTCCTAAGAAAGACAATGGGCATGAGGATAAGTGGATAAAGTGAAGGAGCAAAAAGACAGTCATGTTTTTAAAGCACCTACTATGTGCAGAGCACTTTACATATGACATCCAGTGTAACTCTCACAACAGCCTGAAGATTCTGTATGGTTTGGCATGGGGAAAACAAGACTCAGAAAGATCTGTCCCTTACCCAAGGTCATACAGCTGGTAAAGGTAAAGCCAGAATACAAATCCAGTCCTTCTGATGCCCAAAGCCCTCTTGTTTTCAGATACCATGCCACCCACTCTCCTTGGGCTTGTTGCACCGGATGGGCATATACAGCCATAACTCTTGAGCATTTCCTGCTATGAAACTCCCATCATGTCTCCTCCCTCTATGAGCCTTGGTGAAAGCCCAAGGAAGCCTGAACTGAGAGTTGCAAGCTGGAATTTGTCCCATGACAAATTCCATGGGAATTTGGTGGCTAGAGTTGGCAGGACTGTGCCAGGAGAGCCAGAACAGATGGCAGGGTTTCTTGGCTGCTCACGGTGCCATATTGATGAAGCTCCATTGAGAGGACTCCTGTGAGGGCATCACCTGCGCTCTGCACCCCTCATCAGACTCCTGAATGCTGACGAGAGGCTCCTCATTGCTTCTGGCTGGCTGCAGTGTCTTTCTGAGCCTCTGGTGACAGTTTGCTGGGGACTGGAATATTGTCTTGAGGTCACAGAGCCAGAAGAAGTTAGTTAGAAGAGACCCAGGGGATTATCTTGTCCAAATGGGAAAAGCGAGACAGGAGAGTGTAGCAGAAGCTGCCAGTACCCAACCTGGACCCACTTCACACCCACTGCTTCTACCTTCCTAGAGCCAGCAATGGGCCTTCTGCTGGAGCACCGCCTTCAGGCAGTTGAAATTCACTTAGCTCATGTACACGGAGGGCCAGAAGTGCTGGGAATCCAGGTGACAGTACCTCTACATCCTGGCCCCTGATTGGACCACTCTGAGGTGTGTCCTTACCCACGGATTTCCCAAAGTTGCCATCTGTGGGACTTTGCTGAATACCAGCCCCTTGGGTGGCTCTCTTCCCTCCCTGCCCGACTTGCCTGCTCCCTTACATGTTTCTCCTGGGAACACCTCCTAATGGATTATTTCAGAAGAATCTGCATTGCAGGGTCTGCTTCCGGGGAACCCAACCTAAGTCACAAAGGCAGAGTGGTCTAAAGGAGAAAAAACTATCGGTCTTACACCAAGCAGAGCCAACTCCAGTTTTATTTACAGCTGGGCTGACCATCACTGAATCCAGGTGACCGAAAGCCATTGGTGTGATTGGGCTTTAGTCCGACGGACCAGGTTGTCCTCAGCCTGATCAGCTCAGCAAACGTACGGAGCATCAGCTGTGTGCCAGGCACAACACAGTGCGGAGGCAAAGAGCGGGACACAGCCAATGAACAGGTAAATCCATTTCGTGTGGTCAAGGGTGATGATAGAGGGTGTACCGGGGACACAGAGGAACACTGGACCCCACTGTTGTAGGCGTGGGGTGGTCAGGTAAGGACATTCCTGTAGGAGGTGAGTACGATGTGGGAGGTGGACAAGTCTGGGTCAGGGAGGCCATTCCAGGCAGAGGGGACAGTGTGAACAAAGACACGGAGGCATCAAGCAGCAAGGAGTGGCTCAGAGTTGCTGAAACAGCAAGTTCAGGGCAGGGAGTGGCAGGAGATACGACTAGAGGAGTCAGCAAGGGCCGGAATCAGAGGGCCCTAGTGGACCACTGTAAGTTCAGCCATCACCCTGGAGAGCCCATGTGGAGTTCAGGCAGGATGACGGCTGGAGGCAGGAGGCCGTTGCCATGGTGATGAGAGCCTGAAACAAGGAGATGCTGGTATGGAGGGGACTCTTGCCTTGCACTTCAGGCTCCGGTCACATCAAAGACCTCGGATCCCCTCCGTCATGACATTCTTTCTCATGATGCTGTGTCTTTGCTCATGCTGGCCCCTCTTCCCGACTCCCCTCACCCTGCTTGACCACTTGGCTCTCCCTCACCCTTCAAGCCCCAGCTCAACCTCCACCTCCTGTGACAGCCTTTCTCTAAATTCCCATAGCCAGACGACTAATGACTTCATTCTCAGTGGCCCTGGGACACCCCCTGGGATGTTCCCACTGGTCCACGAGCCCCTTGAGAGTTGGGGCTACATTTCCATTTCCTGTCCCCTGTGCTTAGCACCACACTTCTTGGTTCACAGGTGTGCTCCAAAATACTGGTCAAGGGAAAGATGAAAGTGTCACCTTGCTAAGGGCTGGAGTGAGGGCATGGACCCTGCCACTTGTCTGTGACCCCAGTGGCTGGCAGAGCCTGGCACGGAGTAGGGAGTAATGAAACACTGATTGATTGCCCATCACACTGTGGGCTGATTAAGGGAGTGTGACGACAAGTCTCCAGGTTTCCTTAGGGTCATGTGACAGTAGAATTGCATGCTGCCTCTCCCAAAGTAGCTGCCATTGTAGATGAACTCAGAGTCATCAGGGGTCCAACCCCAGCATGTTCATCCCTCACTCACACCACGGTCTAGTGCAGGTGTTCCTGGCTGGGTAGCCTGACCTGTGCTCAATGGGGCCCTTCCGTCTTTGTCTCTACATCCTCGTAGGGCTCTCTCCGTTCAGCCAGTGGGTGGCGAAAGAGCTTGCAGGAGCTCATGGGCGGGTGGCACGGGCCAGGCTTGGAAGTGGGGCCCACCCTTCTGCCTGCATTCCCTTGGCCAGAACTCAAATCCCTCCGTCACTCGGATCTGGGAAGTGGGACTATCTGCATGTCCCTGAAGAAAAAGAAATGAGTTTTGATGAACACACAACAGTCTCAACCTCAGGCAAGTAACTTAACCACTCTGAGTTAGTTTCTGCTATAAATGGGGAGTAATAATACCCACTTCCTCTGTCGTTCTGAGGATTGATTGTACTAAGACATAGAACACGCTTTTCACAGGAACTGGCAGCTGGGGAAATGCTGGCTTTATCATCATCCTTCTTAAATTGTTGTTATCAAGACTGGACTCAGCACCATTGTGTAGGGACCGAAAGCCATTATTGCCCTTAACAGCATCTCATAGAACCTCCCCTCTCTAGACCAGGAGGAAACCCCACAGCTTCCCTTTTAGCTCTCACAAGCTGCCTGAGAGCCAAGGTCTTTCATCTTTCCCAGGCTAAATGCATGAGATAGAAACACAATATAGCAAGGGGCGCTGTGAGCTCACATTAACCTCCAGCCTTGTACGAGGCTCTGTGTTCAAGGCCTGCAGGTGTCTCTTGGTCACAGCCCATCTTCTGCGCCCTGACGGGTGTTGTCATTGTCATTCAAAATACCCTGAAAAATAAACTTTATTGAATCCATTTCCACGCTGAATGGAAACATACAAGTCTGCCTCTTTCAACAGAAATGCTTTCAGAGGTTTTTCCCCCTCATCAAATTCCTCCTTCTTTAAATAAAAGACTCCTTTTTCTCCCCCTCTTTCTCCCTTAGCAGTGTTGTTCAGCAGGCGGTATTATGTGGAGGTTTTTCTACAGCAGAAGCCTTTGGTGACCCTCGTCTTCAGGAACTGCTTAAGCATTCAATAATAGCCCATACAGCGGCTCTCTAAAAATAAACATCTGCTTACAAAGAATTTAACCTGGGGACCCCACAGTTTAGAGGCGAGGGCATCCTTAATGGACTCAGTGCAGAGCCGAAAAGGAGTCCATTGCAGCTGAAAACTGACATCCTCTTCTTGTCATGATACCAGGGATACTGTTAACAGCCGGGCCAGGAGGGCTCTGAGGGGTGGTGGTGATGGCGGCTCACCAGGAGCCAGGAAAGAAAAGGTGCTCCCTGCCTGATTCCTTGGGAAGAATCTGCTTGGTAAAGCCATCTCCTCCTCTGTGCAAGGTGCCTGGGACAGACTTATTAGTCCTTGGACCATCCTTTGCCCAGCCATGAAGAGGGAGGGCTGGAGAGGAGGTGAGGAAAGGAGAAGAGAGGAGGCAGGTTGGGTGTGGCCATGAGGACAGCCGTGTGGTACAGCCAGACTTGGTTTCCTAGTCCCGTCTGTCCCTTCCTGGCTGTGAGCCCCGTACCAGCCTTCAGCCGTCTGAGTTTCACATCTGCATCCGTAACCTAGAGATGCTAAATCCACTGTCTTAGGGCTGCTGGGAGGATTAGGGGTTGCATGTGCGAAACTCCAGGGCAGAGCTGGGCAGATAAGGAGTGTTGAGTAACACGTTGGTTGTTATAACCAAGCCCACCCATCTGAGCAAAAAGGCAGAAGCATTGTTGATGCAGCCTGAAAAGAGATGGAACTCCGTGTGTTGAGTGCCAGGAGGCAGAACTGGGAAGCACCCAGAAGCCCGGCTGGAAAGACCCAAATGTTGGGCGGGGTTTGTTTGAGGTCAGTCTGAACAACTGATGTTACAAGTGTCGTCTCTCAGGCTCTGCCCACTAAAGCCCTGTGAGAATGTGACCTGGTTTCACAGGTGCGGAAGCTATGGCTCCAAGCTGGGAGTATGTCACCCAGCCTACAGGGCAAGAGGGGCTCAAACTCAGAAGAGGGCTTTCTCTTCCTGCACAGTATATGTCCCTTAGTGTCTACCAACTCACAATTTCTCCCCCATAACACTTACACAACCTGAAAAGAATCAACAGTAACCTGTTGTTACACTGGATTGCTCATCAGCATAAATGCCACTACTTTCCATGGCACGAAATGCCTAAGCGACACATGGGTACATGTAGGGGGGGAGGTGGCCACGCTAAGGTCTCTGCACAGCTGTGAAGCCCCATGTGGATTACCAGTTAGAGAGGGCCAGGCAATGACAAGTGTCAGTGATGGTAGGGACAGATCAGAAGTTTCATACCTAGCTGGTGGGGATGTAAGATAGTGCAGCCACTTTGGAAAACAGTCTGGCAGTTTCTCAAATGGTTAAACAAAGAGTTATGATATGATCCAACAATTCCACTCCTAGGGATACACACCCAAGAGAAACAAAAACACGTCCACATAAAAACTTGTACACAAATCTTCACAGCAGCGTTATTCCTAATAACCAAAAGGGGGAAACAACCCAAATGCTCATCAATAGGCGAATGGATAAACAGAATGTGGTATACCTGTGTGAAGGAATATTACTCATCCATAAACAGGAATGAAGCACTGATGCATGCTATAGTGTGGATGGGTCTTGAAAACATTATGTTGAATGACAGAAGCCAGCCATGTAAGACCCTATATTGTATGACACCATTTATATAAACTGCACACAATAGACAGATCTATAGAGACAGGAGGTAGCTTAGCAGTTGCTTAGATTTAGGGGGATAGGGGAATGAGGGGTGACCCTAAAGGCTACAGGGTTTATTTTTGAGGTGATGAAAATGTTTAAAATTGACTGTGATGATGATTGCACGCATCTGAGAATACACTAAAAACTGCTGAATTGTACAGCTTAAAAGGGTCAGTTGTGCCGTATGTGATCCTGTTTCCACAAAACTGTTATCAGAAAAAGAGTTGGAGGGGGTGGGTGCCGAGAAAAGAACACTGAGGTGCCACTTCCAGAAGGCTGGGGAATAGATGCTGGGCAAGCACAGTCAACGACCACTTTTACACGGCTTTTTAATCGTTTATAAAGCTTAAATGGTATCATAGGCAAAGGAGCCTCGCCTGGTACCTGACAGTGATGGGACTTCAACAAACACAAGTCTCTTTTCCTTTTCCTACTCCATGAATACCTTAGTGCAGACTCAAAATCCCAGTGGACTAACCAAGGGCAACAGGGTTTCCTTCGTGCTTTGTTTGAGGTGGGAAACTGATGTAGGCCAGCATTTCTGGAAGGTGGGAAACAGGTGAAAAGTGTCCCATGGCTGACAACTTCGGGTGATGCTTGGGTCCTATAGGAGGTCTCTTGCATCTGTCCGTGTGTGCTGTGAGCCTGGCTGAGACACTCCTCTCCAATCACCAAAGAGCGTCTGGTTGGTCAGCTTTCTAAGGAACCCATTGGGAAATATCTGAGCCTGTTATCATGTGAGGACCCAGAGCCTGACCCTTTTTTCTGAGGCTCAGCTGTCACACCCGAGATGCTCTTCTTGATTCAGTCTGAGGTCCCCATTGTGTTGACCTGGACTCTTCCAGCCTGCCTCTCAGTCAGCGGGTCTTACAGAGTGCTCCGAGGCTGCTTGGGCTTGGGGACCAGAAGGGTGGGCAAGGCTGGGAAGACCTCTTGTGTGTCATGGAGCAGGCCAGTGAGGCCATGTGACCTTGGGGTCAAGCTATGCCATGGAAGGACCAAGCCCTGACCATTCCCAAGAGAGAGACTTTACCCTCCCGGAGCCTGAGACAGCCTGAGACAGCCTGAGACAGCCTCAGACACCAGGCTCTGACTCAGGGTCCGCTCCAAAGATTCCCCTCCAGTTCCCCAGCTTGACTTCTACAGGACCACTCACTCGATCTTCCTGAGGACATGGCTCTTCATCTGTGAAATGGGATCATAATGCCTGTTTCCTGATTGACAGAGATGTTTAAATGAGACAAGTTTTGTGAAAACACCCAGCAAAGTAGCACAGAGTAAATAAATAGATGCTCATTAAAACTTTTCATCATCATCATCATCCAAGAAGTAGCCCCAGGTGATCCGTCCCTTCCGGGTCACTCAGGCAGGCGGATCCCTTTACAGAGTGTCATGTGCTATATCCTTCTCATATTTCCTGGAATTGGGAAATGGCCTTCTCTATGTTTGGGTGAGGAAACTGAGGTGTGTCCTGATGACCCGGCTGGAGTCAAGGTCCCCTACGAGAATACAGCAGAGGTTAGTTTTCAGCCCAGATGGCTCAGAGCATTGTCTCTTTCCCTGGTGAGCACCTGCCTTCCCCTGAGACGAGCCTGGTGCTGTTTCAGCAGGAGACCTGGCAGGGCGTTAATGAGGGACCTGTTTAAAATCCAGAAAACATCACCCCCCCAGGACATTCGCCTAATATATTCATGCCATAGGTCATTGGCTAGGGTGCCCTAATTAACGGAATCTGCCTGTCAGGGCTGGTCTGAGGGCGATGTCTGTGGAAATGCTCACTGCTTCTGTCAGCCTAGGCAGAGAGGGTGGGAGGCCGAGCTCTGGGCCGCTGACCCAGCAGAGGGCAGGGGCCTGGGAGCCAGTCCCTGGAGCCAGCTGAGAGATGGCCCATGTTGGGCCGACTACCCTCAGCTGCCGGGTAGGTTGTTTAGTGCCTCACAGGAGGAGCAATTTATTGAGTGCTTACTACGTGCCAGGTACAGTGCTAAGTGCTAGGGAACTAGCAGTGGGAAAAGTGGGCAGAAATCCCTGCCCTTGTTTAGCTTGCAGTTTGTTACAGAAATAAGCGACTAAGAAAACCAAATATAGAGTGTGGTAGATGGTAGCACGTGCTACTGGGGAAAATCAAGCAGGAGCAGGAATGGAGGGATGGATGGCGTGGTGCTGCCGGCAGGGGGTGGGGAGGGCTGTGACATCCTGCCCATGAGGGATGGGCGGCCAAGGGGGTGGTGGGCACAGGTGCCGGTGGACAGGCTCTGGGGTGGTGGCCTGGTGGAGCCTCCGCGGAAAGCAGGACATATGGAGGAAGGAAGTGGGGTGCTCTTGTTAACAACAGGCCTTGAATTTGGACTTTGGGTGGCTTCCCCGATGAGGTTGCAGACTCAGTTGCAGGGATGCACTGAAGGGCCAAACAAGACTCTTGTTGTACAACTTTCACCTGCGTGTCCCAAGGAGGTCCCATTCCAGGGGTGCAGGCTGGGCAGTAAGAATTCATTAAAATGAATGTGGTTATTGTCTTGCGATTAGCACAGTGAATCGTGCTACGTTTTGTGGTGTTGAAAGTGTTCGTTTAGTAAACGTACACATTTGATATGTATCACACACGTTGTGGCCATTGTGGCATTTCTATATTTCTGGCCCTCTCAACCTCTGAGAAAGTAGTTTTGATTCCTAAGCTGGCCACGGTGGTCATTCAACATGGATTAAATACTTCTTTTTCTGGATTCCCTAATGGTCCTTTTTTTCTTTTTTAATGTCAGCTTTGTTGAGATAGAATCCACATACTATACAATTCACCCATTTAAAGTATACACTTCCATGACTTCTAGTATATTAACAGACATGTGCAAACATCACCACAATTTTAGAACATTTTCATCATCCAGAAGAAACCCTGTGCTCATTAGTGATCACTCTCCAGATTAAACATTTCTTGATTGTTGACTTCATGCCCAGCATCGTCCCAAGTGCCAGGGTTAGGGCAGTGAGGAAGCAGACAAGAAGATCTGTCCTCCTGAAACTTCTGCTCTTGACGGGTAGAGACAAACAAGGAAAATACATTGTATGTCAGATGGTACTACATGCTGTGAAGACAAAGCAGAGATGGGGGACAGAGAGTTGGGGGGTAGACAGAGCCAGGGAAGGGAAATGGGAAGCGTTGTGGGGGGGAGGAATAGGGCCTGTGGGTTGCTGCCCTGGACCACAAGGGGATAAGAGGTGACGTGGGAACCTCGGATGCCTTGGGGTGGGCTGATGTGACCCAAGGAAGAGGCATTGCATTATTTGTCCCCAGGACCTCAAGGCACATGATGATGGTGAGGCTCTGAGTGGTGGTGGCGGTAGTGTAGGGGGCTGGGGGTCTTGCCAGGAGCTGGCAGACTGCCTGGGGCCCTCTCCTCACCCCTGCTAGTGGTGCCCATGAGGCCAGGGGCAGGAAGCCTTCGCCAGAGCAGGCAGAGCTGCTAGGCTTGTGTTGTGGGTTGGGATGGCATGGGGAGGTGTTGGAGGCCCATGTCCACTGCCACGCTGAAGGCTTGCTCTGTCTCCTTCCTCTTGAAGTGATTCTCTGGCCCACAGGGTAGCAGAACAATCAGGGAGCTAATGGAGATTAATTCTTAGCCAAGGAGGAAGGGCATAAATGGTGGATAAATGCCCTGGCTCCCTCAGTTCTGGGGGGACCGTACTGGGGTGTGATCTACACAGGCTCTCCCAGGGCCCCCCAGAGCCACACTTTGTAGGCTCTCTTCTTGTCCAGCCTCCATTCCTTTTTCCCACATGTGCTTCCTGGGATCACCTCCCAGATAAACTACTAGTACCCAAATCCTTGTCTCAGGCTCTGCTTTAGAGAAACCCAAACTAAGATGAGGGCAGAGGCATTCAATCCACATCCGTGTGTTCAACCCACAGGCTTCCACCAGTTTACAAATCCTGCCAGGAGAGCAGAAAGTGTTGTTAGGTGACTCTGGATCTCTCCCCACCCTGAGCCTCGTGGGACACCTGGTATAGACAGTCTCTGAGTACATTTTCCTCCCACCTCAGAGTGCTCTGTATTCCAGGGCTGTCAGCCCTCCCTGGTCTCTGGATGGTCTGAGTTCTTGTCCAAGTTCCTGGTCAATAGCTCGAGGTTCATAAAGAAACAGGGTCAGGAAAGATCATGAGTGTTAGAAAGCGACGTTCAAATCTCACTACCAGCCTTTCAAGAAATATCACCTTTGCAAGCATCCAGCCATGAGACCCTGGCAGGGCTCCAGGGCCTCTCTGAGCTGTACTTTCCTCTTTTGTGAAATGGGAGTGACCATCCCCATCACAGCTTGCTGTAGTCTCATTGCAACAATCGGATAGCAAAGCCCATTGATGGGCAGTGCATGGTCCATGGCAATGGTATCCTCAGTGAGAACTCAAAATCCCGAGTGTGAGAGTGTGTGTGTGGGGGTGGTTGTGAGCTGGGTGTTGGGGCAAAGGTAGCCTAGTAGCCTTGGGGTTCCCACATCCCAGATTTCCAGGACCTCAAACAGTTAAATCATGATTCACTGATTCATTGCATTTTTTCTCTCTTGCAAGAGGGCTCCCAAGTTCCCAATCTGGAAAGCAATGCCATCCATCCACTTTGCCAGGGAAGAGCTGGGAAGCCCCATCCCACACCTCAGCCCTTTGGGGGAGGATTGATGTGGGAGTGCCCCTTCCTTGAAAGCATCTCCTTCCTCCTCCAGGGAGAGAGAGAGCTGACTGGTCCTGGGCTGGGTTTCACCTGGGTGGGGTTAACAGGACGGGATTGCCGCTCCTTCTGCCCAGCAGTGGCCCATGAACCACAGTCCATCTCTGGGTGGCACTGTTCACCGTGTCACCATGGAGCAAAAGCAGGACACAGGTCCAGCACGGTCCCCACCCTGTGGCCGGCCATTCACAAAGCTTCTATCCGAGCGTATGTAGCCCGAGAGCCTGTTCCCAACCTCTTCTGCTTTGGAGCTAGAAGGAGAGGAGGGCTGGGGGAATGCGGCTTACAATCAACCTTGGGCTGATTTTAAATTATGAATTTCTACTCTCCAACTTGGTGACTATGTCCTTCATTGTTAACTGTTTTAAATCAACTTCCAGAAGCGCAGGATATAAACAAACACAAGAGATTCTTTTTTGGGGTAGGGAGGGAAAGATGAATTTTGTTTTTGTTTTATGTCATTCTGTTTTATCATCATTGGCTAAATGTATAACTAAATGAGATTTTTTTTTTCTCTAAAAGCAATCTGGCACAATTAGACAGCTATGCTGTCTTTTGCTTCCCAAAGTTTTTCACACAGAATGGCTCTGTGGTCAGGTCTCTATTTTACAAATAAACTCAGAAACTAGGGAGGCCCCTTCATCAGGAGACTTGCCTCATTTCGGGGGTAGGAAAATGTGATCATCTTAAAGAGGTTCAAAATAGGTTTGGGGGGGCAGCTGGGGTCCCTGCTCAGCCACTAAGTGGCAGTGTGGACTTGGGAAGTTGCAGCATCCTGGTGGACCTCAATTTCCCCATCTGTGAAATGGCGTGGCTGAATGGGATGATCTGAAAGGCTCTTTCCAGCCCTATCTTCTTTTTTCCAGGTCTCTATCGAATGAATCAAAACAGTTGTTAGTGCTAGTGCTGACATAAATACCCATTTCCCATAGCTCTGAAATCTCTGGGTCAGATTTTATGCTTACCCGTCCCAAGGAGATTGAGTCTGCCTGCTGGGATGAAGCTTTTGTGTACAGATTCTTGAAGGATAATAAGTTCTTTTCTTATCTAGCAGTGCATTAGGGATAAGATGACTATAATTTCTTGTCTTCAAAAGGAGAATTCCTCTTTGCAGAAGTGCAGAGACAACAACGACAGCAAAAATGTAGGTGAAAATAGAGGGAAGAAAGAAAGACTCAGGTGTAGCTATTTTGGATATTTTCCATCATTCAGATTGTTTAGGAAATAGGGAAAGCTCATTGTCTGCTTCAAAAACCCTTCAGGAAATTATTAAAAATTCTGAATTCCTGTATAATCACCAAATCTCCTAAAGTGTACAAATTATACACGTGGTGAATGGGAGTAAATTTATTACTCGAAACTGATTTGAAATGAACTAAAAGTTGGGCACTCTTTGTTGTGGTGTGAAATGAGGTTTTAAAAGAGAAGTCTTTTAAGTAGACACATCTATGTTATACTCGAAGGGAAAAAAAATACCCCTATCACTAGATTGTTTGTACAGTTCTTTTTATTTTCATTTGTATTGAAAAAACAATAAGACAGCAATAGTAAAGAAAATTGTTAAAAATCCCTTAAGTCTGAATATCCAAATCTTCCAATAATTATTTTTGTTTTTTTATGTTTTATTCTAATACTTGTCTAAGAGTATACATAATTTTTTACAATACTCTAAACACAGTGTACATACTATTTTATGTGTTAATCTTTTCCTCTTAACAATACATCGTAAACATCTTTCCTGGTGGAACAAACCATTTATTACCATCATGGTTCAAAGCTGTGTAATATTCCACAAGTGGAAATATACCAATTGAGGTCATTGTTCCCTGAGAGTCAAACCCTTGGGTTTTCTCCCCTCCATTGTCATTGATACTGATCAAGTTTCAGGTAATAGATTCTCCCTCTCTCCTCCTCGTCTCTTGAATTAGTCCCAGAAGTGGGGATTAGGATTCAAAGACATTTTTCAGGCTTTTGAGAGTTATCGCCATTTGCCATTCTAAAGCAGTCCATCATAAACCTGTACTACAGAAGCAGGCTTTCAGCTCAATCTCACTTGCCTTGCATAGGACCATTTAACATATTTTCCCCTAATTAGTTGCCGTAACATGATATCTCAAGGGTCCTTTAGAGTGATCTGATCGTTAGCCAGAATGACTGTTTTTTTCTGGGTTTGCCCTTTGTACACCTTCTTTGGTGATTTTATACATATTCTTTGTTCTTCCTCTGCTAGCAGTAGCCGCGGTCCTGGCAGGGGAGGAATCTGCAGCCAGTGACAATAACGGCAGCAGAGGTCATCGTGGTGGTAGTGGCGGAGCAGTGGCGGTTGTCGCAGCAGCAGCAGCAGGGGTGTTCTCAGTGGTGGTGCTGCTTGCGATCATAGCAGCAGTGATAGCAGCAGTAGCAGCTGGGAGCGTTTATGGTCATAGCTGTGGCGGTACTGGGGGTGGTAGTGAGACAGGCTGGGACCTGAGACCTGGGACACTTTGCTGCAGTGCTTGCACCTGGACAGACATCTCCTCCTTGAGCAACAGAATACAAAGAAACTCTAAGGGACTAGAAATAACTGTGTGCATGCACGGCTGGGGCAAATTTATGAACAACAAGATACAAAAAGACCAAAAACCCAACTGCCACTTCTGAGGAGCTGGGAGCAAAATCAGGGTCCTGCACATGATCCCTGCACACGGCACCACCAAGGGGGTGGGCAGACCACCCAAGCCACCCCTCTGGCTGCCCCTGGACACACCCCTACCCTCACCCCATTTAAGGAATCAGCTCACCACTCGTTCAGCAAATAAGCAAGGGCACCTGTTACTTGTTTTCACTCCCATGTGCTGCAGCAGGGGCCCCAATAAAGCCTTGCCTGAATTTCTTGTCTGGCCTCTCATCAATTTTTATTGATTAAGGAGGCCAAGAGCCCTGGTTGGTAGCAGTAGTGGCTGCAGCAGCAGAAGCCACAGCGGGAACAGCGGTGTTGGTAGAGGCAGGGGTGGCAGCCGTAGTAATAGTGGTGGCAGTAGCAGCAACACAACCCCGCGACGACTAGCAGTCGTCAGAGAGAGGGTAGTAGCACTGGTCGTGGCGTAATGGTTGTAGCAGCAGTGATAGTGGTAACAGCAGTAGTAGTTACAGTAACAGTGACGGCAGTGGTAGTAGGGTCCTACTCATGGTACTTGTGGTGGGACCATTGGTGGCAGCAGTTGCAGTGACAGCAGCAGTGGTAGTAACAGTACTCAGCAGCAGCAGCAGTAACAGTACTCAGCAGCAGCAGTAGTAACAGTACTCAGCAGCAGCGGTAGTAATGGTACCCGCAGTGATAGAGGTGCTGATGTGAGAAGTCGTAACAGCAGCAGTGGCGCTGGTGGGTTTGGTGGCTGCCGTGGTAACAGCCCTACGCACTGAGTGTTAGTTGTCAGGCATGCAGACCTTCCAACAGCTCTGTGAGGTTTCCCACGACGCCCCTTTTATGGACCAGGAAACGGAGAGGCGAATGCTTGGCCATGCAACCGGTGGAGTGTCACCGTCCCTTGGCGCCGCCTTCCCAGGGAGCCCTCATATTCCTTTAACCCCGCGAGAGTCCACCTACACTCGCCTCCTGAGTGCCTGCCGTGTGCCGGGCTGTGGGGACCCAGGGATGCGTGAGCTAGGGGCCCCGCCCTCCAGGAACCCCCCTCCCCCTGGTGGGGGAGACTGACCCACCCACAGAGAAGTGGACGGGAGGGTTCAAGCCCCGGAAAGGCCACCACGCATGGAGGGGCACGGCTGCTGCAGGGCAGGCAGCAGGAGGTGGTGTCCCAAAAGAACTAAGTTGGGAGCAGGCGGAGGGGGGCCGATTGCCAGGTAGCAAGATTCCTACCAGGCCTGGGTGACCTGGTGGCCAGACCCTCAGTGGGAGGGGAGTGAGGTGGAGATGGATTCAGAAAGTAGGGGCTGATCCTGGAGCAGCAGGAGGCCACCTGCTTCATTCTGGGGCTTCCATCATTAAGCAAAGGCTTCTTCCCCTGGGTTTGGGTTTGGGTTTTATTCATCTTGTATTCCCCCTAGAACCCAGCCCTGGGCTGTGCAGCTGTAGCCGCTTAATGGGAGGAAGAGTAAATCCACAGTGCCACCACAGTAACCTTCACAGCGCAGTTCTGCCCCTGCCCGCCCCCAGCTCAGATTCCTCCCTCAGCTTCTCATCGCTCTCAGGCTAGAGTCCAGCACCTCCCACCACCCTGCACGTCCCACGCGGTGGTCCTGGCCCCCGTGTCATTGCGGGAGGAGTTGGCTGGGAGCATGGAGGCCGTGTCCTGAAGAGGAGAACACAGGCTCTGGAGCCAGCCTGCCTGGATTGAAATCCCCACTCTCCCACTTACTAGCCAAGCAATGGACCCCGTTCCCTCATCTCTATGGAGATGAAAGGAGAATCTACTTCCTAAGATTAAATAAGAAGATGCATAAAGGACATTGTTCCTGGCACAGGGGTGTTACCTGCTATGAGAATTTTCTCCACAGTTGTTAACTCATCAAGGGGCCCCACGTAAATAAGTCCTCATTAGAAGTGGCCTGAAACACGCCTCCCTCACACAGTCTGGGCAGAGCCACTGCAGTGTGGACCGATGGTGACGCCCCCGGCAGGCAACAGGTGCAGAGGCGATGACCATCACTCGGATGCTCAGAGAAAAACAACCAAGCTCTTTTCATTTCTGAAAAAAAAAAGAAAGAAAGAAAGAAAAGAAAGCAATCTCACTTAAGAAAAGAGGAAAACTGGCCTCGTCTCAGTTTATCCGAAACCTTTTCATATTTTCAGTTTTAATAAGATGTGACGGAAGCTGACATTTTTGCAAGCACCAAGAACTCGCGTCACTTTGAAAACTTGCAAGTTGATTTGAAGAAGCACCAAGAGGTAGCCAAGATGCGCTCTGCTCACAGATGGTGGGGGATTAGGTGCCAGTTTGCCAAAAAGCTTGGAATCGGCAGACGGTGGAGGGCAGCTGGTGGAGGCCACCCATGGGCAAGCAGGACGGGCCGCCCAGCAGGAGGGCCTCGAGGCCTGGGCCACACCCCACCTGGCCCAGGTGAGGAGCTGCAGGGTCCTCACTTGTTCTCCTCTGGGGCTGGGGGACATGCTTGCTCCTGGCGCACGCAGGGCCCAGAGCTCAGGCTGACCCCCATCCTTGCTACCACCGAGCTGTGGGGAATCATAAGCTCTTTGGGCCTAAGTTTTATCATTGGGAGAAAAAAGGGAAAGAATACTGACACGGGGCAGTAAGAACAGCTGCCTTGTAGGTTTATTGTAAGGAACGAAACCATGTTGAGAGAGCCCCCCTTTTATTTTTAAAATTAATTAATTAATTTATTTATTTTTGGCTGCGTTGGGTCTTTGTTGCTGCCCGTAGGCCTTCTCTAGTTGTGGCGAGCAGGAGCTACTCTTTGTTGCGATGTGTGGGCCTCTCATTGCAGTGGCTTCTCGTTGCAGAGCACGGGCTCTAGGCGCGCGGGTTCAGTAGTTGTGGCTCACGGGCTCTAGAGCGCAGGCTCAGTAGTTGTGGCGCGTGGGCTTAGTGGCTCCGCAGCATGTGGGATCTTCCCGGACCAGGGCTCGAACCCTTGTCCCCTGCATTGGCAGACGGATTCGTAATCACTGTGCCACCAGGGAGGTCCTGAGATAGCACTTTTTAACTATATAGTCTAGTTATTTAATCCCCCGAATGAGGTGACATGGGGGAGCAAGGGCACATGGGGGACAGGAAGAATTCATGACTAATTATGGAATTTATACAACAAGCCTCTATTCAGCTCCCCTGGGTGTGAGCTGACCCAAGAACGGGGGCGGCAAAGATGAACACCTCCCAGGACTTTTGACACCTGCTCCTTAATGCCGCAGGGGAGCGGTGATGGAGCTGCTCGGAGGAGAGGAGAAGAGTCCTTGGATGTGGGCAATGAATGCAGGCCCATGATGGGGTGGGAGGTTTCAGACAGAAGGCACAGCCAGAACAAGCCCGGGCCCGAATGGGCAGGGCCTGTGGGGAAACAGCCCCTGAGCCATTCACATGGCAGGAGCTCGAGGGAGACCCCAAGGCTGGGAAGGAGGCCAATCAGAGGCTGCATAGTGATTTCTGAACACACAAGGAGTTAGGATTTTGTGGGTCTCTTGCTGCATTCTGGTCATTTTGGCATGTCAGATGGTTGAGCTATCCTTAGATGACATGCTTTGGCCTTTGCACATCCTTCTCCAGGTCCAGGGGCTGAGCTTCTACCCTGGAGTCAGAGTCGAGGCCCAGAGGTGGCTCAGGGATGTCCTCTCGTCTTGAGTTGATGAGGACAGAGGATGGTTCCTTTCGTGAGCGAGTCCTGGCTCCCTGAAGGGGGCGTGTACAGTGCTGGCCCCAGCCCCTGCCAGGCACAGAGGGAGACACAGGGAGAGGCCCAAAGGCTTAGCCTTGTCCCCTGATGCTCCAGGACTCTGCCCAGCACACAGTGCCCAGCCTGTGAATGAGCTCTGCTTATCCTGCGCTCTCAGGAAGCCTTTGGGTTCATGGCGATGCAGAATGATGGCTCATGTATTTGTTGATGTGACTGAAAGAATCAGAAGGGCACCCCTCCTGGATGCCAGTCCCAGGAACTCGGGTCTGGGACACGGTCAGTCTCCTGTGTACAAGTCTTTCTGCTTGTAGTCAGGAGGTCTGAGCAAGAAGGGAGTCTGTGGTCCCCACACAGGTCTCCCAGGGCACCCCACCTCTTAGGGGACACACATCCTTCCAGGAGTGAAGTTATGAAAGGCCACTCATCATTTGGATCCAGGTTGAAATCCCTGCTCTGCTGTGTGTCTTCGGGCAAATCACCTGGCCTCTATGTGTCTCCAGAGACACTAATGCTCCCTCGTGCTGTTGCCAAGGGGGTGGGTGAACTGAGATTAAACAAGGGGAGGGTGACGTCCAGAGTGCAGTGAATGTAAAAAGTGCTCCGAAAATCTCTGTTGAATCTGAATCCTAAGACCTCCTGCTATTGTGGGTTACTGGCCACTCAGAAGCGGCTGCTGTAACACCGGCTTGCCATGCCAGGGTGAAAGTACACAACTGGCCCTTTTCTCCAACTTGTAAAAGTTTCCCCTGAACTCTCCATAAATGCAGGGAGTCAAAGACAAAGACTCTTTGGATTCAAAGGAACATTTCATTAGAAGCATAGTAACCAGCCTCCTGCCTACAAGTAATAATAACTAACATGTACGGAACACTTGCAGGGGGCCGGGCCCTGTGTGAAGCGCTCTCCCAGCCTCACGCCATTCGACGTTCACACCAGCCCTCGGAAGTATGCGCCACATTCACCCCCATCGGGCACAGGATGAAACTTCCGAGAAAACGGGGCTTGCGGGTCCTCATGCGCTTAGTAAGTGGCAGAGTTGGGACCCAAACCCAGGCTGCCCCAAAGCCCAGGTCCCCCAGATGACAGTGTCTTCCAAATGCAGAAATCCTCCCTGCAGCCCAACTTGGCCCAATTCGCTAGCTTTGGGGAGAGAGACATTTCCTCTCTTCCTGTAGCCTAATCCGAAAATGAAGCATCTACACATTTCACAGCCACAATTCTTTCCTGCACATAAAATCCATCAATGCTGCTGGCCTCCTTCCCTCTTCTGGGCATGTATTATAGGCTGTTGGCATGTGTGTCTAAATAAACACCCATCAGCCTGGATCCTTGCAGACCGATTCCAACCATTTGGCTCTAAAAGGTGGCATGGGATGGGCTTGCAAACCCTTCACCTTGCCCCCAACACACTCTGAACACTCCCCTTTATGCATCTAAAAACCCAGAGCGGGTGGTTTCTCTCTCTACGCTTAAGCACAACTCTGTAAAAAACTGTTGGACTGAAATAGCCTAGATTTCTGTCTTGCTCATCAAGCTGTGAGTTTCTAGGCCAGGATGGAGGGACTCACATTGCTTGTCTTCTCCATACCAGGCTCTGGGCCGCCCGTGTTACGTAGCTTGACTCGTCCTTCATAACTGGCCCAGGTGAGGTATTAACAGCCCCGTTTACAGGAGGCTAAAATGAGAGAGGTGTGTTTTCTCAGGTCACACGGCCAGGTTGAGGCAGAGCTGGGATTTCCGTGTTCTTCTCATTTTGCCCAGGAGAGCATGCCTTATTCAGCTCCATCTCCCTGGGACCCAGCAAAGGGCCTGGACTAGCTTCCCAGCAAATGTTTGTTGAGTGACTGACTGACTGAAGAAGAGCAAGTGTCAAATTTCCAAGAGAACTGCGGAGCAGGAGCCGTCTGGAATGATTTAGGTGTCTTGCTTAGAAGCAAGAACTAGATTAGAAGAGCACTGGCTGTCTGTGTTGTTACCTACGTCAGACACAGATTATGTTTTCAAGGCACGAGAGGACAGTCCTGTCAATAATACAGCTTAAAATCCTGCCAAAAGCATTTCCCACAAATCACCTTTTGTTTCTTGTGACTCTGCAGAAATGGAATTTGTTGCATCTGGTAATTCAGGCCAATTACTTCTTTTAGTCTGTTCATGGAGGGGAAGGTTTTTCATGTTCTTTGAATGATTTGAATAAATTTTCAACAAACATGCAGAGGCAACAAATGCCATATCCATGCAGACAGGAGAGTGGCAAAAGGCTTCTTATGGTTTAATTTACAGATTTGGTAAGTCTGACTTTTTAAATCAATATTCAATGGTCTGGCATGAATGACCCCTAATTTTCACTGGCTTTTGTAATGGTCCCCAAGAGGAGCTGCTAGAAGTTTCTTGGTAGAAGAGAGCTTAAAGTCGTCACCCAACCTCCCTGTTTTAAACAGGAAGACATCCAATTTCCCAGAGAAAAGCGACATGGTTAGAAAGTGGCCAATCTCACTCCAGTGCCTGGGTCTCCCGTCACCCAGCCAGAGTTCTCTGCTTAGATATTTCCCTGGCAGTCCAGTGGTTAAGACTCCGTGCGTCCACTGCAGGGGGCACCAGTTCGATTCCCGTTCGGGGAACTGAGATCCCTCAAGCTGCATGGTGAGGCCAAAAAAAAAAAAAAAAAAAAAAAAAAAGAGTTCTCTGCTTAAATAAAAACTAAGTGGATCACTTTCACTACGAGATTGTGTGCACTGCTATTCTAAGACCCTGAGGTTCCCCTCTTGATAACAGAGTTGGTTTTAAAGTATTTAAAGGCATAGATAGATAGCTATAGCAGGTTGTAACAATGGTGAGGTGACGCACCAGGCTCTGTAATGGCCCCTCCTAGGAATTTACCTCGAGAAGATAATCAGAACGTGGATAAAGCTGTATGCACCAAGATGTTTATGACTGCACTATTTATAACAGAAAAAAAAAAAAGTAAGCTCACAAAGGAACAGCCACAGGATAGGTTATTAGGTTGACATGAAAACAAAGTTTTGAAGACTATTTAATGACTTTGGAACATGTTCAGGATAAAATATTAAGTGAGGAAGGTAGGCCCAAAATATGTGGCTGTAGAACAGTCTTAAACATGTGAAAATAGGCAATACACACCAAAAAAAAGACTGGAAAGAAGAGTACCAAGATGTGAGTAAGGGTCATTCATTCAATGATTATGCATTGCACTTATTTTTTAATTGAAGTATGGTTGATTTAAAATGTTTCAGGTGTACAGCAAAGTGATTCAGTTATACGTATATATAAATATATATGTCTATTGTTTTCACATTCTTTTCCATTATAGGTTATTACAAGATATTGAGTGTAGTTCCCTGTGCTATACAGAAGGTCCCTGTTTATCTATTTTATATACAGTAGTATGCATGGCATTTATTGATCATCTACTGTATATCAGGCACTGAGCATTTCACCAGAGATGTGGCACACAAAATACAGTGGGTTTCTACCTTCATGGACCTGACTGTCTGGGTTAGGGGTGAAAGAAGAGACAATATTAAGAAAAGAATCATGAAAATAAACTTACAGTTACAAATTGTGATCATTGCTATTAAGAAGGTTATTTCTGAAGGGTGGGATTATGGGTGATTGTTATGTTCTTTTTGATTTTTCTTTTTGTTTTATGTTCTTCCGACTTTTCTTTAGATCTTATATTTCCTACCATGGGCCAGTATTGACTTTATTATTAGAAAAACAGAGGACTTTTAAAAATGCACAAAAGACCTTCATGATGGTGGAGGAGGAAGACGTGGAGATCACCTTCCTCTCCACAAATACATCAAAACTACATCTACATGTGGAACAAGTCATACAGAACACCTACAGAACGATGGCAGAAGACCTCAGGCTTCCCAAAAGGGTCTTGGTGCTCCGGCCAGGTGTCAGATCTGAGCCTTGGTGGTGGGAGAGCTGAGTTCAGGACATTGGACCATGAGACACCTCCCAGCTCCACATAATATCAAAAGGCGAAAGCTCTCCCAGAGATCTCCATCTCAAGGCTAAGACCCAGCTCCTCTCAATGACCAGCAAGCTACAGTGCTGGACACCCAACACCAAACAACTAGCAAGACAGGAACACAACCCCACCCATTAGCAGAGAGGCTGCTTAAAATCATAATAAGTTCACAGACACTCCAAAACACACCACCGGATGCGGTCCTGCCCACCAGAAAGACAAGATCCAGCCTCATCCACCAGAACACAGGCACCAGTCCCCTCCACCAGGAAGCCTACACAACCCACTGAACCAACCTTACCCACTGGAGGCAGACACCAAAAACAATGGGAACTACAAACCTGCAGCCTGTGAAAAGGAGACCCCAAATGCAGTGTTAAGCAAAATGAGAAGACAGAGAAATACACAGCAGATGAAGGAGCAAGGTAAAAACCCACCAGACCAAACAAACAAGAGGAAATAGGCAGGCTACCTGAAAAAGAATTCAGAGTAATGATAGTAAACATGATCCAAAATCTTGGAAATAGAATGGAGAAAATACAAGAAACATTTAACAAGGACCTAGAAGAACTAAAGAGCAAGCAAACAATGATGAACAACACAATAAATGAAATTAAAAATTCTCTAGAAGGAATCAATAGCAGAATAACTGAGACAGAAGAACGGATAAGTGACCTGGAAGATAAAATAGTGGAAATAACTACCACAGAGCAGGAAAACGAAAAAAGAATGAAAAGAATTGAGGACAGTCTCAGAGACCTCTGGGAAAACATTGAATGCACCAACATTTGAATTATAGGGGTCCCAGAAGAAGAAGAGAAAAAGAAAGGGACTGAGAAAATATTTGAAGAGATTATAATTGAAAACTTGCCTAATATGGGAAAGGAAATAATTAAGTCCAGGAAGCACAGAGAGTCCCATACAGGATAAATCCAAGGAGAAACACGCCAAGACACATATTGATCAAACTATCAAAAATTAAATACAAAGAAAAAATATTAAAAGCAGCAAGGGAAAAGCAACAAATAATATACAAGGGAATCCCCAAAAGGTTAACAGCTGATTTCTCAGCAGAAACACTGCAAGCCAGAAGGGTGTGGCAGGACATATTTAAAGTGATGAAAGGGAGAAATCTACAACCAAGATTACTCTACTCAGCAAGGATCTCATTCAGTTTCGACAGAGAAATTAAAACCTTTACAGACAAGCAAAAGTGAAGAGAATTCAGCACCACCAGACCAGCATTACAACAAATGCTAAAGGAACTTCTCTAGGCAGGAAACACAAGAGAAGGAAAAGACCTACAATAACAAACCCAAAACAATTAAGAAAATGGTAATAGGAGCATACATATTAATAATTACCTTAAATGTAAATGGATTAAATGCTCCAACCAAAAGACATAGACTGGCTGAATGGATACAAAAACAAGACCCATATATATGCTGTCTATAAGAGACCCACTTCAGACCTCAGGACACATACAGACTGAAAGTGAGGGGGTGGAAAAATTTATTCCATGCAAATGGAAATCAAAAGAAAACTGGACTAGCAATTCTCATGTCAGACAAAATAGACTTTAAAATAAAAACTATTACAAGAGACAAAAAAGGACACTACATAATGATCAAGGGAACAATCCAAGTAGAAGATATAACAATTGTAAATATTTATGCACCCAACATAGGAGCACCTCAATACATAAGGCAAATGCTAACAGCCATAAAAGGGGAAATTGACAGTAACACAATAATAGTAGGGGACTTTAACACCTCATTTTCACCAATGGACAGATCATCCAAAATGAAAATAAATAAGGAAACATAAGCTTTAAATGATGCATTAAACAAGATGGACTTAATTGATATTTATAGGACATTCCATCCAAAAAACAACAGAATACACTTTCTTCCCACGTGCTCATGGAACATTCTCCAGATAGATCATATCTTGGGTCACAAATCAAGTCTTGGTAAATTTAAGAAAATTGAAATCGTATCAAATATCTTTTTCGACCACAATGCTATGAGACTAGATATCAATTACAGGAAAAAATCTGTAAAAAATACAAATACATGGAGGCTAAACAAAACACTACTAAATAACCAAAACATCACTGAAGAAATCAAAGAGGAACTCAAAAAATACCTAGAAACAAATGACAATGAAAACATGACGACCCAAAACCTATGGGATGCAGCAAAAGCAGTTCTAAGAGGGAAGTTTATAGCAATACAATCCTATCTCAAGAAACAAGAAACATCTCAAATAAACAACCTAACTTTACACCTAAAGCAATTAGAGAAAGAAGAACAAAAATTCCCCAAAGTTAGCAGAAGGAAAGAAATCATAAAGATCAGATCAGAAATAAATGAAAAAGAAATGAAGGAAATGATAGCAAAGATCAATAAAACTAAACGCTGGTTCTTTGAGAAGGTAAACAAAGTTGATAAACCATTAGCCAGACTCATCAAGAAAAAAAGGGAGAAGACTCAAATCAATAGAATTAGAAATGAAAAAGGAGAAGCAACAACTGACACTGCAGAAATACAAAGGATCATGAGAGGTTACTACAAGCAACTCTATGTCAATAAGTTGGACAATCTGGAAGAAATGGACAAATTCTTAGAAAAGCACAACCTTCCGAGACTGAACCAGGAAGAAATAGAAAATATAAACAGACCAATCACAAGCACTGAAATTGAAACTGTGATTAAAAATCTTCCAACGAACAAAAGCCCAGGACCAGATGGCTTCACAGGCGGATTCTATCAAACATTTGGAGAAGAGCTAACACCTATCCTTCTCAAACTCTTCAAAATATAGCAGAGGGAGGAACACTCCCAAACTCATTCTATGAGGCCACCATCACCCTGATACCAAAACCAGACAAAGATGTCACAAAAAAAGAAAACTACAGGCCAATATCACTGATGGACATAGATACCAAAATCCTCAACAAAATACTAGCAAACAGAATCCAGCAGCACATTAAAAGGATCATACACCATGATCAAGTGGGGTTTATCCCAAGAATGCAAGGATTCTTCAATATATGCAAATGAATCAATGTGATAAACCATATTAACAAATTGAAGGAGAAAAACCATATGATCATCTCAATAGATGCAGAGAAAGCTTTTGACAAAATTCACCACCATTTATGATAAAAACCCTTCAGAAAGTAGGCATAGAGGGAACTTACCTCAACATAATAAAGGCCATATATGACAAACCTACAGCAAACATTGTTCTCAATGGTGAAAAACTGAAACCATTTCACTAAGATCAGGAACAAGACAAGGTTGCCCACTCTCACCACTATTATTCAACATAGTTTTGGAAGATTTAGCCACAGCAATCAGAGAAGAAAAAGAAATAAAAGGAATCCAAATTGGAAAGAAGAAGTAAAACTCTCACTGTTTGCAGATGACATGATACTATACATAGAGAATCCTAAAGATGCTACCAGAAAACTACTAGAGCTAATCAATGAATTTGGTAAAGTAGCAGGATACAAAATTAATGCACAGAAATCTCTTGCATTCCTATACACTAATGATGAAAAATCTGAAAGAGAAATTGAGGAAACACTACCATTTACCATTGCAACAAAAAGAATAAAATACCTAGGAATAAATCTACCTAAGGAGACAAAAGACCTGTATGCAGAAAACTATAAGACACTGATGAAAGAAATTAAAGATGATACCAACAGATGGAGAGATATACCATGTTCTTGGATTGGAAGCATCAACATTGTGAAAATGCCTATACTACCCAAAGCAATCTACAGATTCAATGCAATCCCTATCAAACTACCACTGGCATTTTTCACAGAACTAGAACAAAAAATTTCACAATGTGTATGGAGACACAAAAGACCTCGAATAGCTAAAGCAATCTTGAGAAAGAAAAACGGAGCTGGAGGAATCAGGCTCCCTGACTTCAGACTATACTACAAAGCTACAGTAATTAAGACAGTATGGTACTGGCACAAAAACAGAAATATAGATCAATGGAACAGGATAGGAAGTGCATAGATAAACCCACACACATACGGTCACCTTATCTTTGATAAAGGAGGCAAGAATATACAATGGAGAAAAGACAGCCTCTTCAATAAGTGGTGCTGGGAAAACAGGATAGCTACATGTAAAAGAATGAAATTAGAACACTCCCTAACACCATCCACAAAAATAAACTCAAAATGGATTAAAGACCTAAATGTAAGGCCAGACACTATCAAACTCTTAGAGGAAAGCATAGGCAGAACACTCTATGACATAAATCACAGCAAGATCCTTTTTGACCTACCTCCTAGAGAAATGGAAACAAAACAAAAGTAAACAAATGGGACCTAATGAAACGTAAAAGCTTTTGCACAGCAAAGGAAACCATAAACAAGACGAAAAGACAACCCTCAGAATGGGAGAAAATATTTGCAAATGAAGCAACTGACAAAGGAATAATCTCCAAAATTTACAAGCAGCTCATGTATCTCAGTATCAAAAAAACAAACAACCCAACCCAAAAATGGGCAGAAGACCTAAATAGACATTTCTCCAAAGAAGATATACAGATTGCCAACAAACACATGAAAGAATGCTCAACATCACTAATCATTAGAGAAATGCAAATCAATACTACAATGAGGTATCACCTTGCACCAGTCAGAATAGCCATCATGAAAAAATCTATAAACAATAAATGCTGGAGGGGGTGTGGAGAAAAGGGAACCCTCTTGCACTGTTGGTGGGAATATAAATTGATACAGCCACTATGGAGAAGAGTATGGAGTTTCCTTAAAAAACTAAAAATAGAACTACCATACGACCCAGCAATCCCACTACTGGGCATATACCCTGAGAAAACCATAATTCAAAAAGAGGCATGTATCACAATGTTCATTGCAGCTCTATTTACAATATCCAGGACATGAAAGCAACCTAAATGTCTATTGACAGATGAATGGATAAAGAAGATGTGGCACATATATATAATGGAATATTACTCAGCCATAAAAAGAAACAAAATTGAGTTATTTGTAGTGAGGTTGATGGACCTAGAGTCTGTCATACAGAGTGAAGTCAGAAAGAGAAAAACAAATACCGTATGCTAACACATATATATGGAATCTAAAAAAAAAAAAAAAAAAAAAAAAAAGGTTCTGAAGAACCTAGGGGCAGGAAGGGAATAAAGACTCAGATGTAGATAATGGACTTGAGGACATGGGGAGGGGGACGAGTAAGCTGAGATGAAGTTAGAGAGTGGCATGGACATATATACACTGTCAAATGTAAAATAGATAGCTAGTGGGCTTCCCTGGTGGCGCAGTGGTTGAGAATCTGCCTGCTAATGCAGGGGACACGGGTTCGAGCCCTGGTCTGGGAAGATCCCACATGCCACGGAGCAGCTGGGCCCGTGAGCCACAATTGCTGAGCCTGCGCGTCTGGAGCCTGTGCCCCGCGACGGGAGGGGCCGCGATAGAGAAAGGCCCGCGCACCGCGATGAAGAGCGGTCCCCGCACCGCGATGAAGAGTGGCCCCCGCTTGCCGCAACTGGAGAAAGCCCTCGCACGAACCGAAGACCCAACACAGCCAAAAATAAATAAATAAATAAATAAATAAATAAGAAAATCCTTTAAAAAAAAAAAAATAGATAGCTAGTGTGAAGCAGCCACATAGCACAGGGAGATAAGCTCGGTGCTTTGTGTCCACCTAGAGGGGTGGGATAGGGAGGGTGGGAGGGAGACGCAAGAGGGAGGAGACATGGGGATATGTATATGTATAGCTGATTCACTTTGTTATAAAGCAGAAACTAACACACCATTGTAAAGCAATTATACTCCAATAAAGATGTTAAAAAAAAATGCACACAGGAACAAGACCCCTAGGACATGCATGGTTCCCCGTGGTGTCATACTGACAAAGGAGCCCCATAGACAGAACTGCAGGTTAGTTCCTCAGGAGATGCTGGGGACACCTGTGGTTGGGACAGAGCCCTGCCTTTACAGCTTTTGTGACTGTATCAGGTTCCTGTTGCTGCTATAACAAATGACCACAAACTTAGAGACTGAAACAACACAAATGTATTCTCTTACAGTTCTGGAGACCACAAGTCTGAAATGAGATTCACTGGGCTAAAGTCATGGTGTTGACAGAGCTGGTTCCTTCTGAGGCTCTAGGAGAGAACGTTTCTTTGCTTTTGCAGTTTCTGGTGACTGCCTGCAATCCTTGGCTCATGGCCCCTTCCTCCACGCTTCCATCACCACATGACCTTCTCTTTTTCCTATAGACAGGTATCCCTCTGCTTCTGTCTTATAAGGACTTCTGTGATTACATTTAGGGCCCATCTGGATAATCCAGGATCCTAAAGCCTAAATCACGCTCCTTAACTTCATGACATCTGCAAAGTACCTTTGTCATATAAGGCAACATTCACAGGTCCCAGGTATCAGGACCTGATCTCTTTGGGGGCCGTTATTCAGCTGGCCACAGTGGTTTATCAAAAGTTTGCAGGTTTATTGAATGTTAAACCTTGTTAGCCAATCTTAGAAGAGCACTTGCCTAATTTGTGCGTGTTTTTTCCTGAGAAAAAAGGAAGAACGTAATGTCTGAAAATTTGTTTGTGCCAGGAGCACTTCTCAAATCCTTGGTAGCTGTCCTCATACCCCACCAGATCTGCTGTTATTGTACAGAATTTGCTTGATGGTTTGCATCAAAAATGGGGGAATGGCTGAGTACACAAATAAAAAAAGAGAGAAAGTGAGCGAGAGGGGAGGATTATTGTAAGCTAAGGCTTGCATTTCAAACATTCAGTCCAGTTAAAACGTTGACATGAAGCATTGTGTACGTTCCTGGGAGAGGGCTCTCCGAGTTGTGTATCTCATGGGTGTCATGGGTGTCATTGGATGTTATTGTTGCCTTGCTAAATATTCATAGATGAATATGTGGAATAAATTCTCTTGTAAACTGACAGAGGGCAAGAAAGTCCTGTCCTTGAGTCTCTTATCTGCATCTTCATTTCTGAGAGACTCTATTTGAGCATGAGTGTGTGTGCGTGCGTGTGTGTGTGCACGCACATGAGTGTGGGTGCTGTGTGCTTGGTTAATTTAAGCAGAGGCATTCCATTTTCAGAGTACTAGAGATGCCTCTCTCCAGTTTGGGGACCTCCAAGTGGGTGGTGATCAGAGAAGACAAGTTTTGCTCACAGAATGGCTTTGGCAAAGCTGCTGTCTTGCTTCAAAGCTAGTGTCTCCGGACCCATTAGGGGGCTATGGTTTGTTTGTTCAGAGGTGGAGTGGGTTCAAAGGAGTGTGACAAAAAGACACACACAATGCGTGCACATGCACACACACATACACACTCACAGAGAAGAGCTTCTTTGGGTTCAGGACAAAGTTCTCAGGGTGGCCATGGGCCGTAGTGCTTCTGGGTAGAGAAGGAGAGAGTGAGACAGGGACGCAGATACCTCTAGGAGGTACAGAGAGGAAAGGGAGGGGCAGTGATGACTGAAGACTCTGCTGAGATGCCACCTTCATAGGACACCTCCTCTGACCCCTTGTCTTGTCCTCTACCAGGCCTAACCAGTTGCCTAGGGCTATGGACTGAATTGTGTCTCCCCCAAATTGGTATGTTGAAGCCCGATGTGATGGTATTTGGAGGTGGAGGCCTTTGGGAGATAATTAGGTTTAGGTTGTGAGAGTGGGGCCCTCGTGATGGGATTAGTGCCCTTATAAGGATAGACACTGGGGTGCACTCTCTCTCTCTCTATCATGTGAGATGGCAGCCATCTGCAGGCCAGGAGAAGAGGTCTCACCAGAAACTGACCACACTGGCACCCTGATCTTGGACTTCAAGCCTCCCAGAACTGTGAGAAATAAACTTCTACATTTAAGTCCCCAGTCTATGGTGCTTTGTTATGGTAGCCCGAGCACATCAAGACAACCTGCCTTGGGGTTTTTATGGTACATGGCCCAAGCATCCACTAAATCAAATTCTAATTATTGGTTTACATGTTTGTCTCCCCTGAGAGCTCCTCAAGGTCAAGGACTTTCTTACTGCTGAATCCCTAGTACCCAGCCATGTTCAATGTACTCAGTAGGTGCTTGTGGCAGACACTGGCTGTTGCACCCCAATGTCTATTGACCCTGTTGTCCACAGTCATAGGATTTTTTGCTGTGCACCTGGCCACTTAGAATGAGAACTGCACTTCTTGGCCTTCTTTGCAGGTAGGTGTGGCCACATGACTCTGTTCTGGCCAATGAGAATGTGAAGGAATTGAGGGTTTAACTTCCATGTCAGGCCTTTAAAGAGTAAACCAGACCTTCCCCTCTCCCTTTGCCGCTCTGGCTGGCTGGAATTTGGGTGTGATGGAAAGCCCCCTGGGCCATGCATTCAAGGGCAACACCCTATGAGCGCACAGCAACAAGGTAGAGCAGGCCTAGCCCATGACACTGTGAGGCTGCCATCCAGCCCTGTACTGTTTATGCCCCAACTGTTTACCTGGGAGAGAACTGCATTGCTTGGTACAGACCTGTTATTTGGGATCTCTGTTCTAGTAGCCCAATTAAATATTCATACTACAATCAGAGTGTTTGCTCACTGATAGAGAACAGGCTCTGAGCCTTCCCAGGAACCCTCAGCCAGGGTTCCTCATCGTCTCCTTACTGGAGGCAGAATAACCCCTTCTCCCATCCCCACCAAAGATTTCCATGTCCTAATACCCAAAACCCATGATTATGTTCCCTTACACGGCCAAAGGGTCTTTGCAGATGTGATTAAGTTAAGGATCCTGAGATGGCAAGATTGTCCTGGATTATCTGGATGGGTCCAATGTAATCACGAGGGTCTTTGCAAGAAAGGAGACAATGGAAGCAGAGGTCGGAGTGATGTGAGGAAGGGGCCACAAGCCAGAAATGTGGGAAACCCCTAGTCGCTAGAAAAGGCAAGGAAGTGGATTCTTCCCCGGAGCCTCTAGAAGGAACCAGCCCTACCAATCTATTTTAGACTTCTGACCTCCAGAACAGTAAGGGAATACGCTTGTGTTGTTTTAAGCCACTGAGCTTGTGGCAACTTGTTATGGCAGCAACAGGAAACTAATACACACCTCTCTGTCCTCATGGCTCTTTGCATGTCTGAACACGGGCTTTGAGTTCAAGTTGCCAGATGGAGCTGGGCTTGAACCTGCTCTAGCCCTTCACAGGCCGTGGAAATGATTCTCTGAGCTCCGTGCACATGGGGAGGCCAGCGGAAGGCCTCTGCAAACATGAGTTCCAGGGCTCTTGGATTTCAGTAGTGGGCTGGGCACTCTGACAGCTCCCCTGGCCCACAAGCTCTCATGGCAGAGACTGTGAGACCTCCTCCCTCCTCAGTGCCCCCTTCCCTCCAATCAAACAGTCTTTTCTGTGTTTCATCTGATCATGTTACCACCCTCACCCTGCTCGGAAGCATTTGTTGACTCTCCTTCAAGTCCCAACTCCTTAGCATGGCACGCAGAGCTCTTCCTGCTCAGGTCCGAGATACTGAAGTCCTGGTCCTGACCTGCCCTCAGAGCCCCTCACCCAGGGACTCTGGATGTCATGCAGCTAGACCAGATTCCCTTCTGCTCTTCCAACAAGCCCAGCTCTTACCCCAGTGCCCCGTGCCTGGACCACTTCCCCCATTACACTCCTGCTCATCCCCTAAGACCCTGCAGGGGAAGATCACAGCTTGTGTTCTGGATTGAATCCCAGCATCCCCAAGAGCTGGCTTGGTGCCATTGGTCTGGTCCCTTCATTTCTCTAAGACGCAGTTTCCTCCTCACCTGTAAAACAGTTAACGGTAACGATACTTGCCTCGAGGATGAGTTGTGAGTATTGAATGGGATCATACTTACAAAGCACACAGACACAGGCTTTGGTTGTTATTGTTGTTACTGAAAGCATTGCCTCCTCCATGAAGTACGACTTGATTTCCCTAAGCTTAATTAGTTGATTCCTTCTGAGGTTGCACAGAGCTCTATTGGCCTTCCTATACAGCATCATCAGTCTCCCTCGCAGAGTGGCTAACTCATGCCAATCTGCCTGGGACCTTCCTGCTTTTAGCCCTGAAAGTCTCACATCCCAGGAACCCCCTGAGCTCCAGGCAATCAGGACTGTTGATCACCCTACTCCCTCCCTCTAGACTACTATCTCTTTTTTTAATACATATTTTTTTATTGAATGAAAGATTCTTTAAATTCTATAGTGTTTTACAATTTTCAAAAGTTTCACACACATGATTTCATATAATCCCATAATAACCCCTTTTTAAAATCCTTTACCCCTATATTTCCCCTTCCCCCCTTCCCTCTCCCCACTGGTAGGCGCTAGTTTGTTTTCTCTAGCTCTTGTTACACACTACTAGCACCACATCCCCAGAATACAGCATGACTGACGTCTGGGATGTAGTTGGAAATAAACCAAAGTCCAGTTAAGGAAGGAAGAAAGAAAAGATGGAGGGAGGAGGGGAGGGAGGGAGGAAAGGAAGAAAAGTAAAATAGTATTACTTTGAACATCACTTGTATTTTCTCTCCTTAGAAATTCAGACTCTCCTCCCCACCTCCCGGGACCCTTGCACTTTAAGATGAGGCCATGAGACTTTCACTCCAGGGAAGGGAGGACTGATACTGCATAGAATAAAGAAGTTTTGCTTTACTTTGTGCTTCAACTGGCTTTCAAAAATAAAAACCTCTTGTGAGGCAATGTTCTTGAAAGCCAGGCTTTCCAAAGAGAAAAGCCATTTTCTCAGAACGCCTCCAGAGCTGGGTTTTTACATCTCGAGAACCAAAGCCTGGAGGACTGATTGTAGAGTAGATGATAAGGTAGGAAGGAGGGCATTTCCCGCCGCAGGGAAAGGGAGGACTTTCAGGGTTAGGACGCGGGTCCTGGTGGAGAGGAAGAAAAGGGAATAGGCCAGTGCCAGGGTCCTCACCCCTCAAGTCCCAGCGTCAAGTTTATGGACAGGATCCCCATTCCATGCTTCTCCAGGCTCAGCATGGAGACTCCCACTGAAGTGCCAGGTGGTTACAGAAGTGGGGAGCAGAGATGGCTGAGACAGGACTTCTGGTGGGTGGACCCAAGGCAGGTCCCCTGACCCACCCCCTCTGACAAGATGCAGAGAAAGCAGCTGAGAGTCATTGGGCCCTGGGAGGCCCAGAAGGGCACAGCCTGGCGCACCAGAGGTGACCCGGTTTGGAGGGAGGAGGCCACATGGGACCTTGGGACCTGAACCAGTGACTGCAGCACGACACTCCAAAGACCAGCAGATACCAAAGTGGGACACCCAGAGACCCGATGGCCACACTACTCCTTGGGGACATTGAAGGGCCCAGGGCTGTCACTTGTGGTCCACGGGGTGAGCAACGCCCTAACTGGTGGTCAGCGGGAGCCTCCCGCAGCGCCATGTGGACCCCTTGGCCCCAGACTCCATGTGGGGAAGGAGGAAGGGAGGTTCCTTGAAAATCAAGAAGCCCTGAAAGAGACTAAGATCTCACCTGCATGTGATGACAGAACAGCCTAATTGGGAAAATCAGCATTTCTGCCATCACAGGATTAGAGGCTGGAAAGCGAGATGAAAGCAGTCATAGACAACAAAGTGAGTTACATTTTCCTGCACATCTGCATAATCCCAGTCTAAGACTGAAGGGAAGACAGAATGCAGGAGATAAAACTTGCAGCATGAACTTGCCTTACTGGCCTTCTGGAAACTTCTCAGTAGCTTGTAGTTGAGTCCTGCAAAGGGAACAAGGATGTAGATACAGGTAGGTGGGGGACTGTGCGCTACAGCCAGCTTCCCTCTGGCCAGGTCTTCTCGGGACACAGGAAGGAGCGGTGAGGGGCCCTGTCTCCATCCTCCAGACCTTTGTGGGCTCCTGTCAGGTCCCTGTGGCATGTGGACTGAACTGGAGGCAGTCTGTTGGGCATTTGTTTTTCTTTTAAGAGTCAAAGTTCTGGGGGTCCCTACATTGACCTTTCTCTAGGTGTTCCTGAAGGTCCCCCGCCAGGGAAGGTTGACGCAGCACATCCAGGACATGGAGCTGCTTGAGAAGTGACCTTCCTGTCTCTGGGGCCGCTCCTGTCCGGATGCTCAGAGCCAGGCTTGGAGAGGTCCCCTGTCGCCTCCATCAGCAGTGGCTGCGCTGGCCTGTGAATGGGTCGATAGCCATCTCCCACACTCTGCCCTTCCTGAGCTGTTTCTCCTACTGGGGTCCCTTGGGTGGAAAACCTCCTCCATGTCCAAGGGTTGAGGGGTGGGCCTGAGGTCAGAGGGCACGGTCCATTCTAGAACCATGGGACGTCAGAGCTGCCAGGCCTCCCAAACCTGCAGCCTGCCCCTGCCCTGGAGGTGAGGAGAGTGGGTTCAGGAGTGACTCACCCAGGGTCCATGGAGTGAACTGTAGGAGCAGGAGGGAAGCATGCCCAGGCTCAGTCTTCCTTCCCAGGCACTGCCCTACCTGATTTGGTTTCTTCTGCCCTTGAAATCCACTCTTTCTGGCCCACAGGGAACAAATGAGACTCCTTCCCGTGCCTCTCCTGAGAGTCACCTTTCTGAGGACAGAGGTTGTCCGTGATCACACATCTGTGAACTCATTGCTATTCATGAGAGGAACAATTTGAGTGGACGTGCCCTCCTCTGGCTCTCTTTCCCCTCTGGGCACATGGAAAGACCCTGCTTCCTGATTCCTGTGGCTGGAGAGGCCACATGACCTGTTCTGACCAATAGGTTGTGAGAGGAAGTGACATGTATCACTTCCTGCCTGAAGCATAAATGGCTAGTGGGGAGACCCTCCAGCACTTTCCATCCTTGCCACCATGACTGAGAGGCCACATATGTAGGTGGTGTGGCTGCAAGGTGGTGCAGCTGCATCAGCCTGGATCCTTGAGTGACTGTGTGAAGCAGAGTGCCCTGCGGGGGGATGTAGAGCCTGAGTGGGAAATAAATGTATTCTATTCATCAGCTGAGATTTCCAGGTTGCTTATATACAGCAGTAGAAATTAGACCACCCTGGTGATTACACATGTGGACTGCTTAATGCAAAACCTGGCCCCTCTTCTGGAATAAGAACCACCCAACACTCCCTTCGGTGGTGATTCAGGGCAGGAGTGGGGTTCGGGGCAGTGTCCTCCTATGTGACGGGTGACGTGAATTCATAATGAAGGAGCTGACTTGCTTATAGACAGAAGCAAAGTGGTCCTCAGACTTCAGTGTGCCTCAGGATGACAGGGTGGGCGGATGGGGAGTGTTTCAGGCAAAAATGGATGCTTCTCATTTCTGAAACCCCAGATTCTGATTCTTTAAGTCTGAGGCTGGGCCCAGGAACCTGTATTTTTAATAGGCAGTCCAGGCAATTCTGTTGCATGAGGTCTTTGGGCCATGACTTGACTAAGCCTCACGAACACCCCCGACAGATCTGGCTTTGAGTCCAGATTCAGACATTAGCTGTCGACTTTGAGTCAGATGGTTAAATTCTCTGAAACTCACTTGCTTCTTCTGTAAAATGGAGATAAAGTTTTACTTGTCCTCCAGGCTGGGTGAGGATTCAGTGAGACAAAGTCCTCAGCATGGCACCTGCCGCCAAATGAGCATCTCGTAAGGGTTACTAGTTTCAGTAACAGTGGTGGTAGTAATTATTATTATTGTTTTGGTATTAAAGAGAGAGATCGGGGAGGCTTGAACAAGGTGGAGGTGTAGTGGGGGAATCTCTTGAGGAAACACAGCATATGACCAGGTAACCCCAGCTTAGAACCTGGGCGTCACCATCCCCTTGGGGTCTGTGAGGCTAATTCCTGCCACCATCGTCCGCCATGATGGTCTCCTGAGAGCTCTTCCTCTTGGAAAATCTGACCCAGCCTTGGGTACAGATGTCCTCCTGGGAGGAGGAGCATGGACAGCGGAACAGCACGTGTCCACTGCGAGTACTTAGGGTGATGATGTGCCTGTCTGCCTGTGGGTCTGCCCTCCCGCCACGTTACACTCTTGTCGGGGTTGAGGTACCTTGGCCATTGCCATGTCCCCAAAGTCCAGTCAAGGCTTGTCACTAGCATGGGCTCAAAAAACCCTAGCTCTTGTCGAAAGAGCCAGGTCTTGCCCAAACCACGTGGCAACTTAAAGGCTTCCCCTGGTGTCTAAAGTTGCAAGTTGTCCATTTATTCAGCCAGGAAGGATTCCTTCCAGGTAACTGTGTGCCTTATTTCCTCTCTCGCTTCTCATGAATGCAAAGCAACCTCCCCACCTTCTTGGCCTGATGAGCCCCTACTTGTCTTTGAGGACTGGGACCAGGGCTCTCATTTCCAGGAAGCCTCTCCAGCTGGGTGGGTCCTCTTTTTGCCCCGCTCCCTGCCCTTTGAGCTTCCGTGGCATTGAACTCCCATCCTGCAGCTTCTGGTGATGTCAGTTTCCCCCAAGCAGGGTCTGAGCTCCTTGATGGTCAGGGGTACTTGTCTCAGCCTTGCCTGGTTCTCACACATGAGAACATGATTCAATTCTCAAGGCATATTTGTGGGATGGACAAACGAAGCAGGGGATGAATGTCAACCCACAGTCTTACCTTAACAACTCGACAATCACACGCCACACCAGCAGCCTCCTGGTGGAGAGTGGGGTTCTTGCCCTGTAGTTGGAACACAGGCTCCCGCAGGGCTGTCAGAGATGCATTTAGGAACATAACTTTCACAGGAAAATCCCATTAGTGAAGAGGAAGCTCTTCCCTGACCTACTGTGTCACCGTGGTGAGCCCTGGCTCATTTCTTTATGGGTCACGTCTGCTTTAAGGTTTTCTCCTTCTGTCTGTCCCCCCAAACAACCCATGAACCAAGGGATGAGAGAAGAGAGTGACCCTAAGTTCCTGGATCCTGGCTTTCCTGGCCCTTGGTCAGCTCAGCCTGCAGCTGCCAGGTTCCCAGGGCCAGGAACTTGACCCTTGCATGTTTGATTTCCTACTGGATGGGGTACTTCCTGGATGCCTGGGGGAGGTACTCAATCATGGCTGGTGACTGGCTGATGAGAGACCAGTTACCACATGGGAAAGGAAAAGGCATTTGCCCCCCAAGCCATAGCTCATATGTAAGAGAAATTGATTATTCAGGAGCCGATTATCAAACTGGTGAATGGTTTGGACGCTTGACTTTGACTCCTTTTTTCCTGCTGCCTGACAGGGTGGAATAGAACCCCTGCGAGAGGAGAGAAGCACACCTGGAACACGACGCATCCCAGCTCTGTGGCACAAGGGACCGAGCGAGGCTAGGAGTCCCAGCTCCCCCTGGGCTGGCCCAGCTCTCACCAACAGTCTTCTCAACCTCTCCCAGCCTCGCCTTCCTTATCTGTGAGGGGGGTTATAAAACCTGCTCTGCCTAATGCAGAGTCTGGGGGACATGGGGACTTTGATGTCTATAAAGCGTGTGAGTCTATGAGCAAGTGGTTGTCCATTTCCCCAGCCAAAAGCTTGGCAGGAGAGTCGTAGTGGAGATCTGGATTTCTGTGGGTTCCATGCGCCTGCCAACCCCATTTGGCCAAGGCTTAGGAATCTAGCCTGGATTTTGCCAGGCTGGTCTCCATGAGACTGGATGCTGTGTCCACACTCATGGGTCACTGGGTTCCCATCAACCCTCCCCTCGTGTCTCCCCTGCCTGAGCCCGTCTCGTTGCTTCAGCAGCCTTTGCTGCCATGTGCCAAGCCCTGTGTTAGGTGGAAGCCCATGTATGACATGATGTATGAGTTGCCCATGGCTGCTATTACAAACGACCGCAGATGTAATGGCTTTAAACAACACACATTAATTCTCTTACAGTTCTGGAAGTCAGCAGCTGGGTACAGGGGGAAAGTCAAGTGGTCAGCAGGGCAGACTCCTTTTGGAGGCTGTAGGGAGAATCATTTCCTGCCTTTCACAGTTTCTAGAGGCAGCATGAATCCCTTGGCTTGTTGCCCCTTCTTCCATCTTCAAAGCCAGACGTGTAACGTTTTCAGACCTCTCTGCTCTGTCATCACATCACCTTTTCCTCTCTCTCTCCCTTGACCCTCCTGCCTCCCTCTATAAGGACACTTGTGATTACATTTAGGGCCTGCCTGAATAATCCAGGGTCATCTCTCCATCTCAAGAGTCCTTAACTCAATCACATCTGCAAAGTCCTTTTTGCCATGCAAGGTGACAAATCCACAGGTTCGGGGGGTCAGGATGTGAATATCTTTGGGGCTTTTATCCAGCCACCCCAACATGCCCTCCGCCCTCCAGGTGGAGGGGACGGGGTAGCATCCCATGTTTTAGGTCCTGGACACCCTGCTTGCTCCGGTCCCAGCACGCCTCTCAGTGACACCCACTCTGCCAGGACACGCCACAGAAAAGGAGCTCGTGGGGGGCTGGACTTAAACTGTTGGTCTAGTTAGCTGGATGAAGGAATTGGGCTCCCGAGGGGCAGCGGCAAAACATTGATAAATTATTTAGCAGTGTGTGCATTAGAAGCCCATTATATAAAGTAGCAAATAATAAACACCAACTTGCAGAATAAGGTAATAATGTAAATAATACATTAACGAAGTGCAGCTCTCGGGAGTCGGAGTAGCTGATGGTAACGGAGGCCTGTGGGGTGTGAAGCCATAAAGCTGCGGGCCCTGCGTGTAGATGATGCGGGGCAGGGCGGGGCTGGTGTCCAGGGTCCAATGGGGAGGGGTCACCACCGACGCCGAGGAGGCCAGGGCGCCTGTGTCTGGAGCCATTTATGAGGTTTTCCGTGAAGCTGCCTGGCCACACTCACTTTGAAGTGTCACCCTCTGTTGCCTGTACTCCTGGGGTGACTGTTGACCTTGGAGGCACCGTGTGGTTTGTTGCACAGGTAGCTCTGGGTCCCAAAGACCTGGGTTTGAAACCTGGTTCTGATACTTACTAAGCCCTGGTCTTCTCTTCTGAGAAAGGTGGGTGATGCCAACAGCAGCCGTCTAATAGCGCTGTTCCGAGATCAGACGGGAGCAGGCATGGGAGGCACCCAGCATCAGGCTCAGAAGGTGACTATTAGGTCTTTGTTTTCACCTCTTGAGATCGTGATAGGCTGAATAATGGCCGCCAAAGATATCTAGGCCCGAATCCCTGGAATCAGTGAACATGTCAGCTTACGTGGCCAAGTGTATGTTGTAGAGGTGATCAAGTTGAGGATTCTGAGATGGGGAGAGGCGCCTGGATTATCCAGGTGGGTCCCACCTGTAATCACTAGTGTCCTTACAGAGGGAGGCAGGGGTGGATTTGACGCAGAAGAAGGCAATGTGCTGACTAAAGCAAGGTGCTACATTGCTGGCTTTGAAGACGGAGGAAGGGGCCAGGAGCTAAGGAATGCAAGCCAGGCAGCTCTAAAAGCTGGAAAAGTCCAGGCTGTGGACTCTCCCCTGGAGCCTCTGGAGGGAGCTCAGCCCTGCAGACACGTTGATTTCTGCCCATGAAAATCGACTTTGGACTTCTGACCTCTGGAACGGTAAGTGACTAATATGTTGCCTTAAGCCACCAATTTTGTGGTAAGTTGTTACAGCAGCTGTAGGAAACCAATGCAATGACCATTCACATCCCAGTTCCTGTGTGTAGAAGAAGAGGATGCATCAAGAATGGTTCTGGGCTGTTCCCTAGCGATTTCCGGCTCTTGGATTTGCACATTCAACATTTATTGAACATACAAAGTTTGTTTTGGGTACTTTTTCTCAGTGCCAGACCTACAAAAGCAAGGCAAAGCTGTGCATGGTCTATTGTAAATAGAAAGCTTCCCCCCAGCACCAATATGTTGACTGTCTGTGGACTCTGAAATCACCCTGACCTGGATTACCATCCTCGCCCTAATTAGCTGTGTGTCTCTGGGCAAAGTGTTTAGCCTCTGGCGCCTCCCCATCTGGGTCTTTAAAGTGGGAATCCTAATAGTATGTCCCTCATGGGGTCACTGTGGGGATTAAATGAGGAAATACACAAAAAGATTTTAGATCGGGGTCTGGAACATACATTACTAACTAAATGTTAGCTATTATTAGGAGAGAGTAAAACAGGAAGACCACATTTCAAAGGGAACAGCATGTGCAAAGGTCCTGGGGGTGGGAAGAAGTTAGAATTCAAGAAACGAGACAAAGCCCAGGAGAGGTGAGAGAGTGGCGTCAGGTGAGGATGCGGGGCAAGTCAAGGCCACATGAAGCACATTTTTGGAGGCCACGTGAGGATTGTCTGTGTCCTAAGAATTGTGGGACGCTTTGGAATGGTTTTTAGGCAAGAGAGTGATATGCTGTGATTTGCATCTTTTAAAGATTACTCTGATGGCTGAGTGGAGACTGGAAGAGAGGGGAGTCAGAGAGGCTATGGGGGGATCTGAGAAAGGGCTTTTGGAAGAGGGGAGTCAGGGAGGTGTCACAGAGGAAGGGACAGGTGTCTCAAATGCGAATCAAGAAAATTAAGAGGCTGAGAGGAAGTCAGAAGAGGCAAGAGAAACAACTGTTTCATAGGTCCAATGACACAGAGGAGCCTGGTGTGTGTGGAGCTTATGGAAGATGGGGTGAGAAGCAGGTGGGAAAGGCAGGTGGCGTCACGTGGTGAAAGGAACAGGAAGTAAGGGCAGTACGGTTCAGATGTCAGAAGGGACCCTCCTGTCCAGGGCTGCCATGTACAGTGGTGCAGGCTGTTCACTGCACAAGGGTACCCAGGCAGGTTGGGGGCGGGGGTAGAGCAGTGAGACGGGCTGACATCCAGCTTGTGTTCAGCTGGTAAAGTTGAGCTGGATCTGCCCAGAGAAGGGGTCATCTTTTTCTACTTCCCACAAGTGTACCTATGAGTTCTGAGGGCGACCCTTCTCTGGGATAACCCCTGGTCATGGTCATCTCAGGGATAAGACAGAACACATTGGGAGGCTTCAACATCTGTGGTGGGGGCAGAGCAGTGGTATGACTCAGGGCGGAGCCACTGCTCAATCCCCGAGTGAGCTCCAGCAGGTCTGTACCCCTCTGAGCCTCATCTTCCTCATCTGTAAAAGGGGTACAATACACTCTTGTCTGCTTTGCTGACCTGAGCCCCAGGCTTTAGAAAGGATACAGGGATCCCCCACTCTCTTTAAATCCTGAAGCCCCAGGCAACAGGAGGCATCAGACTGCATGTTACCTGCTTTGCATCCTTGCTGTGTGTTTCACCAGAGCACTCTCACCCCATCTCTGCAGGACAAAGTCCTTGACCTCCAAGTCGCCGGGAGGCCTTCCCAGATCACGGCTGGTCCTCTGCTGTTGTTTCTCTTAGCACTGCTTACTTCCCGGCTATCATCCCAATTCATCCTTAGTTTCTTATTTTGTTTTTGTCTTGCTTCATGAAACTATATCCTTTCTGTCTCAGTCACTTTTGTATCTTCAGTGCCCAGCACAATGCCTGGCATATATTAGGTGATCGATAAAGATCTGTTGAATGAACGGAAAGAATGAATGTCTTCAGTGCTCCCGGAGAGCACCGCCAACGAGCGGGGACTCTCTCTCTCTCTCTTATGTAAATTTACACACAAATACCAACCAGGGGCCGTACATACGGCAGCAGCGCCAAGGCCAAGTGGGATGGGTTTGGTGAAAAGTGCCTATTTTGAGGTGAAAAAGGTGAGAAATGGACACGTGAAGATGGACAAAAGACACAGAAAGAGGAGCTATCTATATCTATATTTATATCTATGTGTGTCCTTATCTATCTATCTACCTGTCAGCTATCTATCTAATGTCTATCTATCTATCCTATCTATCATCTATCATATCAATCATCTATCATATCTATCTACCTATCATCTATCATATCTATCATCATCTATCTATCATCTATCATATCTATCTATCATCTATCATATCTATCTATCTACCTCTCTACCTATCTATTTCGTTGTTGTTGAGAATATTTTGAATTTCCCAGGATGTGCGTGACACCTGGGATGATCCAACTTGTCCCCTGTTCCATCACAAACCTTAACTAAGAACAGTTGATCTGAAGCCAGTTATGGCTGATTTCTGCAGAGTGAGAAAGCCAAGTGACAGAGAGATTTTAAAAGGGCACCAAAAAAACAGGCTCCTTTGATTCGGATCCATTGCGTATTAATTATGAACTGTGAGAATGGTTCAGAAAGATGATTTTGTTCCCTCTGGGATCCTATCTGTGGCTGCTCCTTTGGAGAGGAATTTCAGACTTACAGTTCAGGAATCACTCTACAGCTTTGCTCTGATGGGCAGCCGTAGCAAAGTGAGAAGATCTCAAAGTCTCGCCCTGTGTCCTATGTGTGTATCTGGGAAACTGGTCTTCCCCATCTGCTCTGATTTCCCTCTCAGCCAATGAAACGAGACTTCTTCCCTGCCTCACATTTTCTGGAATTTAGTTCAAACTCATTTTGGAGAGAAGCTCTTTAGACCCAGGGATCTGTGCTTTCTGGTGTTCTCTTCAACACAAATGTAGAAAAATTAAAATTTGTTTCCATAATGAGACTTTCCCTAATGTCAATTTATTTGTTGGATGCTTTCTGAGCTGTCCTCAGGTGCTGGGACTGTGGCCTCAGCCCCTGCTTCAGTCATATACGATTTCACTAATCAGAATGGTTTGGAAAATATTTTACCCTTGACAGTGACCTGTATTACAATGAAAGCTTATGATGTGGGCCTCTTATTTGCCTAAGGAGACTACAAAATTTGCTGTGTAATTTGAGAAGCACTTACAATACAGCTATCCATGCTGTAAGCTGATTATAAATAAAGTTCAGCCCAATTGCTTCCTTCAGATTATCGGGATTCACAGTCAAAGAAAAGGGCACAGCGCCGATGTGCAGTTGCTCGGCATCGCCTCCCTACACAGATCAGATTCTCTTAGCAACTGCTGCATATCATGTTTATTAAACACCTTCTGGTTATTACAGAGCAGGGTACTAAAAAATCCCTCCCAAAGTCTTGGAAAATCTTTTCTCACATTCACTATTTTTAAAGTCTGCTGGGGGTCAGCAGCGGTCTTTCTGCAGGGACTCGGGGCTTGAGTGGGCTCTGGAAGTTTCATGGGGAGGGGGTTTGATTTTTTTTTTTTCTCACTTTGCCAACAGAGCAACTTGTTGGGCCCCAAAGCCGTGGCCTTCAAGGTTCATCCAGTGGAAGGGAAAATAATCTTCTCTTTTGTTGCTGCAAACAGAGAATCCGGGACTCTTGGAGCTGAAAGGACCTTCTGATGTTGCTGTGTCCAATACCCTGGTGGGACAGAATGGGGAGACGGAGAAGCACAGAGAGAACGTGAGGTGTGCTCACGTGGTCACAGAGGACTGAGGGGCAGGGCACCTGCCCAAAGCCCTGGGCTCAACTTCAGTGCATGAAAGCTTTCTGGTTTCTTTATTCATTCAGCTTATTTATTTTAATAAACAAAACATGGCTGTATTCCTAATGTATATTATTCAAACACTACATACTTAGAGCAAAATTCCCCTTGCCACTGTCACTCACCTCCCAGTGCCACCTCCCTCCTGCTGGCTACACACAGTGTGACATCTGAAGCAAGATGCAGATGTGATTAAGGATCTTGTGATGGGGAGCATCCTGAATGATCCAGCGGGCTCTAAATGTAACCACCAGGGTCCTTATAAGAAGGAGGCAGAGAGGGGGTTTGACACCCCTTTCCATCCCTTTGGCCAGACAAGTATGTACATCTATGTATTTGAACAAAAGCTGGTTGGCATTTTTTTTTTTTTTCATAAACAAGCTCATGCTGTACAAATTGCTCTGCAATTTGCTTTTTTAAAATTGAAGTACAGTTGATTTACAACATTGTGTTAATTTCTGCTGTACAGCAAAGTGATTCAGTTATACATATATATATATATATATATATACATTCTTTTTAATATTGTTTTCCATGGCTTATCACAGGATACTGAATATAGTTCCCTGTGCTATACAGTAGGACCTTGTTGTTTATCCATCCTATATATACTAGTTTGCATCTGCTAATCCCAAACTCCCACTCCATCCCTCCTCCAACCCCCCTCCCCCTCGGCAACTACAAGTCTGTCTCTATGTCTGTGAGTTTGTTTCTGTTTTGCAGGTAGGTTCATTTGTGTCATATTTTAGATTCCACATATAAGTGATATCATATGGTGTTTGTCTTTCTCTGTCTGACTTACTTCAGTTAGCATGATTATCTCTAGGTCCATCCATGTTGCTACAAATGGCATTATTTCATTCTTTTTTATGGCTGAGTAGTATTCCATTGTATATATGTGCCACATCTTTATCCATTCATCTGCAATTTGTTTTTGTTTCTCCCTTAACTACATCTTAGAAATCTTTCTATGTCACTACAGAGAAATCTGCCTCATTCTTTCTGATGGTTACGTAGTATTCCACAAGAACAATGCACATCCTTTTTGAACCCTCCTCCTGTTATGAGCATTTAGCTCACTTCCACATTTTTGCTCTTATAAGCAATGTTTCAACGTATACCTTCTACAAGCTACCTGTGTGGGTGTTTGAGAACTTCTCTAAGATAGATGCCTGGGAGGGAAATTGCTGGATCGAAGGGTATGTGCAGTTTCAATTTTAATAGATGCTGTCTGTCCAGATTGTTCTCTGAAAGGACTGAAGTAATTCACATCCCCTCCACGGGTATTGAAGGCTTTTTTAAGGCAGGCAGATAACTTTGCTGATGATTTTGTATTAAGGACTTCACTTTAGAAGATTATATTTCAATTCCACCAAGGGACCTTATAAAAACCAAGCCTTAAAATATCATGCAATCATAAATTCCACTGTAGAAAAAATGAGAAACGGTGGAAAAAGAGAAAAAACAATAAAAGCAAAAATTGCCCATCATTCCCCCATCTGCTGATAATCCCACTTAGTAGCTTTTCTTTTTTGAAGTAGAATACACCTTGAGATAATTCGGGTGTGGGATCACACTATATCTACTGTTACTGTTTGTAACTGACTTTTTTCATTCCGATATATGTCGTGGAATCTTGTCCATAGCAGCTACCACAAATCTACACAATCAATCATTTCAATGGTAGAAAAGATTTTTTTCAGTCCCCTAGAGTTGGACATTGAGCGTGTTTCCAATTTTTCACCATCATAAGCCATGTTATAACGATATCTGCTTACACATCTGTGTGCACGTATTCCATCTCTCACGTTTAGTTCACCTCTCTTTCCTGCTTCTCTGTTCTTCTTCCAGAGTCCCTTCAAGATTCCTGAAACAGGGACTTTCCTGGTGGCGCAGTGGTTAAGACTCCACGCTCCCTATGCAGGGGGCCCAGGTTCGATCCCTGGTCCGGCAACTAGATCCCACATGCATGTGGCAACTAAGGAGCCCGCCTACCACAACTAAGACCCGATGCAACCAAATAGATAATAAATAAATAAATATTTTTGAAAAAGAATTTCCCTGTCTTAAAACAATAAAAAAGATTCCTGAAACATCCTACAGCTACTCAGATGTGGGGACATTTCCCTGACGTTGGGATGCTGCCAGTCACCGCCTCACTCTCTCTGTGCTCCCACCAGGGACAACCCTGATCTCCTAAAATGACTAAAGCCGTCTTCTGCCCAGAGAGACTTATATTAATTCCCTGGGGGAACAGAAGTGTATTCTCTCACAGTTCTGGGGGCCAGAAGTCTGAAATCAAGGTGTCAGCAGGGCCATGCTCCCACTGAAGGCTCTAGGGAAGAATCCTTCCTGGCCTCTTCCAGCTTCTAGAGACCCCTGGCATTCCTTGGCTTGTGGCAGCATCACTCCAATCTCTGCCTCTGTCTTCACATGGTCTTCTCCTCTATCTCTGTATGTGTCTCCTCTGTGTGTCTTTTATAAGGACTTGTCATGGGATTTAGGGCCCATTGGATAACCTAGGATGATCTCATCTTGAGATGCTTTATTTAATTTCATCTACAAAGATGCTTTTTCCAAGTAAGGTCACATTCCCAGGCACCAGGGGTTAGGAAATAAACATAGCTTTGGGGGAGCTGCCATTCAATCCACAGCAAGACCCCTCACATGATTGCCTTTCACACTAGTGTCACCCCCTCCTGCTTACCTCACCTGCTCCATGCCCTCTGAGCAGATAAAACACCTTCTCACACCCTGAGTGCTCTGAGGACTTTTGGTTCTGAAAGCCTTTGAAGGCACAGCCTTTGGGGCCGTTCCTCAAACCCTGGGCACAGAAAGACCCCATTTAAGGGTAGCATGGTCTCCTAGATGCTTCTCTGAGCAAGTCTTAATAATTCACCTCCTTCAAGGGCCGTTTCTACTCTTGCTTCTTCCTCCAGCCTTTACCTCATGCATCATGGCCTGAGGCATGAGGCCAAGTGGGGCTGGGGTCTGGAGTCTCTTAGACCAACCAAGATATTAAGACCATGCATTAAAAAGCACGGGCCCATCAGGTCATAAAATGTAATGTAGCTGGGTCGGCATTTCAGAGGCTTGAGTTCCTTCTTTGAAGATCCCAGACCTTGGCAAATCTCCATTCTTTATGGGTAGATTTGATGTTTAGAAACGGTCACGAGCCATAGGGGACTGGAACAGCTCATAAGACGGATGATGAAAAGCTGGAGAAACCATTTGGAGTGAAGAGGATGGGTGTTGACAAAGCCAGGAGGGGTGCAAAACAGAAGGTACTCAGGAATGTGACATGGGGGGTGGGTTGAGCTCCCCCAAGTCACCGCCTCAAAGGGACCAACATGGAGATGCCGACATTCTCATATTTTAAGTCTGAAAAAAGAGACTCATTTTCTTCTTTCTGTTACTCAAAATTAAGGGTGAGCAGGGACTTCCCTGGCGGCCCAATGGTTAGGGCTCTGTGCTTCCACTGCAGGGGGCACGGGTTGGGTCCCTGGTCAGGCAGCTAAGATCCCACAAGCTGCGCAGTGCAGCCAAAAAAAAAGAAAAAAAAGGGGTGTGAGCAGTTTGCACTTTTGCCCCCAATTCTTCTTTCTCTCACCCCCCATCCAGGTACAGAGCTGCCGTGTTTGATTGGAGATCTGAATGAAGCTCCGGAATCCCCCTTGTTCTAAGCCCTTTATATGTTTATGAACCAGAAAAATATGAAACAAAGTTGAGGTCCAGGGGACTTACAGGGAGTCACTACCTTTTGAATTTTGTCAACTCAAAAGTGTAGAAAGAATAAAACACCTTCCCATGTACTGTCACCATCATGTCATAAACAAAAGGGTTTTAGCAGCAGAAAACAGTAGAAATAACATTATGTCTAAGGACAGGCCTTCAAATTGAATGGATTTTGCTTTAAGAAAAACTCGCCGTATTTGCCTCACTTTTGTCATGTGGCTGCTGGTTAGTGAGAACTTTGTTAAGAACCTGATACCACCCCTTGGAGCCACTGGACTCCCATGAATAGGAACCGGAAAACTAAAAATCACAGTTATGTATTCACCACGGTTTCCGTTAAAGGCTGACATCAACTCGGCAAGGTGGGTACTGTTGGTTCCATTTTACATGTGAATCTAAATGATTTTGCTCAAAGCCACATGTGCAGCTCCTGATGGGGTCGGGATCGGAAACTCACGGGCCTGACTCCAAATCCTGTGTTTTTTCCACCCTCCACCTCATCTTCCATCCAGCACGAGTGTGTTCTTCATCCAAGTAATCGTGGGCTTTACAGACTTACCAGCACAAGCATTCATGGGGCCGTTTTCTATGTGTGAGGCCCTGTGCTGGGTGTTGGGGTTACAGAGATGAATAAAACTCAGTTCCTGACCCCAGCGAGCTCACTTTCCAAACCAAGGAAAGAAGAGATTCATAGAAAAACCCAAATGATACACAACCGTGAAAGTCAGGGACTGAGGGAGTGTCCTGGTCACTGCAAGAGTTTCCAGGGCTGGGGGGTCCTTAGGGAAGGTGGCAACGGAAAATATGCACAATATCGTATCTGTAATCAACATGAAATCTACATGAATGTGTAGACAATAAGGTTTCCAATAACCATCCCTTCAGGAGCAGGCTCACAGGCTGGGGGCGAGCCTGTGAATCTTTCCCGAGGGCAATTTGATCATCTACAACGTTTTTAAAAATGTGCATTCCCTTTGAACCAACAACACCATGGCTAGGAAATTATTTTAACTCCTAAATAAATTCTCTGATTACGATCAGAGGAGTGTGCAAAGGCGAATATACCAAGGGTGTTCATTACAGTCCTACGTATAATACTAAAAACCTATTTAAAAAAAATAAACGCCTGCCTTGAAAGAGAAATCTGCTCCACAAGGAAGCATAAGCAGAGTCAAGTCTCACCGGGATTCTAGTTCAGGGGTTTCCTTTAAAGACAGAGGTGGGGTCTGAGGTCAGACAATGCTGGAGACCGAAGTTTGTGACCTTGAGCAGGTCACAACTTCTTTGATGCTCAGTTTGGGGCTAAGGAAGTGGGGATAAGAGAAGCAGCCTCCCCAGAGTCACTGAGAGGCTGTGGGATGCAAGAGAGTGATCAAATCTCATCTAGCAATGGAAGGGCGGGGGCTGGGAGAGGGAAGACCCTTCGAGGAGGTGTCAGAGGGAGCTGTTATTTTAAAAATTCATTTCTGATGTCAGCTTTAAACCCGCTGAATTACAGGAACCTGGTGTGGGGCACATGCGGGATGGGGGTGAGCCAGAGATGATGGGGAGGGGCCGCTGTCTGTCCGAGGTAAGCCCTGGGGCTCACTGCCCCAGGAGCCCCGCCGCCGCTCGGATGGGGATGCAGAACCACGGGTCTGTGCCACTTGGGTCATTTACGCTCCCCTGGTATTTAGCATGAGAGGAGGAGTAATTGCCCTGGCAGTGTCCTGGCTGAATTCCAATTTGGATGATTACATTCTGCCTACTTAAAATTCCCTTCTCTGGTATCCATGGTAGAAGCAATTCTTCAAACCCTCTCCTGTTAGGGGAAAAAAATTAGAAGAAAGGAACCAGCCTAGCCTTGCATAGTACAGCGTATAGGACTGCTCTGTGCACCCCAGAAGTGGTTTCTTTTTGAATGGGGAGCAAAGGATTCCCACTGGAATAAATCTGTCCAACATGCTGGAATTTTCCAGAAAGAAAAATTCCATTTTTAAAGACGGGAAGCAGTGGGAGTGGGGGCTACGTGTCTGAATATGGAGAGTTCGTAGGTGAAGAGAGTCTTTTAGGTACAGCTGCTGAGTTGCCTGCTCAGGCAGGGCTGGTGGGCTTGGCCCTCGGACCTCTGCCGCTACCGGCTCCCCACCCGTCCACCCCGCCCCCCATAACCCTTCCTGCCTGTTGCACGCTCAGGATCGCTTAATTACAGAATATGAAATTGTTTCCTTTCATTTGGATGCTATTGGGAATGATGTATGGATAACAGCTTGAGAATTCAAATTATACTACGGATCAACAGGACCCGAGAGAAGAAAAAATGTTTTGACTATTACACTAAACAAACCGAGCTGGATGTCAGGAAGACACCGGGCTGTGCAAATCGCTGAGTGCATGATTTGCACTTGTCCTAAGTGGCTTTGTTAATTAACATGCGCCAGGACTTTCCAACATTTGTACCTGATGTATTTTTTAAACACACGCAAGCGTGCGTGCGCGTGCGCGCACAACACGTGGCTCAGTAAAAGCAGTAAAGTTGGATCTCATAAAGTTTGCCCCTCCCTCTGTGCTCTGCTGCACTTGCAAGCGATTCTTCAGAAGTCTCAGCTTCCTATTTCCACCGGTCTGAAAGAAATCACAATTAACCCCTGATTTACGGGAGGGCTGAGGCGTCTGAAATATGGGAAACCTCCGCAACGGAGACCGAAACGCAGCGAGTCTTCTGTGCAGGATGGTGCAGGGAAGTCTGGCTTCAATCACCACGTCTGTGCTTGCTGATTTGCAGCCGCGTCAGTGCACAGCGGAATAAAAAGCCCAGAGACTCGCTGCAGATGAAACCTGCATGTCTCAGGGTGTACTTACCCCTCTATCCACCCGGGTTGCACAAAAAACAACTGCCCTGCACATCCCTGTGTTCCCACTTCACTACTGGGCAGAGATGGCCGTAAGCTAATGACTTTATGGTGATGACTGGTGCTTTTCCAACCTCTTCCGTGTCTGGGCGAGGTTAGAATAACACACTATTAAACTGGACCTCCTTTCCTTTTAACCATCCGTCTGCCCTCAGATGGGCAAACAGTCAAGGTTGCATTGTGTGCTTTCATTCTGCTGATGTGGATGTGAGTGGAAGGAAATCTTTCTGCCTGAAAATCCTACTAATTTGGGGGGATGAGCTCACGCACCTGGCCCCTCTGGGGGGCTATACCTAACTGCCAGTGTGTCTTCCAGAATGAACCCACGGGCGTTCCTGTCACTGCAGCTATAATTGCCTGGAGAGATCGACCCTCTGGTGAATAACCAGCTCCGTTCCATTGCTTAACATTTGCATTGAGTCAGGCTGATAGTAGGTTGATACTGAATTCCCACCCAGGCAGGTCCCACATGGTCCGGGAGGGTGTGTTTTGATGTTGGGAACGAGGAAGGGCTCGGGTCAGAGCTCTGGAGCTGTGCTGGGAGGCTGCTCTGTGTTATTTATCCCCTTGGTCCCGCAGAGTCCTGCAGTGCTGAGCTCTCAGCGGCACACGCCTCCCTTCTGCCTCCTTTCTTGGTGCCTGTACTTCTCCATAAGTTAACCCTGGCGAGTGCAATCTTAGGTGGTCCTCACCTAGGAGGTTCCCACTGCCAGACTGTGGCTTGGGCTCCATCTGCAAAAATCAAACCTAACCGAGAGGGCTGAGATGCAGCAGCAAGTCAGAGAGCGAAGTGACAGGTTTCAATTTCCTCCAGATTATTGCTATCCTTTGCTAAAATCCGATTTTCTGCCTCCCAAACCCTGTTTTCAAATTTTTTTTAATGACTGCTTATTCAGAAAGATGATTACTAAAGCTCTATGAAATGGGAGCCCCATTTTGGTGGGTATGGCTCCAAACAACATCCTACAAAAGAAGAGAGGAATAAAAATAAAAGGACAGATTTCGATCACTCCTGGTCAGAATATACCAATCCATACACCCCTTTCCAAATGGCGCTTTATTTTCCTGGTTTAAGCTGCAATGTATTAATATCACTGCCTTTAACAATCGGGTTTGATTTTCTTACAGGGCAGCTGACTGACAAGAGAGAGGTGAGGAGTGAAAATTGCCATTTGAGAACCTCTTTGGTCAGCTCTTGGAAAAGAACGAACTGTCTCCTGTTGAAAGGAACTCAAGGTTTTCCAAGAAGCCAGCATGAGCAACTGGGATTCCAAAGCCGAGGCAGAAGTGGGGGGCGAGACTTTCCAGGGGAAGAAGTGGCTTGTGCTGGATGCTTCTCTACTGTATGGGGCTTCTGCTCGCTGGCAATATTTACTAGAAAACAAGACCCATTTTGTGAGTCCTTCCCTGGATAAAACACAGATCACTCCCCCACCACCTCCGCTGCAGCTGTTTTGTTCTTCAAATACATTATCACTTTTGAAACTGATGGTGAAGGAAAGAATACATTCATTTTTCCGCCTAAAGAGGCTGCAGGAAAAAGGAGGTTCTGCTGCTGAGAAACAACATGACATAACGGTGTTTTTCAAAACACCACCAGCTTTGCCTTCTTCCTTTTAATGGTACTCATTTTCCTTCTTGGAAAAGGGGTTAAAATTAGTAGGCACATTTCATATTAGCGTATTTCATGCAATAAAGCATAAATTATTTAAAATAACACGACCTTTTATCTTGCACCTTTTGAAGGAAGCAAATTAAAAATGTAAATTGGGAGCTAATTAATATGCAAATGTATTCATTCGCAGTTAACAATTAGCAATTAAACCTGCAGTGTCTACAAAGAGCACGGACAAAATTAGTAACTTAATTTATCATTAAAAAATGAAAACGTACACAAAATTTTAATTGACTTTCAAAATATTTCCCCTGCTTTTTTCTTTCCATTTTTTAATACCAAAAAAATAAAATTTTTTTTATATTGTGCCTGAGCTCTACAGATGAAACTGGGCACAGGCAGCATGCGGGGGAGTTCATTAAAGAGGATCGGAGGGAAGCATGTTAGGAAAAGTTTGCCTTTTATATGAGGTATTAAAAGATGACATTTAAGAGTGTTGACTTGTGTTTCATAGTCGAGTTCAAGAGAGAAATAAATACATAGATTCTCCCGTGTTTGGGAATATAGATGGCAGAGATTTGTACAGATAAGCGGGGTGGGGGGGTGCACTCTGCCTGTGTGCATAAACGTGGGACTGGCTGTGTGTGTGTGTGTGTGAGCACCTTCTAGAAGATGCATAACAGACGCGCAGGGTCATTTAAATGCTTCTGGTTCAGCTTTGAGAATTCCAGTACAAAACAGTTGCATGGAGAATCAGCAACAAATAGCTTAAGATGTAAATAAGACACTGTAGGTTGATCATGATACACATTAACATTCAATGTTTCATCTATGCTTCTCACTACAACCCAGACACACACATTTTCCACTTTCTTTTCTTCTGGAGGATTTAAAGAACAGACCTTTTGCATATTTTCCTGAACTGGGGGTTCACTCACTACATCTCTTCCCCATCAGCCTAGCTCTGCCTGCAGATGTGGGCTTGTATTTTTACACACTCACTTTCTAATGTCATGCAGCGTAGGAAAGAACCCAGCAACCATCGGATCTGTTGCTTGCAACCTTATTTTGGTTATTTAAACAGCACCTGCTGCTCCGGCTCCATTGAGAGCTTGCTATTTCATTCACAAGTGTTTTCTTTTGGTTCTTCTTGATTCTGGGCTGACTCGGGCTAGCTATTCTGCATTCTCTCCTTTGTGAACTTTGTTCCTGTTTTCGGACAGGGCGGCCTCTCGCTGTCCGCTCGTCCTGGTTGCCCTTCTGGTGAGAGCTGGACCTAGTTCTCATTTGCTGGAACGGGATTTCACAGTCAATGGGGACATTGCCATGTGTCGCTGCAACACTTAGAGGGTAGTTTGAACTGGGATCGGGCGTCTGGCTGCTTTCCTTACCAGGCCCCAAACTGGCTGGGGTGCAATTTAGCTCACTTTTTCCACCTTACTCTCTATTCCCAGTCATAAGAGACAAACAGCATCTAGGGTGAAACCCATCACCACAAGGCCATGGCGATAAGCATCAAGTCAATTTCATTTGGTTTCACCAAAGGCAATTCCGCCTTCCTGACTGATACAAAAACACTGACAAATTGTTCTTGATTAAATTGTTATTATTCTTACGTATTTATTTAACTGTTTGCATAGAGCTAGAGAAGATGTATATGTTGGGTATGAGGAAATCTATCCTTTCCTAATTGTACCAAAGAAATACAGTGTTTTCTCTCCTAAATTTGTACTTCTTTGGGGCCCTCTAATACCTTCCCAATATGTCCTATACTTCAGAACTTTCCAACAATAAGCACAGCCATTTAGGAACAAACAATAAAGCTTATTTTAACAGAAAATTACATAATATGCTAAATACAGCCCTTTACTTTGGCAAAACTGTGATTCGGATCTGGCAGTTTTTATTTTCCAGGAAGAAATTTTAAATCAGACTCCCACCTTCACTCTTTCATCCCCATGAACCAGCTACAATCCCCAGGCTAGGGACTCAGTGATTTGGAGGTTCATACAAGGTGTTTTGGAACCAGCTTATAAAAACGAATGCTTTTTCTTTTATAGGAAATACGCATGATTCTATTTCAGCGTGGGAAAAATGTGGATCTCATCAGTGATCACTTTTCGTGGCCTCTTTAGGCTTCTGAGAAGCCTTTGTATTCCTTCTGAACTCTCAGATGGACGCTGAAGAGAATAAAGATTTCTCCCTTCCAATACGCGCATTTCACGATAGGAACTGTCACCAAACGAAATAAAAACCGAAGCCCGCACACCGTCCACCTCGTCTGCCAAAATAAACCCACACGGCCCTCCGTACTTCTTTTTTTTTTTAATGCGTGTGTGTGCTTCTGCGCCCGCGATATTAAGCAGCTAACAACAATCTGAGAATTAAGTTACCACAATTAGGAATTAGAAGCAGGTGGCATAATAATGGTGCTTTTTTCATTTCATTTATTAGCAAAAAGAGAGAGAGGAGCTTCATTTATTTTCATCAGCGCCTCAGTAAAAGCATAGCAATTTGCAACACAAAAATCATTTCAAGTACCTCAGCCTCGTGCAACCCTCGTTTTCTTTTTTTGCTTTAAAAGCCTTTTAAAGTTCATTTCCCCACCAACCCACTCCCCCCATTCTGAAAGAGTGTGTGTGTCTGTCTTATGTGGAGTGGTGAGTGCTGGTGGGATCAGACTTCTCCTAAGCAGTTTCAGGAGTGCAGCGTGGGGCCGAAGGTTGGAGGGGCCGGGGCTCTGGGTTAGGCGGCACCTCGTGCTCTGTCCTCCTTTTCGCCTGGCTTTCAGTTCATTTCACACGGGCTTGTCTCAGCCTTGCAAAGATTCAATTCAGGTGCAACCTCTCCCCCAAACAAACGAAGTGCGCAGCATCCCTCTGCATGGGAACAGCCATCCGGGCCAGCGCTCCTCGCGTCCCTCACGCACCCCACCGCCGGCGGGCACCCCGCACCCAGCAGGCCCCCTCACGGTCCTCATCTCCGGGGCCGCTCCTCCCGGACCTGGCGCGGCTCAGCGACCCTCGCGCGCCCTCTAGCGTCGACATCTGGGATCGCCACGGGCTGCGCGGCCAGCATCCCCCACCGGCGAGAGGATGCAGGGGGTGCGAGGGGATGCGGGCGCGAGGTGTGCCAAGGCCCACGCGTTTGCACAAGTCCTCTCCGAGCCGGGGGCTCTGGGTGGGAGGTTCTACCGCAAACTTTGGGGAGCCCCTTCCACGTCTGGGGCCTCTTGCTCGTGTTACCCCACATCTGACATTCCCTGGGCGCCGAGCGAGTAGGCCCCAGTCCCGGCCAGCCGCCCGCTTTCGTCTTATCCCGCCGCCTGCGTTCGTCTGGACCCGGAGGAGATCGCAGCGCGCCTGGGGCCGGATTTCCTCGAGCAAGCGCTGCCAGCTCAGCGCGACCCTCTTCTCCAGTCCGCCACCCACTTCTCGGTGTATACCCTCCCCTTCGGCTTTCTCCCTCTGTCCATCTCTCTGGACTCTTCCGTCCCGGAGCACCCCTGGTTCTCTTTTTTTTCCTCCCTGTTTCATTTATTTTAGAGCAGCGAATTCTCATCCACATTCCGTTCTGTCTTAATTTCTGTCTTGCAATTTCTCCTGTCTGCCTCTTTTTTCCCCTACCATTTTCTCACTGTTTCTTTCCTTGATTCCCTTTTCCTACATTTCTACTGTTTCTTCGCTCTCCCTCAGTTTCTGTTTCTTAAGCCTCCGACTTTATAATTCTGCCCCGTTCCTCTCCTTCCTCCCCGCCCCGCGCCCGCCACCCCCTTCTCTCTCCTGCTCCCCGGGGAGTTTCACAGATAAATCACCGGCCTCCAGTTTAATCATCTCTAATGCAAGCCGACTTCGTCCTCATCCACCGCATTCGAATTAGTTGCGTTCCAAACCTTGGAATTGGAATGGCTGGTCTGCTGGGTCACGGGAGGCTTCCGCAGCCCCGCCTGGCCTGCCTGTTTGTTTTTGGTTTGTTTTTGAGTGTTTTGTGTTTTTGTTTTTGCTATAAACACAGTGTATAGGAATTCTTTTGGAATCTGCTGTTTCCATCCGAGGAGTGGCATTTAGTGAGGTTGGAAACATGCTTGGAAGGTGATGGGGGCCGGGGAGGGGACCCAGTGGGCAGGGAGAGGACCCTTGGCGGACTCTCAACTTCCTAGGAAAATTAGGGCTCCTGCCTGGAGATTTGGCAGCCTCTGAGCCAGGCACACCTCTCTTAAAGATGGGTCCAGTTACATTTGCCATGAAACTCTTCAAAGGCTGTTGGGATTTGAGAAAAGGACCAAGCACCCAAATAATAAAAGGAATTCAGATCAAAACAATGGATTAGTACATTAGCCTATAAAGTGAGCAAAGATTAGTACAATCAAACTCCAGGCTGGTGAGAGAGGAGAGAAGGAGGAATGCATGCAGAGCTTTGGGAAATATAAACGGATACAACCCTTTTGGAAAGAAATTTGGCAATCCGTACCAAGAAACTTTGAAATGCTCATACCTTTTGACCCAGTAATTCCACTTCTGGGAATCTAGCCCAAAGAAATAATCTGAAATGTGGAAAGAGCTTTATGCCCAGAGATGTAAATCGAGCTGCCATTTATGAAAGAAAAATTGGAAATAATCTAAATGTCCAACAGAAGTGGACTGTTTAAGTAGACTATGGTCTATCCATTGCCTTAAATTGATGCTGGCATAGAGAATCATGTCTGTAAGAGCACAATGACGAAACAAAAGCAGGAATCAAAGGTGAGTCTACAGCGTGATCACAATGACACTCAACAAAGTAAAAGTCACACACAGTAAACACCATCACAGTGAATATTTCTGCATGGTGGAACTAGGGGTATTTTTCCCCTTATCCTTCTAGCCCTCTTTTGACTTCTCGTTTTCTAGAAGGAGCATGAATTTCCCTTTAGAATAGAATAAAACAGTTGCTTTTCTTTTTCCTTTTTAAAAGTGGTTGTGAAAGTGACAAGGGCTTGGAGAAGAAAAGTTAATATGATTGATGGAAAGGAAACCAAGTCCTAGGATGTACTGGGGCTGTGAAATAGAAGTGATGGAGTGCTCAGATTCTGAGATGATGTAGGGATAAAGGACAGAGCATAGATTTTGGAGGAGAATGGATCTGGGTTGGAATCCTGCCTCCACTCCCTGACCTGGGCAGTGCTGGGCTCTGGGCATCTTCCTGCCACCTTAGCTGTTGAATGTGGGGTTGGTTCCTTCGGCATTCCCCAACCTCTTTGTCTGCGGCTTACGTCCTCTGTGGCCCTCACCATCTTCCTTTATGCTGATGCCACAGTGAGGAAGATGCATAGTACACCCTCTTTGGAGAGAAAGCTACTTTTTAAAAAAAATAAATTTATTTATTTATTTATTTTTGGCTGCGTTGGATCTTTGCTGCTGTGTGCGGGCTTAGTTGAGGTGAGCGGGGGCTATTCTTTGTTGCCGTGCACGGGCTTCTCATTGCAGTGGCTTCTCTTGCTATGGAGCACGGACTCTAGGTGCGTTGGCTTCAGTAGTTGTGGCTCGCGAGCTCCAGAGGGCAGGTTCAGTAGCTGTGGCGCATGGGCTTAGTTGCTCCGTGGCATGTGGGATCTTCCCGGATCAGGGATCGAACCCGCGTCCCCTGCATTGACAAGCGGATTCTTAACCACTGCACCACCAGGGAAGTCCAAGAAAGCTCCTTCTCGTTGGGGTTTTAACCCAAACCTGACCCTCTTTTGCCCGCACCTGAGCATTCTCTCAGCAATAGCAGTAGCTCTGGGCTCCAGGTACCACAAACAGCAATGTAAGTGATTCCCCAAGCGTGCTGTGTGGTACGCTGTCTGGAAATGGTCCAAACTGCTCGGTGCATGCAAAGCCCCTGCTTGTGCCAGGGCTGTAAATTTCTCGATGACAGGGAGGAGACTCACCCAGGAGTCTCCTTGCAGACAAGGCACTGGACACCCTGCTTTTCTTTCTTTCTTCCTCCCTTTCTTTCTTTCTTTTTTTCCTTCCTTTCTTTCTCTCTTCCTTTCTTGCTTTTTTTCTCTTTCTTTCCTTCCTTCTTTCTTTCTCTTCTCTCTTTTCCTTCCTTCCTTTCTTTCTTGCTCTTTCTTTTTTGCTCTTTCTTTCTTGTTTGCTTTCCATCCTTCATTCAAGGCTGACCGTGGGTAAAATTGAGAGATTGAGGAAGTTTATTTTAGATGACCTTTCATCTCCCATTTCAGAATTTCTCTTCTTTTGCCAGAAATTCACACCCTCTCTCCCTTCTACCCTACAGCACTTTCCAGTAGAACATTCTATGTTGCTGGAAATGTTCTATAATCGGTGCTGATACAGTAGCCACTAGCCACATGTTACTGTTGGACACTTAAAACATGTCTAGTGCCACTGAGCAACTGAAGTTTTCATTTCCTTTCGTTTTAATTCATTTAAATTTAAATCAAATAGCCACATATGGCAGGTGACTGTAGTATGGGATGGTGCAGCCCTGTAAAAACCTGTCCTCAGCTCTGCTTCTGGTCTCCCTCAAACTCAAATCCACCCTTCATATCCAAACGTCATCGTCATCAGCCCTTCAGGCCTCGGTCTAGGTGTCACCTCAGGGTGTGTTGGAGCCGGATTGCACCAGCCCGCACCCGCTCCCAAGAGCTCATGGGTAAATCTCTTCCTAACTCTGCAGTGACTTCACGTGGGGAGCTTGAAATCAGTTGCCATGAAAGTCTTTACACCACGGAAATGGGCAAATCAAGTCTGTTTTCACCACGGAGCCGGTTGTTAAACATTTACCAGCACACCTTTGTGTAACAGAGCTGTGACTTGCACGCCCCTAAGAGCAGGTGTCTCCTTAACTTTTGCTCCCTGGGCACCTCCCTTGTCTCACCCTCATCCTGGCTTTAGTGAGCTAACTTCTCACTGGCTTCCCAGCATCAGATTGGGCCCGCCATTGGGATCCGGTGGATTCCAGGGCTTACATCTCTCAGCCGATTCTCACACTGCTTGTGTTTGTTTACCTCTTCCATTAGATTTCTAGTTCCTTGAGCGAAGGTAGTTCTTGTGTCCTGCTGGGTGCTGAATCCCCAGGGCCTAGCACATGGTAGGTGCTTGATAAGTACTTGCTGGATAAACAGAAAGGCTTGGTGGAAGGAACCTGGGGCTGGGAGTCCATATCTGGGGCCCTGGGTTTGAGTCTTGCTCTGGCTCTTTCTTCCCAGTTGTGTGACATTGAGTATGTACCGCCCACCCCCACCCCCCGCCCTGAGTCAGTGTCCTTGTGTGTTACATGAACATAACAGTCTCTTTCCTCTCCACCTTGTGGGGATATTGTAAGGGTCAAAAGCCAGGCACATAAACAAATTGCTTTCAGAAGTCCAGGGACATTTTGAATTCTCTTTGGTTCTTTGCCATCTTAGCTTGGGGCGTCAGAGGGGACCAAAGGGGGTCTACAGTCTCCCACTGATTTAACTGAAATGGGACCAGCACAGCAGCCAATGAGCGAGCGAGCGGGTGTGTGTCTCTGAAGCTAAGCAGGCAGCAGCCTTGAAGGAGAGGTTGTAATTCCTTTCATCCCCCTTAACAGGGAAGTTAAGACAGCTCCAGCAGAGGAGTGTTCTTTCTGTTTATGGAGTTGCGTGGTGGTGAAGGCTGAACTCTTGGATGAGAAATTGTTTTCTTCTGACATTTAGGAAAAAAGCTCTCTTCTGAGAGCCCACAAATATTTGTCAGTTATTTTTCTCTTTGAGAAATGTTTTTCTCAAATCTGCATGCTAAAGACCGTCGTGGGCATTTCAGCTTCTGTGGCCTGTGAAAGTTGACTGCATCTCAGGGCTGCTCCAAAGGGGTTAATTGCATCTAAGCGTTGGAAAGTGATTATCTAATTAAACTTTGAAATGGAATGGTAAAAACACTGGGTGACAGACTGTCTGTGGGAGGGTCCCCTGAGGTGCTCTCCATTTATTGCTAATCATCTTTCTTGCCCAGCCTGAGCCCGTTTCCAGTAGAGCACATGCTCAGACCACGCTCTCCCCGGCTCAGGATTCACTCAGAGATTTGTCAGTCAGATTCCCGCTCCGAGTTGCGTGCCCTGCCTGAACTCTGCAGTTGTGCCCGGATGTCTTGAAAGACTATCATCCCTGGTCTTCAGCTCCCCAGTTTCTATTTAAAATCAGAAGGCTATTTCTATACTTAGAACCATGAAATCAAAGAGATTTGAAGCGTTGGGAGTTATGCTGGATATTTATGAATATTGCCCAGAAAATTTGGGTTCGAGACCTAGGACACCTGCCGTAAAGTCCATGCACGTGTCGTATCCCTCACATTGAAATCTGCGGGTGTTTAGATTCTTCTGATGGAGGGCCCTTGCTAGGCACCCTGGTGGATGCCGAGGTGAGTCTGGACCATATGCTCTGGAGTAGCCTGCGGGTGAGAGGGGAACAGGCTGGAGGAGCTAGCCGACAAGAAGATAGCTCTTTGTAACTTAAAAAACTATCCCATTTGTTCCTCATTTGTGCCTGGTAATGTGGTTCCCTACACCACTGCCATTTTCTAGATGTGGAAACTGAGGCTCAGATCGCTTAAATGACTTCCCTGAGTCCCTCAATGCCGGGCTTCCTGACCTTGGAACTCATGTCTTTTTTTTTAAAGTTATTTTATTGAAGTATAGTTGATTTACAATGTTGTGTTAGTTTCTACTGTACAACAGAGTGTTTCAGTTCTACATACATATACATTCTTTTTCGTATCCTTTTCCATTATGGTTTATCACAGGATATTGTATATAGTTCCCTGTGCTGTACAGTAGGACCTTGTTGTTTAACCATCCTCTATATAATAGTTTGCATGTGCTAATCTCAAACTCCCACTCCATTCCTCCCCGACCGCCCCTCCCCCTTGGCAACCACAAGTCTGTTCTCTATGTCTGTGAGTCTGTTTCTGTTTCATAGATAAGAAACTCATGTCTTTTTACCTGTTGCGCTGGACGCTGCGGAGACCTTAACAAGGAGGGATTCCTGCCTCCTTTCTGGGGACAAGGAGGAAAATGTCATAGCGGAGATGGCATTTGACTTTGATGTTCACAGATGGAGCTTGACCAGTAAGAGAGAAGACACAGAGAAAGGCAAGTGGATACGGAGTTTGGGAGCCAACACCTTGGCAGGAGTGAAGCCTTGTACTTCATTTTTATTTTTTATTTTTGAACGATACCTTTACACAGCAGTAAACATTTTTGGAGCCCCTATTATGTGCCAGACCCTGGGGGAGGGGGGCGGTTAGAGATAAGCAAAGCAGTCGAGGTGGTTGATCTTATACTCTAGCGGAATAGTGGCAGGGTTTTGAGCAAGACAGGACATGCTCAGATCTGAGTTTTAGGACAATCACTGTGGTGACAATTCGGAGGAGGGGCTGGAGGTAGATGGGGCTGGAAGATCCTTGAGGAGACTCCTGAGAAAGGCTAGAAGGAGATGAGGAGGGGCTGGCTCGGGGCCCTGGCAGGAGGGATCAGGAGGAGGGGAGAGATTTGAAAGCAGTTTAAACTGAAATTCCAGAATAATTTCCGTGTGCACTTTTGTCTGAACTAAGGCATTATAGTCACTTAAATTCCTCTTCAGAATTGCCTTTGCAGAACGACACTTTAATATTTTGCCCTCAGCAAAGGTTACACAATGATATAAGGAGAGCCACCCAAGGAACATCACTGCATTTTTTTAATAAAATGACTATTGGGGACATAACTCATTACACTGCTCATTGCCACTTATGCAAATGTCCCTATGACAAATGCATTCTAGGGCTCTGGGCCAAGAAAAATTGGTTCTCCTGACATACAGCCTGGATCCTACCTCTAGACAATAAGAACCCCATGGCCTGCCATCCTTCCCTCTGGACTCCAGGTGTTGGGAAGCCCAGAGCTAAATTTGGGCTCCATTTTTGTAGCATTACCTAGACTATTATACCCTCCTGCTTGATCTGATTCTAGTTTTATTGGAAGCTGCCTTTGGGAATGGAGTGGAGAGGAAGCCTGGTGACTAAGTCAATCAATAAACGGCTTACAATAGCTTCTGGCAGCATTGCATTTGAGTATAGCTCCTGAACACCATTTCCCAAACTCTGCTCCATAGCGCACAGAGGTTCCATGAGATGTTACAACGCAAAGGAGGAGTCCCAGCTGGGGGCATTTTTTCATCTTCAATTCATTTTAAAGTAGATGTTAGAAAAATGCTAAGCTTTTTAGTAAAGCTGTTCTAACCATCAAACAAGAGAGGTTGTATGGCATTATTGAGTCCCCAGGCACAAGGTGACCTGGGAAATGACTCCATCTCTTTGCAACTCAGATTCTTTATCTGTAAAATGGACTAATTGTAGTACCTGCCTCGGAAGCTTAGAACAGTGCCTGGGACTCAGGAAACCTTTGACCAGTGATAGCTTTCACTTCAGAGTGATCATCTCCCTTTGGGAAAAGCTCTCCTGCCCCTGACAACAGGAGGAAGTCATGTGACAGATCACCTGGTACAGGAAGCGTGATGTTTAGCAGCGGGTTGTACATTTTGCCTTCCTACTGCCAATCTGCGTGTTTTCTATTTGAAAATTGCCTGTCTTTGTTATGCATTTTATCTCATAATTTTAACATTTATTGGTGCAATTATTCAATGTTTACTTTATATTAAGCATATGGATCAAATTTTGATCATTTCTTTTCACAATTAATTCAACTGTGGGACCATTTTTTTGCTGTCGACTTTAATTTAAACAATATCTCTTGAGCCTCTTCTGGGCACCCTGACAAAATGGTACAATTTAAATAACATTCCATGGTCAAACAAGTTTGGGAAATACTGCCTGAGGTTATATTTTAGTTGAGTATGCCCCCTTTGGGCAAGATTATTATGTTGAAACTCGGATGAAGCACCAGCCAACTTGGTCCTTCGAAACAGCACCACTCTTTAGAATGAAAATTTGATTTATATAAGCCATGGCTGTTTTTAACATGTGTAATAGTTCTGCCCACTAACACCAGCTTGAAAACAGTGTCTGTGTGTTTATCATGAGTTCATTCATTCAATAATAATTTATTGAGTCCTTCCTATGTGCCAGGTACCATGCTAAACATTGGCAGCATTGGGTTCTAGGTTCCATGTTCTAGATCTGTGGTATCCAATATGGTAGCCACAAGCCACATGTGGCTATTGAGCACTTGAATGGGGACTAATCTGAAGTGAGATGTGGGGCACATGTTAAATTCACACCAAATTTCAAAGACAGTATGGAAAGGAAAGCAAAATATCTTTTAAATAATATATATTTATTATGCATTAGAAATATATAAAAATAGAGTTAAAAGTTAATGTTGGTAATGTGTTGAAATAATCGTGTTTTGGATATATTGGTTTAAATAAAATTTATGATTAGAGTGAATTCCACCTGCTTTTTTTCACGTTTTGTTTCAATGTGGCTACTGGAAACTTGTTTCAATGTGGCTACTGTAAACTTTTTACATATGAGGCTCACTTTCCATTTTTGTTGGGCAGCAGGGGTCTAGATGGTTCACAGATATGTAATTGTTTAATTATGACACAACAAAAGGAGTGTTATAATTTTCCAGATCCCCCTACTGCTGGAGCCTGATTTGGAGAGGACTTCCCAAAGGCAGGATGGAGGGGTCAGCAAAGGCTCTGAAGTTGGGATCAGGAGTCTGGAGTTAGATCCAGGGAACTGAGAGTGAGCACAAACATACTGGGATCAAATGGTGGTTTCAGGGTGTATCTGTCAGCTTTTGCTGTGTAACAAACAATCACAAAACCTCAGAGACATACAACAATATACATTTTTGTCTCACACCTCTGCAGACTGGCTGGGGTGCAGCTGACCTAGGCTGGGCTTGGGTTCTCCCTGAAGATTGGGCTCAGGTCTGCTCCAAGGGCATTCATGCCAGGACCCAGGCTGAAGGGGCAGCAGCTACCTGGGGCAAACTTTCACATGACAGTATAGGTGCAAGAGGCAAACCCCACTTGTGCAAATTATTTAGAACCCTCAGCTCAGTCACGTCTAATAACATCCCCTTAGGCAAAACAAGTCACATGGCTAGGACCAAAATTCAGCAGCAGGGAAGTACACCCTGCCCGTTTGTACCATGAGGTTAAGGAGAGTCATAATGACCAAGCCCTACACCTACTGGACAAAGAGGAATACTCCCATGGAGGTGAGGGTGAGGAGGCAGTGAATTTTGTTGAACAGTAATCTAATCTATCAATGGGGTGGGAGACATGATTAGAAGTAGGGTAAGGTTCTGAATGCTTATTATGAAGGGAACAGAAAACTCATGGTCCATGGGTAGGGTGACCATATAATTTGCCATTCACACTGAATACTTCTGAGAGTGAAGGGGTCCTATTCATCATTACACTGGGACAATAGGGATAAACTAGGATTGTCTCAGGGAAACCAGGACATATGGTCACCCTAGCTACAAACCAAATCCCTAATGCTGATGTGTTTTGTTTTACTGTCATAGCATTTCATTTCACCTTTCTTTTCTTTTTAAAATTAATTTGAATGTTCTTCAGAGAGGCATATATTCTCATGCGCAACACAAGCCCAGGCACTCTCTTTGGTCTCACATGTAATCAGGCTCCTGGAAATACACGTGCAGCTTGCTTTTAGCCGTCAGATCCTTCACGGGTGGTGCATTAGATTCCTAGGGCTGCTGTAGCAATTGTAGCCCATTTGGTAGCTTAAAACAACAGAAATTCACTGTCTCCCAGTTCTGGAGGCCAGAAGTTTGAAATCAAGGTGTCAGCACATTTGGTTGTCGTTGAAGGCTCTGAGTGAGACTCTGTCCCAGGCCTGTCTCCTGGCTTCCAGCGGCTATCCCCCCGTCCTTAGTGTTCCTTGGCCTGCGGCTGCACCACTGCAGTCTCTGCCTCCCCCTTCACATGGTTTTCTCCCTGAGCCTTCCTGTGTCTGGGTGTCAAATCTCCCTCTCCTTTCTCTTATAAGGACACTAGTCCTAAATCCGGGATGATCTCATCTCGAGATCGACCTATGACCTCTGCAAAGACCCTGTTTCTAAATACAGTCCCATTTGCAGGTCCTGGGGGTTAGGACTTGGGCATGTCTTTTCTGGGGGCACAGTTCAACCCAGTACAAGTGATTTCCAGGTGAGCAATGGAGAACAGAGTGAGTGTGGGTGGGCGCAAGGCGTGTGATGGCAGAGATAGTGGGTTGGTGTCTCTCCTGGGAGTGGGGGCTGGCGAGAGCTCTGCTGGGGAGGAGCCTCTGAGGTGACTCTCAAGGCTGAATGGAGTTTGGGGGAGGGAAGAGAAGGCAGGACAGCAGGTGGAGGCCTGGCCAGGCAGGGGCTCAAGTGGCCCAGAGGAAGTGGTCTTCAGCACCCCTAATCCTGTCTCTCTGGGGTCAGGTGAGCTGGCCTGATAAGGTTGAGTCCCCAGGGACTAGCCAGGGCAGGCACCCTTCCTAAGGAGGTGTAAAGTAGAAAGAGGAGGGTGGGGATCCCAGCCAGAAGCCCTTAGATGGGGTCCAGTGTCCTCGGGGGTGAGAGCAAAGATTAGGAGCTCAGCCTGGGTCGGGGGCAGGATGGGGTAATGAGAAGGTCGAGCCAGGGCTGAGTATGGAAACCAGGGCCACGGGAGGTCTCTACTTGCTGTCCCCGAGGGTGGGTGTGAGGCGAGAGGGTGTGAGGTGTCCTAACAGCACAGGATTGAAAGCATGAGAAGCACTTCGGGGACAGCAGGTGTCATTCATTCATTCGCTCATTCATTTATTCATTCTGCACGCCTTTCCTCAACACCCTGTGTGCCTGACCCCAACCCAGGGAGAGAGCCTGACACACGCGGGCTCTGCCTTTGAGATGCTCCCAACCCAGCCTGGAGGCTCCCAGGCCGGCGTATCTACGTCAGAGCAGAGCATGCCCGCTGCTCCGACAGGGAGGAGATGGGGTAGAGGAGGGTCTCGACGGCATCTTTCCAGAAACCCGAGGCAGGGTGGTTCTGATCAGAGCCCCCCGCACCCCAGGAAGACTCCCAGGGTGCTCACCAGCCATAGGACTCTGCGTTTCTCATTTACTAGTGAAAGCCTCCTTTGTCCCCCCTCCTTGGGGAAGGACCATGCCCTGGTCTGGTCCTTTGTGTTCAGGGGCCAGCAGGCTCTTGGCGGATGTTAAATGAAATAATACCCACTTACTTTAGCAGCCTCTGCTTTGGTGCCCACTGGTAACTCAAGGAGACACGTGCGAGCACACACACACACACACACACACAGCCCATGGGGTCTGGCAGATGCAATTAGCCTCTGGGTCCCTCAGAATTAGATGCAGGTGGCTAATTGTCCATGCCAGGAGGCAACTGTGGGCACAATTAGTCATGTCTCCTTCCCCACTTGGGGCTAATAATGGGTGGGGAGTCTGAGGGGCGGGGGAGGAAACCGGATGAGGCTTGGCCCCTCCCTTCGCCCTGGGCTGTGACTGGCAGCTTTGGGGGCAGCGCTCATCCTTTGGGCCTGGGGAGGGTTGCAGGGTAGGCGAGGGGGAGGCTGGCAGCTCTTGCGAGGATCAGGGCCCTCTTGGGTTCTCGCGCTCCCCTCCCTGCCCCACCAGCACACTAGAGTCTGTGCATCCCAATCTATTAACAGAGCCAGCCCCTTGCTTTTGTGTAGCTTGTTAGGGTTTTCAAAGCCCTTTTATACACACGACTGCATCCAACAGCCACAGGACTGGGAGTGCATCTCCCATAGAGATAAGGAAGTGGAGGTTCGCCGGGCAATTGGCAGAACCTCTGTTAGAACCCAGCCCTGGGATGCCAAGCCCAGGGGCTGCCTTTTACGCCCTCAAGCTGCCTTTTGTCCCTCCTTGCCTTCCTTTCTTGGAGGGCGGGAGGAGCAGAGGGGTGGCTCCCCAGGGACCAGACGGCAGCTTAAAGCAGAGTCGGCCAGGGACATTCCCAGTGTAGGAGTTGCCTCAGTAAATTTTAAACAACGCTTGTTTAAGCATTGAAGGTCTTCCCTGTCCAAGACCTGTTCAAGGAGCCGTGGGACGATGGAGATGGAAGAGGTGGTCTCTGCTTCTAAGGTGTTCGCCGTCCAGGAGAGCGAATAAGATGCCTACACAGTATCCATTCTAGCAGCACGGGCTCTAAACATTTCCCTAATCAGTCCCCTAACTTGCGGTGTGACTTTGGTAGCTTCTCATGACCTCTCTGGGCCTGTTTCCAGAGCTGCTAAAGCAGGGAGCTGAGACTCAGGGGTGTCTCAGGCTCTGTCCAGTTCCTCCAACTGATTTCCAACCATGCAGTAGAACCAAGAGGAGACGATTACTTCTGACTGGGGAGGAGAAATTGGAGGGGGGAGGGGGGAGTAGACATTGGGGGAGGGGCACACCAAGAAGCATGTTGGATTTGGGCTTATCTGGTAGGATTGCAACAGGCAGAGGAGAGCAGGCCTACATCCTAATCCAGGCTCTGCTTAAACTTGCTTTTGGGGTTGTGGGTGAAGGAAACATCATCTCAGTGCATCTAACTCTAACCTTTCATGGTAGCTAGTCTCTAAGACAGCCTCCTGGTGAATCCTGCCTCCTGGTATCCATGCCTTATTGAGGCTCTTCCCCTTGAGTCTGGGTTGACCCTGAAACTCACCTGTAACCAATATAAGTGGCAGAAATGATGCTGCCCGACTTTGGAGGCTGAAGTGTTGCAGCTTCCACCTTCTCTTGGGACATTGACCGTAAAGAAAGCCATACGTTATGTAAGAAGTCCAGCTGTCATGAGACCAAGCTAGTCATATGGAGAAGCTGCATGGAGAGGGACGCCCAGCCAGCTCCCACGTGGTCCAGCTACGCTAACCCAGCCAACAGACACATTACTGAAGATGCCGCCTTGCACATCCAGCTTGGTTGACATCTGAATACAAGTGAGGCCCACCCAACTGAGCCCATCAACCCAGAGGACCAAGAAGATAATACGAAATGACTGCTTTAGGCCACTGAATTTTGAGATGGTTTGTTGTGCAGCAATAGATAACCAGAACACGTACATAATGCAAAAGTCCAAGGAGGTCTAGTTTCAGGCATGGCTGGATCCAGGGGCTCAAATAATTCTCTGAGTCTAGTTTTCTCTCTTTCTCATGTTTTGCTCTCTTCTGTGCTGCTTCTTTCCTAAACCACCTCTTTCCAGTGATATTCCTCAGAACTTCCAGACTTGTATCATCCCTGCTTCCAGCAATACCAGTGGACAGACCTGCTCTTTCTCAGCCCTTACAAAATTCCTAGAAATACATCCCATTGGCCAAGTAACATGATCTTCCTTAAACCTTTCCTGATGTGGCTGGAGGGAAGCGGTGTGGAAGGGACATTCTTTACCTCTAGAAGAAGGACTAGGCATCAGCCCTGCCCAAACCATGGCTTGAGCATGGGGAATGTCACTTCCTAAGAGGATATTTAAGGGACTCTTGCCAAAGAAGGGAAAATGGACCCCTAATAGACATAAATAGATGTTCATTCCTGTGACCTTGTGTAAGACACTTAACTTTCCTAAAGCTTTGTTTCCTCTTATTTTAGAAAAACTCAAGATACAATTTTTTTTAAATTTATTTAATTAATTAATTAATTTTATTTTTGGCTGCATTGGGTCTTCGTTGCTGCGCCCGGCTTTCTCTAGTTGCGGTGAGCGGGGGCTACTCTTCGTTGCAGTGCGCAGGCTTCTCATTTCAGTGGCTTCTCTTGCTGCGGAGCACGGGCTCTAGGTGCACGGGCTTCAGTAGTTGTGGCACATGGGCTCAGTAGTTGTAGCTCGCGGGCTCTAGAGCACAGGCTCAGTAGTTGTGGCGCACGGGCTTTGTTGCTCCGCGGCATGTGGGATCGGGATCTTTCCGGACCAGGGGTCGAACCCGTGTCCCCTGCATTGGCAGGTGGATTCTTAACCACTGTGCCACCAGGGAAGCCCCCAAGATACAATTCTTGTCCTGCCTAATCTACTGTGAGGCTTAGGATGAAGAACGGCATGGCAGGAAGCCTGGGAAAGCTGTCCCCAGGATCTGCCTTGAAGAGCTGGCCATCAGCACTAGTAACAACCTACAGACAACTTCAAAGCTGAGCAAAGCAGGACAAACTGTGGCTCACCAAACCCAAATCCTGTCCACAGCGAGGAAAGGAACCGAACACAAGTCTTCCAGATCAGGAAGCAGGAGGTTATGTCCCCAGACACCCCGCCCGCAGGAGACCTTTGTCCTGCGTTTCCCAGGTCATGTATTCCTGTGCATTTGCAGAATTCGGGTCGGCTAAGGAGTCCCTGAAATCGAGGTCTCTGCTTGAAGTAAGAGGGAAGAGACTTTCTCAAAGACAGAAACGCATCCTGCTGCTGCACGGCTGAGGTGCCTTTGCTGGAAGGAGGGTTTTTTTTCCCCCGAACCCTCTGAGAGATCAGAGACACCGCATAGGGGACCCTAATCTAGGATGATCCCTTTTACTTGGGGGCAGATATATTGTTTTCTCCCTAGCCATTGCTCTCAAAAGGCCCTGAACACACCTAAAGAAAAGGTATTTTACATTTTAATTATATTATATTTTACAATATATATTTTTAAAAAGGCAAAATCCTGGGGCTTCCCTGGTGGCGCAGTGGTTGAGAATCTGCCTGCTAATGCAGGGGACACGGGTTCGAGCCCTGGTCTGGGAAGATCCCACGTGCCGCAGAGCGGCTGGGCCCGTGAGCCACAATTGCTGAGCCTGCACGTCTGGAGCCTGTGCTCTGCAACAAGAGAGGCCGTGACAGTGAGAGGCCCGCGCACCGTGATGAAGAGTGGCCCCCGCTTGCCACAACTAGAGAAAGCCCTAGCACAGAAACGAAGACCCAACGTAGCAATCAATCAATCAATCAATTAATCAATAAAGAAAAATAAATCTTTAAAAAAAAAAAAAAAAAAAAAGGCAAAATCCTGGAAGTGAGAATACCAGCACTCTTACCATGACGGAAGCAGCTCAGCTCTGGAGCTTCTACTTCTTAGAAGTCTGGTGTGCAGTCAGAATGGCCATCATTAAAAAGTCTACAAATAACAAACGCTGGAGAGTGTGTGGAGAAAAGGGAACCCTCCTACACTGTTGGTGGGAATGTAAGTTGGTACAACCGCTATGGAAAACAGTAGAGAGGTTCCTCAAAACACTAAAAATAGAGTTGCCATATGATCCAGCAATCCCACTCCTGGGCATATATCCAGACAAAACTATAATTTGAAATGATACATGCACCCCTATGTTCATAGTAGCACTATCCACAATAGCCAAGACATGGAAATAACCTAAATGTCCATCGACAGATGAATGGATAAAGAAGATGTGGTATATATACACAGTGGAATACTACTCAGCCATAAAAAAAGAATGAAATAAGCCATTTGCAGCAACATGGATAGACCTAGAAGTTATCATACTAAGTGAAGTAAGTCAGACAGAGCAAGACAAATACCATATGATATCACTTATTTGTGGAATGTAAAATATGACACAAATGAACTTATCTACGAAAAAGAAACAGACTCACAGATATAGAGAACAGACTTGTGGTTGTCAAGGGGGAGGAGGGTTGGGGGAGGGATGGGATGGGAATTTGGGATTAGCAGATGCAAACTATTATATATAGAATGGATAAACAACAGGGTCTTACTGTATAGCACAGGGAACTAGATTCAATATCCAGTGATAAGCCATAATGGAAAAGAATATGAAAAAGAATGTAAATATATGTATAACTGAATCACTTTGCTCTACAGCAGAAATTAACACAACATTGTAAATCAACTATACTTCAATAAAAAAATATATATATATAAAATATTTTTAAAAGACTGGTGTGCATTAAAGAGGTATGCATTTATTAATCCACACGATGATGCATTCTTTCATTCATTCATTCATTCACCTACCTATCTACACATTGCTCTACTTACTCAGTCAACTATCCATCTGGTCATACCCATACCAGCCTCAGTCAGAGAAAAGCTCCAATGCGTGGTAGAGGCCTAGAGAGAAATCCTCAGAGCAGGGAAATGGTTAAAATAAATCAAAATAAAATCGGAGCTGGCTGTGGTGCTTATTCTCAATGACTCACAGGAAACTATAAACCAGCCATGCTACATAATTGACCACTGAGGATTTTTCGCTCTCAGTCAGTTTGAGATGTACCGAATCCAATATGGTATCAGTGATTTGATTTGTTAATAATCAAATTGCAAATACCTTTTCATTTGGCTTCAAAAAGCAAACAGCCATTCGGAATAATTTTTATGGGTCTTGGAATGCAATATAAACTTAAAATATTGTGTTTGCAAGTCCTATTGGCATGATCATATTATAATTTATATTGGTCTATTTTGATGTACAGTGGCATAATGAAACTTTAAAAAATATATTCTGCAGAGCTGCATCTAAAGCCAAGCCGGCAGCACAGATTAATGTAAGAACATCATGGGGATTCTCTGCATATTTTCTTAAGGAGAATTCTAGAGAATAACTATTCTACTCATCGAAACTTTAACTTCAGCGGGGATTGCAAAGCTTTGCAGAGTTTCGCCTCCTGTCACCTTTCTGGGCCCACTGTCTGATGCTCCTCCTCCAGCTCCACTCTCCTCCCTCCCATGCACCCTACCCACACCCGACTATCTGCAATTTTCGGAGCATATCGTGTATGCACCTTTCTGTAATCAGTTTTCTGTTCCCTCTGTCTGTAATGTCTTTTCTCTCTTCTTTGCTTAGGAAATATCTCTTAGACATTCTTCAGCTTCTGACTAAAATGCCATCCCTGCTGGGAACTTTCTCTGATACCCCCCAGAAATTATTATTTCCATTCTCCTACAGCAATTTAAAGAGGAGTCTAGGGATGTCCCTGGTGGCGCAGCGGTTAAGAATCTGCCTGCCAATGCAGGGGACACGGGTTCGAGCCCTGGTCCGGGAAGATCCCACATGCCGCGGAGCAACTAAGCCCGTGAGCCAAAACTACTGAGCCTGCACTCTAGAGCCCGCGAGCCACAACTACTGAGCCCACGTGCCACAACTACTGAAGCCCGCGCACCTAGAGCCTGTGCTCCACAACAAGAGAAGCCACCACAATGAGAAGCCCATGCACCGCAATGAAGAGTAGCCCCCCGCTCGCTGCAACTAGAGAAAGCCCGCGCGCAGCATTGAAGACCCAACGCAGCCAAAAATAAATAAATAAATAAAATTGATTCTTTTAAAAAAATAAATAAATAAATAAAGAGGAGTCTATGATAGCACTTGTCACAGTGTGTTATTGTTATCTGTTTACACACACTAGACTCTTGAGTTCCTTGACAGCCCAACTGTGGTATGTTCAATTCAAAAACTCATCTACCGCCATGCCTGGTCCATAATACTTGCTCAATAAGTGTTTGTGGAATGTACTGTGGATGGATGGATGGATGGATGAGGTGGGTGGATGGATGAACGGACACATGGATGAGGTGGATAGATGGATGGATAGATGGATGTGTTGGTGGATTGAGGAGCAGATCGTCCTAGAGGATAATGCTTTCTCTGGCATTTGAAGCATTCAAGAGAGACTTCAGGACCTAGATAGGTTGTTGGACAAACTAATCTGTTAGGTTTCTTCCAATCAGAAAGCCCCTATTCCATTATTTTCCTGTAAAGCTTTGCCTCAGCACAGAAATGCAATGTGCCTTAGAAATCTTTCCTTCTCTTGTAATAGAGAGATGCATGAAGCTCCCAATTATAGCTGAATGAAGCAGAAGGGAAGAAATGTGTTTACTGAATGACAACTATATGCCAGGCACGGTGCTATGCATTTTCCAATCATTTTCTTGTTTTATCTTCATGATAATCCTATGAGGAACTATTATCCCCATTTTGTAAACAAGGAGTTGAAGCTCAGAAAGCCTTAATAAGTGGTGGAACAGAGACTTAAACTGATGTCTTTCTGGCTCAGATGTCCAAATCCTGTCCACTGAAACATGGCCTCCAGTGAAAGAAGTAACTGCCGATAAAGGGGCATGTGTTTAAAATGTCAGCTTCAGGAATGTTGCATGGACAGCCTTGAAGATACCCAATAGTTATTTCAAGGAATTCATTTGGTGTACAGAAAATATAACTGGTTGTATTTGGCATTTGATGCTTCTTACCTATCCTATTATAGGTTTTGCAGGAAGGGTGTGGCATCTCACTTCGTTTTTTCATTAACACTGCTGTTCAAGTTGATATTCTGGGGAAGCATTGTGGAACAGGGAAAACCCCTTGGACTAAGAATCCAGGGACCTGGAGTTTTGTCCCAGATCCCACATGGATTAGCTGTGTAATCACGCGCAAGTGAAGTATTTGTCCAGGGCTGCTAAACTAGCAAGTACAATTTTAAAATCTCCATCCATGCCCTCTCACTACCACTACCCTCCCCAGACAACCGTCTGTTCAATTTCCCACTTATCTCTCTGGCCCTTTTTACAATTATTTATAAACATATACAATACACGTGAAAATATTTAAAACTTCTAAAAACATAGATGGGACCATATTCATGTATGATTCTGTGACCCTGTTTTTGCATCTTTCTTGAAAATCTGCTCTGTGAGCAACTCCAGTTTATCTCTTTCTTTTCAACCTCTACATACTATTCCAATAGTACAGAGTTACAATCATTTACCCTCCCGTGTTGGCAGACAGGCAGGCTGTTTCCAGTGCTACTGTGGACATGTTTATGAGGTATGTTTCTGTGCACATGCGCACATATTTCTCTAGGATGGAGTGCTAGAAGTGGAACTGCTTAGTTAAAGGCTATGTACATGAGACTTTTGGTAGATACGTCCACAGGGGTCCTCTACTGGTCTTACCACTGATGCTCCAGCCAACAGGAGACAAGAGTGCCTTTTCTTGCTCCCTCATCGACACAAAATACACACAAAAAAATTAATCTTAAAAAAAAGTTTTTAAGCTTTTAGGTGAAAAATGATGTTTCATTGTTGTTTTACTTTTTATTAGTTATATAACAGTAATGTCCATCTTTCATATATTTATTGATCATTTCTATTTCTTTGGTGAATTGCCTTTGACAATTCACACACTTTGTCTATTTTCTGTCAGGGTTTCTTCTTTCTTTTATAGTGAGTATTTTATATATTCATTTATTTGCCAAATATTACTTGAGTAGCTACTACGGGTCAACAACTGCTAGACTCGTAAACAGAAGACGCAAAGTCCTTGCCCTCAAGGAGATTACATTTTATGGGAGGAGGGGCTAGACAGGCAAGGAGCAGATAAATAAGCAAATGATACAGTGTGTCAGAGTGGTAAATGTTATCCTAGAGAAAAATAAAGCAGGAAGGGAAGAGAAGGGGGGGCAGTGTGGGGGGCAGGTGTTGCTATTTTTTAAAAAGAGTAGTCAGGAAAGCCCTCATCACTAAGATAACACTTAAACTGAGACCTGGAGGAAGAACATCCCAGACAGAAGGAACAGCCAGTGCTAAGACCCTGAGGTGGACGCAGCTGGAAGAACCAAGTGGCTGGAGCCCAGGCAGGAAAGGGAGAGGTCACATCGCATAAAGATCGTACTGGTTCCCTAGGACTGCTGTGGTAACACAGCATCACAGATGGAGAGACCTAAATGACATGTATTCTTCCACAGTTCTAGAGGCTAGAAGTCTAAGGTCAGGGTGTGGGCCCAAGGGGAGGTTTGCCGGTGCCCTGGCCTTGCTGAAAAGGGTTCAAGTCCCAGGGTGGGTGGTCAGGGCTGTGCGAAAATATTTGAGGTCTGCTTGCGTCAGAGCCATACTGCTGACCCCCTGAACCTCCGTCCTAGACCCCCAGGATTTGCTTTTTTTTTCTTCTTTTTTTAACACAAACTTTTTTTTTTTTTTTTTTTTAATTTTTGGCTGTGTTGGGTCTTCGTTTCTATGTGAGGGCTTTCTCCAGTTGCAGCGAGCGGGGGCCACTCTTCATTGCGGTGCGCGGGCCTCTCACTAACGTGGCCTCTCGTTGCGGAGCACAGGCTCCAGACGCGCAGGTTCAGTAGCTGTGGCTCACGGGCTTAGTTGCTCCGCGGCATGTGGGATCTTCCCAGACCAGGGCTCGAACCCGTGTCCCCTGCATTGGCAGGCGGATTCCCAACCACTGCGCCACCAGGGAAGCCCCCAGGATTTGCTTTTAAGCTATTTCATGCCCGCTTCGGTTGGTCAAACACACCCAATGTATGTTCTTAAGGAAGGATGCTTCTAAAAAAAAGGCCTGAGTGAGAACGCGCTCTCCTAAGACCTGAATGTCCTCCTTTTCTCCCATCTTCAGCGCTTTAGCCGAGTGCATCAGGTTCCCTCTCCTGAAGGAACAGAAGTCTGTATGAAAAAAAAAAAAAAAAAAGTCCTTCTTTTAACAATTTGTCTGCCAATTTGTCTAGAGCTTCTAACACTCATTGTTGGGAATAAAGGCAAAGCTCTACCTTGAAAAGATAAGACCCAAAAGGTGGGCGAGGGAGAAGGTGGTCATGACTGAATTACCTGGAAAAGTCGCAGGTTCAAAGTTTACAGTTTCTAGTGCTCAGGTTTTATTTTTTGAGAGTAGTAGATGCGGATAAACTGATCTACAGCAAGGAACTAATAAGTAAAGTGAGGCAAATTAACATAAAACAGAGATTCACAATAGGCCTCCATTTCACAATACCAGACTGTATTGATGCAAAAAGGCCCCTGGTTGGAGCACTCGTGTGAATTTGTTACTCAATGAGAATCACACGTGTGAGACTTGAATAACTGAAAATTCCCAATTACAGTTCCGACGAGTGAGGTTTTCCAGCCTCTTGTGAGTGACGGGCTAGACAGGCCCACTCAACCCAGTCCTGACATGCGAGGGAGATGCTAGCCAGCCTACCTTTCTTCCTCTGAACAAAAGCAGTGATGGCTTTGTCAGGCCCCATTTGGAAACACAATATCAATCTTGCCTTATCCATATTATTGATGGGTTGTGGGTATTCTACTGTAATTATGTTAAAAATGAAAGATTTCAAAATGTGATTGGCAGGCTGATTAAAATAATGCATGTGATTAAACCCAGGGCCTGCTTGTGTAACTAAAGGGAGAATGTCAGTGGCAATTAACTGTATTTTCTTTAAAGTTTGCCAAGATTTCTGTTGGTTTTCATTGTGTTATTATGAAATAACCCTCCAAGGCACCTGGTGGTAGGCATCCTTCATAGTCTTCCTTAGAGGAGCCAATGGGATTGGAGGTAGGGATAAAAGGAATCCCCATCTCCTGTCTCTTACAGGTGAACTTTGCCAGCCTCAGGGGCTAGTACCAAGGACAGAGACCATTTAAATTCTCTCTCCATCTCTCTGTCTCACTCTCTGTCTCAGGCTCTCTTGGTGTCCACCTGTCTCTCTTTCATCATCTCTTTTCCCCATCTTTCAATTCAAAACCCTTGGAGGAAGGAATTTATTAGCTCACCTTGGGTCAGACGTCCAAACAGATGCCCAATTGGCTGCCGTTTTGTATGATGCGACTTCCTCCCTTTCACCTCCTACCCATGGCATTGGCCACAGATGGGTGGACTTGATGAGTAGGTCCACTGCCAGATGTGAAGGAGCAGGTGGTCACAGCTGTCAATGTGACCCCAGGCATGGGCTGGGCTGGGGTATAGTCCTGTCTCCTTTCCATTCAATGAGCACTTTCAGGGAACCTACCAGGTGCCAGGCTCTTATCTGGACCCTGCTGGGTTTGGAGTCCATGAAATTACAACCCTTCCCTGCCCCATGGAATTCATACAGAATTGTGAAGACACAGGAAACCCTCACTGACTTTCTCCAATAGTTTTAGCTGTTCTTATGCTAACAAGAACCCCTATGTGGAAAAAGGATTCTTATCTTGGCCACATCCAGCCATTTGGGGTTTTATCTTAAGTGGAGAGCAGGAGTCAAGTGCCCACATCCTCCGGGTGAGACACAACTGTGGCACTTATCAAACAGGAACCGGGTCCCTCACAGCCCTGGGGATCACCCAAATCTTAGATGTCGCTTCTTCTCAGAAGCCTTCCCTGATTCCCTGGACTGGGTTAGGAGCCTCTTCTCTGCACTGTTGCACTGCCATTGTTTTGAACCTAGCACATTGCTTTGTAATGAATTGTTCTCTCAAGAAGGCTCTTGAGTGCAAGGAAAGACTGTGTCTTACTCACCTCTGTGCATAAGGCCCAGGACATAGAAGGAGCTTAATGGATGCATGTTAGTTAAACAAATGACCTCTTGTATTACCTTCCTACGGCTGCCGTAACAAAGTACCACAAACTGGGTGGTTTACAACAGAAAGTTGTTGTCACGGTTCTGGAGGCCAGAAGTCTGGAGTCAAGGTGTCAGAAGGGCCGTGCTCTCTCTGAAGCCTCTAGGGAAGTATAGGTTCCAAGCTTCTCTCCCGGCTGCTGGTAGTTCCTTGGCTTGTGGTCACAGAACTCCACTCTTCACATGATGTTCTCCCTGTGTGCATGTTTGTGTCCAAATTTCCCCTTTTTATAAGGACACCAGTCACACTGGCGCAGAGGCCCACCATACTCCAGTAGGACCTCATCTGAACTTAAATTCCATCTACAATGAGCCCATTTCCAAATAAGGCCATCTTTCCAGGTACGGGGAGTTAGGACTTAAACATGAATTTCGGGGAGACCCAATTCAACCCATAGCAACTGTTTAGAAAGCTGGTCTCAAGGTTCCTTCTCCCAGACCTAACAGGCAGTTTGCAAGGTCACTATGACCCCACACAGCCCCTGAGACAGACAACCACACGTTGCAGAGACTCTTAGGTTCAGAACCAGGATCTGAGTGCCCGTCTCCCCTCCCTGAGCAGGGCCCGGGCCTCTCCAGGAGTGGCCTGGTGAGGATGTTCACTCTAGGCCTCCAGGACTCTCTTTCTCCTTCTGGGGAATGGGCTTCCGTCCCCAAGGCCTCTCAGCCCCTGCACATCCAGTCAGAAAGTGAAGGGGAGGCCAAGCTTCACCTTCAGCGATACCAGGCAGACTCTGAGCCCTGGGAGGAGATAAATGGCTTGAAATTCCCCCAATGCCTTCCTCAAAGGGAGATTTTTGCTGGCTTTGCCGTGAGGTCTTGGATTTAACGCAGGAACATAAAAACTCGCCACAGAGATGATCTTGCCGTGGGAACGAAACACCGACTGACATGGCGTCATTGCTTGGCTCCTGGAGTTGCATGAAGTTCTCATTAATTAACGAAACCCACCTACCAATGATGTTCTTCATATTTATGCTGTGTTCCTTCTCAAATGGGCCACTGTTCCTGTGACTTCAGAATTGTGGCTAAATGAAGTGACACCTGCTGGGGCAGGAGACAGGGTGAGAATGAACTAGGAACTAGGAGACGAGCCTGAAAAGTGTGTGTGTGTGTGTACACGTGTGCACGCACACACTGCTTCCTATCTTTTCACAGGTTATTTTTTTACTCGATCTGATGCTCTGAGCTTGTCCAGTGTTCTGTGTATCTCTTGCTGGGCACTAAACCCCCCCAAAATTTAGTGGCATAAGACAACAGCCATTTCATTATATGCGCAATTTTGTGAGTTAGGAATGGGGGCAGGAATGTGAGACATCTCTGCTCCACGATGGGCTGGGCTCAGCTCAGATGACTTGAACAGTCAGAGGTGGCTGAGCCTCTCCACCAAGTCCGCATCTCTGGGGGCTTGGTCCTGGCTGCTGGCTGTGTTCCTTGATGCTTATCCACCTTGTGTTTGCTAGGACTGTATTATCCAAGGGGGCGTTTGCATTCACATGTCTGATGACAGGGCTGGGATGACTAGAACAGCTGGGGCTGGCTGGGCATCTTGCTCTCAATACATACCTCCAAGTGGCTAGCTTGGGCTTCCTTACAGCATGGTGGTCCTAGGTGAACTGAACAGCTGGCCCCTTCCAGAGTGAATATTCCAGGGCTAGGTGGAAACTCCAAGGGTTCTTATTACCTAGACTTAGAATTCACAGTGTCCCTTCTCTCACATTGTATTGGCCGAGCAAGTCACTAAGGCCGGTCCTGATTCAAGAGGAAGGGAAACAAACTCCACCTCTCCATCGGAAGATTGACAGAATTTGCAGCCACATTTAAGCTTTAAAGCTCATCCTGCCTATCAGCCGTTGACCAATGCTCCAGGTGGTCTCTCCAAGCCCTTCTCCTCGGGGTCTCAGAACTACCGTTCTTAACCACAGATCTAACCATGTCATTCTCCTGCCCCTTGCACACACCCACTCATGTGCATGCACACACGTGCACACACACACTCACAAATATGGAGCTCCTCAATCGCCTCTGAAGGATACCTAAGCTCTTGGCATTCATGGCTCAGTAAGTTCTTCATGACCTGGTTTCTACTTACCTTTCTACTCCTCTCCCTCAACCCCTGTTCTCCATCCTAATTTAATTACACTGGTCCTTCCTTATCCACAGGGGGAATTGGTCCTAGTCCCCCACCCTCACTGTGAATACCAAATCCTCACATGCTCAAGGCCCTTTTATATAATGGCCTAGTACAGTCGGCCCTCCATATCCATGGGTTCTAGATCCACGAATTCAATCATCTTGGAACCTGCAGATACTAAGGGCCAACTGTACTTGTAATTCCGGAAATCCCCTTGTCTTCCTTCAGTTCCTTTACATGTGCTGCCTCCGTACCATGCCTGCTCCTCGGTCGATTTCCTCTGGCAGCAACTCATCTTTCAGACGAAGCTTCTCTGACATCCGCCCCGCCCCAAACCGCCCTACAAGGTGCACCTTTATCTTATGCACCTCGTCACTCTGCATGGTGACTATCTGTTCAGGCGTCCTTCCTCCCTTTTAGACAATGAGCTCCTGGCAGTCAGGAGCTGTATTTCTGAGGGGGCTGTCTTTGCCTGGGAGAGGACATGGAAGCAGTGTGCATTTTGTGAATGTGGAATGGGTGTAGGAATTAATGCTTTGAGAACAGGCAGATGGTGTGGCCTGAGGAATGGCTTCATGTTAGAATTTCTGAGTGATAGCATATGAAGCATCAACAGGAGCATCAGAGCTAAGAAATAGCTGAAAAGTCTGTTTCAGCTTCTGGGATCTTGGAGCCCTGCTTTCCAAGTGTGTTCTGCCTCCCATTAGTGGCATGGAATGAGGATAGATGCTGCTTGTGGGAAAGATGTTCTGTGGTGGAATAAGTTTGGGAAGCCCAAGATCGAATAAAATGCGCTGATGGGCATTGAAAACCTCCTAACAGAAAGTACAGGATGCCATGTTTCCCAAACTTACTTTACTCTGGAACACTACTAGGACCACTGGTCCATGGTCCACACTCTGGGAAGTTTGTTTTATTATCCCAGCTTCCCATTGATGCTCTGCCCACAGCCCTTTTCAGGGGATACTCTTGCATTTAGCTCCTGATCACCCGGCAGGGGACCAAATGTCCCAGGACCCAGCTATTGGCAATTGTCAGTTACCAAGAGGTGCCCATGATATGCTCTTTTCCATGGCAGGTGACTGAGCTGAAAGGTCACATGGAATTGGGGATGGAGGCAATCATATGGGTTCAAGCACAACATAAGTGACCATGACAGTTCTTTTTTCCCCTGTTTTAAAAAATTGAAGTATAGTTGTGAACTATATTATATTGAATTATACTACGGAATTATATTATAAGTTACAGGTGTACAATATAGTGGTTCATAATTTTTAAAGGTTATACTTCATTTATAGTTATTATAAAATATTGGCTATAGTCCCCATGCTGTTCAATACCCTTGTAGCTTATTATTATTATTTTTTATTAATTTATTTTTGGCTGTGTTGGGTCTTCGTTTCTGTGCGAGGGCTTTCTCTAGCTGCGGTGAGCAGGGGCCACTCTTCGTCGCGGTGCACGGGCCTCTCACTGTCGTGGCCTCTCTTGTTGCGGAGCACAGGCTCCAGACGCGCAGGCTCAGTAGTTGTGGCTCATGGGCCTAGTTGCTCCGTGGCATGTGGGATCTTCCCAGACCAGGGCTCGAACCCGTGTCCCCTGCATTGGCAGGCGGATTCTCAACCACTGCGCCACCAGGGAAGCCCCCTTGTAGCTTATTTTATACACAATAGTTTGTACCTCTTAATCCCCTACCTCTATATTGTCCTTCCCCCCTCCCCACTGGTAACCACTGGTTTGTTCTCTATATCTGTAAGTCTTCTTCTTTTTTTGTTATGTTCACTAGTTTGTTGTATTTTCTAGATTCCACATATAAGTGATATCATACAGTATTTGCCTTTCTCTTGTCTGACTTATTTCTCTTAGCATAATACTCTCCAAGTCCATTCATGTTGCTGTAAATGGCAAAATTTTCTTCTTTTTATGGATGAGTAGTATTCCGTTATGTATATAGACCACTTCTTCTTTGTCCATTCATCTGTTGATGGACACTTAGGTTGCTTCCATATCTTGGCAATTGTAAATAATGTTGCTATGAATATTGGGGTGCAGGTATCTTTTCAAATTAGTTTTTTCAGATATATACCCAGGAGTGGGATTGCTGGATCATTTGGTAATTCTATTTTTAGTTTTTTGAGCAACCTCCATACTGTTTCCCATAGTAGCTGCACCAACTTACCTTCCCACCAACAGTGTAGGAGGGTTCCTCTTTCTCCACATCCTCACCAATATTCGTTATTTGTGTTCTTTTTGATGATAGCCATTCTGACAAGTGTGAGGTGATATCTCATTGTGGTTTTGATCTGCATTTCCCTGATGCGTAGCGATGTTGAGCATCTTATCATGACGGTTCTGTGACATATTCAAATGTCCCGTTACAATGAGGAAGTGGAGGCTTCAGGAAGTGAATGGCTGGCCCAGGGTGAAGCTGAGAGACCAGTGGTCTCTGTGCTCTAAGTGTGGGCTTCTTCCACTGCTCCACTGCTCTCAGTGGGACCCAAATCCCTCAGTTATTGAAGAATCTGGTCAACCAGGGACAGGGAACCTATGTTCACCGAGCACCTCTATGTATCAGGCTTCTTAGCAACTGTAATAAATCAGCCCCTCCCAAGAACACTGGGAGCTGATGTTATGGAACTTATGTCACAGATGAAGTACAACCAAGGTTGTACTTTGTTGAAGTACAACCAAGGACACACACTGGGAGTAACAAAGGGAGTTAGAATTAAGCTCCTTGGGCTTAATTCTAAATTCTGGATGGCTTGGATGTCTTTGCTTGAGTCACATGCCTGAAGAGGCTTGTTGCAGTCCAACCAGAAATGGTTTCAATATCCGCAAATGGGTGTATGGAAAGCGCAGCCCTCTGAAACATGTCTTACTCACTAGCTGGAGGTCCAGCCCCACCACGGGATTAGCTGTTGCCTGGGCTGCTTCCAGAGAAGCCTTCTGGGGAAAAGGATCAATGGCAAAATTGGTAGATCCAGCAAGGCTTTTGCAATAAAAGCTTTTTATGCCTCTTGTTCAAAGCATTTAAGTGCCTTTTAGATCACAGATTGAACCATCGACATTATAAAGTGGAACCTTTTAATACCAAAATACACTTCCAGAGTAAAATTCCATTATGGGAAAAAGCATTTCACAGCACCAGGCTAGATAATTATTCTCTCACGTGTAATAGGATGTATGAAATGTTTGATGATAAACAGAGTTTCTCAGCACTGTAATAAGACAACTCACACCGCTCTGTGTGTGTGTGTGTATGTGTTGTATACACATAAGAAGTTCCATCTCAATTTGGACACCAGTTTCTTTACCCGTAAATAATAAGAATTGGACTTGATGGGCTCCAAGGTGCTTCCCGCTGTCAGATTACATGGAAAAGCCATTTTCCCACTCTTGGTTTCCATTCCCTCATCCTTAAAATGAGGGCTTTTGAATCAATCAGGACACTTTTATTTGCAAGTGATAACTCAAAGTGGCTTAAGCAAAAAAAAAAAAAAAAAAAAAGTGACTATTTTGGCTCATGTCACTACAAATCTCAGGAGTGTTCTAGGTTCAGGCATGGGTGTATCCAGCAATGTTACCAGGACTTGGTTCCCCTCTGTCTCTTGACATTGGGGTCAGTCATGCTCCCTCCCTTTGTCCCAGGTTCACATTCTGGCGGCTTGGCCAAGTCAGTAGAAGGAGAACTTCTTTCTCCCAAAATTTCCAACCAAAGCCCCTGGGTTGAATCTCATTGGCTAGGATTAGATCACGTGTCTATTCTTGAGCCAATCACAATTTTCAGGTACAGCTACACTAATTGGCCAGGCTTGGGTCACATGACAACCTAGAGCAGAAGCAGGGAGTGGTGTCAGCGCGTTCCAACTGTGAAGTAAAAGTTATAGAGGATGGTTCCCTTCGGAATTGTGGGAAGCTGCTGATAGAGGAAGGGGGAGAGGATGTCGGGCGGAAGAAGCAACAGATATCCATTTGGGGTTAGAACTAGTTCTAGCTGGCCCTGAGGCTTGCTCAAGCTCTAGAAGCTTATGAATAATAAATGCTTAGTACCAGAGGCACTTTTGAGATTATTAAATCCAATGTTTTTCCTTCAAGTTAAAGAGACTGAGGCTCAGAGGGGAGAAGTGACTTCCTCAAGGTCTCTTGAGTCTTCAGTACCAGGCCTACCACAAAAATCCAGGTCTCTTACCCTCAGCTCCATGCTCTTGAACTCTCCTCTTTGAACTATGCAGCTAGGGAGGCCTCCTGGGAAGGGTTGACCCAAGGGAGCCTCTTCTCAATGTCTGGTTAGGGCTTTGCTGTTTATACCTGCCTTCCGCTGACAGCAACCCTTTGGCCCAGCCAATTTAGGATATTTCAGGGTGACTGATGCCTTCCAGGTTTCCTTATGCAGAGTCAGGAATCTCAGGTGTGATTTCTGATTATGCTACTGATTTGCTGTGTACTCTTGGTCAGGTCACTTAACCTCTCTGGGCACCAATTTCTCAATGTGTAAATTTACCCTGATATCGAGTTCCTCCTTATTGCTTCTCTCCCCATAGATACCCCTGGGATCTCTTGTGTTCTAGAAGGTCATCTAATACTTTCCTCCACCATCGGGGTTTCTGTGAAGGCTTGGCTAACCTCTCTCAGGAAGAGTTTGTATTTTAACAAAGGAGTGGAAAGAGTACAGTGGCTCTGTAATAATGGGAGTGTTTGAGGCAGTGTGGGATGGCCACATGTCCGGCTCTGGAGAAGACACACCTGGGTTCAGATCTTGACTCCTCCATGTGTGTGACCTTGAGCAGCTGGTCTAACGTTTTCAGCCTCTGTTTCCATCTCCGGAGAGTGGGGCTCTTTCAGAGTGGTTGTGCTTGGGCCAGAGCAGGCTCCAGTTTGGGAGGACACGTGACAGCAGGGGACATGCCCAGCAACACCTGGGGTCAATGGGAAATTGTCGGCACAGCCCCCTCTCTGTATTCCAGTAGAGGAAATTACAGCAGTGACATTGCCATCCCTGGTGTTGTGGGCTGAATCCTGTCCCCAACAAGATATATCCAAGTCCTAACCCCCATACCTGCAAATGTAACATTATTTGGAAATAGGGTCTTTGCAGCTGTAATCAAGTTGAAGATTTTGAGATGAGATCATTTAGGGTGGGCCCTAAATCCAATGACCGGTGTCCTTAAAAGAGAAAGGAGAGGGAAACCTGATGCACACAGAGAAGAAGGCCATGTGAAGACAGAGGCAGAGATTAGAGTGATGCTGCCACAAGCCAAGGAGCACCAAGAAATGCCTGGAGCCACCAGAAGCTGGAAGAGGGAAGGAAAGATTCGCCCCTAGTTTCTGGCCCTGCTGACACTTCGATTTTGGACTTCTGGTCTTCAGACCTATGAGCGAATACATTTCTGTTCTTTTAAGTCACAATTTGTGGCAATTTGTTGTGGCAGCCACAGGAAACTAATGCAGCTACCAACCAAAGTTTATGAGAAAACAGAAACTTTGTAAGTTCTGTGGTGTTGACTCAAACTGCCTTTCTGACTACAAGAAAATTCTCATCTCTGTCTCTCTCTCTCTTTCCCCTCCCCTCTATTCATTCTCAGCATGTGCCCTATCTTTATGTTCAGTCTGATTAACCATGGAAATTTCCCCTACTGAGCTGATTAATCAAAATACTGAGTCATTCATATCACACTTAGAAATTCCTGATCGTGCTTAAAAACTGTCAGTAACAGATATGTACAAATAAACCCAACTACAAACTGGAGTGATTATTGGTGATTTAATTCCCTCCAGGATCATAAGAGGGCGTGAAATTATATGGCAGGAATGCATTTTTAATGATACGTGTTTACTAATAGAAAATATATTAATAAATTATACACGCATAGGCTTTGGTGAGTCAGCCATCCCAAACGATTCATTTGTTCATTCAACAAATTTTTACTGGACGGTATACCAGGCACTGTGCAAGCCCTCTGCTCTTAGGAATCTTTCTAGTGCAGGAGACAAACAGCTGAATGTGCAATGACGTTGGTTGTTGACTTTGGTGGTGAGTGCTTTAAAGGAAGGATGCAGGGTGCTGAGAGGGGGGAATGTGAATGCAGGGATTGAAGGCATGGGCTCTGGGGGCAGAGCCCTTGGATTTGAATGCCAGCACTGCCACTCATTACCTGTATGCCTAAAATAATCTACTGACATTGTTGGGCCTCCCTTTCTTAGTTCCCTAATCCTTAGACATAGCCCTACTTCTTCAGGCCTGGTACTTTGTGCGTTTCATCGGACAGCCTGAAATTAACTAGAAATTAACCAAGCTCCTCTGACTTGGTAGGGCTCAGACTCCAAACTCCCTTGCAGCGCTCAGCAGCTGAAATCTCTGCCTGCTCTTCTAACCTTCCAATGATTGTTTCCCTTTTGGGCAGCCTTGGAGTTTTGCTCATGCAGGTGCAATCCACTGATCAGCCAGAGATTTTAGGGGTGTTTATATGGAGGCTTTAGGGCTGCCTTGTGGCTCCCTCCATTCTGAGGTCCTCGGCTCCTCCCCAGTTTCCAGTTTGTTCAGACTCCACCCTCTGACTCCTCAGGCTAAAAGGACTGTGGCTCAACTACTGAGCCTGCGCGTCTGGAGCCTGTGCTCCGCAACAAGAGAGGCCACGACAGTGAGAGGCCCGCGCACCGCGATGAAGAGTGGCCCCCGCTTGCCACAACTAGAGAAAGCCCTCGCACAGAAACGAAGACCCAACACAGCCATAAAAATAAATAAATAAATTAATTAATTAAAAAAAAAAAAAAGAAAAACGCAATTTAAAAAAAAAATTGAAAATAAATAAATAAATAAAAGGACTGTGGCTTTCTTTTTGAGTTCTAGCCACCCTGTGGCCTGCGGACTGGGGAGTGTCCTCAGTGGAAAAGTCAGATAAACATGGATCTCCTGCAGGGTGGCTCCCTTTTTTCAAGGGTCAAACCCCCTTCAGTTTCTGCCTGCTGTTGGCTACTGTCCTGTGGGAGGTGAGTATGAATAAGCAATTCCACCATTACCACCAGAATGCTCTGATTTCTTCTTTTAGTCCACACTTGCTCCTTGGGTTAGTTCATCTGTTCTCATGAATCATCCATTCTCATTTCTAACAACAAGCTGACTCTATGCTGATGATTCCCAAGCTTTTCTCTCCACCCTCTGAAATCTGTGTAGATGTGAACATAAAGGTAGAGAAAAGGGCCTTGAAGACCTAGAAGTTGGAGCCAAAGAAGAAGTGCTAGCAGGAAGCACCGCAAAGGAGCTTTCAGAAAAGGAAAGAGAACCTTGGGCAGAATAGTGTTGTAGAGGCCAGGAGGAGAAAGTGCTTTAAGGAGAGAGAATGGGCAACGGTGGAACAGAAATCTTGTCTTGTTTATCCCTATCCTGAGAACCTAGCACAGCGCCCGGGCCTTAGTAGGTGTTCAGTAAACCTTTGTTAAACAGTAAATGAATAAACTTCAGTTTAAACTAGCAGATGCCTCGAAGGGCTCTGCACTATGTCCTGAATCCTCTTAAAGCTGCTTAACAGATTTTTAAAACACCTGAGGCCTTATCTCTATGCTAAGCTAAGACCAAGGACAGTCAGGGGAAAGAATGATCAAGTTCACAAATTGTCCTGTGGCTTATATTTTAATTCTCAAAGATAAATGTTACCTCAGGTCATGCTTTCTGCCTCTGCTGCAGGTGTTAGCTTATGAAAATATTGGCTGAGCTCAGCTCCCTGGTGTGAAATGCAAATCCTGGGAAATTACAACCTGGGTTTCTTTTATTAATGGTCACTAATGGTTTGCAATCAAGACACACCTGTTAGAGGCAAAACAATTGACTTATTTGCTTGACATGCGTATAATTTATCAACAGCCTGATTATTCATTCTCTCTCAAAGTATTCGCCAGAGACAAATAGGCAGAAAAAGAGGGTAAAAAAGTCCACTCATCTAGTTTTAGTAGGCAGTGTGGAGTTATCATGGCTTTGGAGTCAGACAGTCCTGGGTATAAAACCCCATTCTGTCACTAACGAGTCACAACCACAGTTAAATCTCCTGTTCTCACCTGTTAGGTAATGATAATCAGACCTGCCTTTCAGGGTTGATAATGAGGATTAAATAAGTCAGCGTCCTCTCAAGGCTTCCCATAATAGATTTGCTTTTTCATTCCTGTCCCCTTTTGCTATTTTCTAGGAATTCTGTTAATCTAAACTTGAGCTTGACACTTATCTCATGATCAGATCCCAGATTTCTGAAGATCTGGGGCCATGTGTATTCTTCATTGTGTAATCCCACATTCCTTTTGACATCAAGGAAGACCATAATCATTGACATCATACAGCTGAGTTCAAATCCTGCCTCCACCACTTATTGGCTATATGACTTCGGGCAAGTTGCCTAAGTTCCCTAAGACTTAATTTCCTCACCTGTAAAATGAGCTAATAATGGTACCTACCTCATAGAGCTGCCGGGAAAACCAAAGGAGATTCTAGATGTAAAGTATTGGGGATCATGTCTGGCCCATGGTAACTGCCAAAATATGTTGGTTGCTATTATTTAAAAATATTTGCCTATAGACTAATTGATAGGCTATGGGTTTAGTTAACGCAAGGAGTTAGTGATGGTGAGGATGTGTGGAATAAAGGAAAAATGCATCTTCCACACAGTGACTATATTTGGCAACGATTCTCTCCAATTCTCTTGTGATAAAAGGATTCTGTTTTGCTCAGAGCCCCTTTGAGTCTCATAATAATGCTTATATATAGTGCCTTTTGTCCCAGAATCTTGGAGCAGCCCTGAAATCAAAACATAACACGAGTTGGATGGTTGCAAAGATAAAAGCAACAATTTGCTTTTGTTTTTGGAAAAGCTCTCCTTTTCGTAGTTTACAACTTGGCAGCTGGATGTGAACATGTATATATTTGACCTGGGTCTATGGCAAACCACTGACAATACATGATGACAGCTGCTTGTAGCTTGGCTCCTGGAGATGGAGTGACATGAGAAGTGGACCTCACGGTGTTTGGAAGGAGGAAAATAAGAGAGGGATGAGCAGAAGGGGAGGCAAATCCTTTACTGAGTGCCTACCAGGGGCCAGGAATTTTACACATGGGATCTCATTTAATCCCAACAACTGCTAGCGTTTACTGATGAGGGAGGAAGCTCAGTGAGGTTAATAACTTATCCAAGGTCACACAGCAATTAAATGGCAGAGGGAAGTTCCAGACTCAGGTCTGTCTCCTCCTATCACATTACCACACTGCTTCCCTCTTTCTCTAAGGATGTTTGTCTTCACTTTCAAAAAGTGTGGAGTGGGAAAAAAGAGGAAAGCTCCATATCCTTGGGTGTTTGAGAGTGTCAGATCCAGTATGCAACGTGGGGAGTGGAATGAAGGGGAGAGATGATCCAGAGAGAAGTTCTGAGGAAGCAAGCACCAGGTATCCTAGAATTTAATAAATTCTAAGACTCCATCAGTTCTAAGATGCCCCATTATTTTATGTGCTACTAATAAAGAAAAAATACAATCACCACCAATTGCAACTGGCATTGGTTGTAAGACATACTCTGATTTCACAGACATTAAAATGTGAAAAGCTTGCATGTTAGAATTGCTATGTCATTTAGCAAGGCCAGGTCCTCTCCTGTATTAGCTGAAGTTTAATGCAGGACACAATGACCGTTCTAGCTATTTTAAGTACAAAGGGATTTAATATAGGGAGTTAGGTACTTGTAAAATCACTGAAGGGCTAGACTAGCAGGCACTAGTGAGAGCAACAGAGAACTGCCTTACCTAGGAAGCCACTAGCTCTGCCACAATCAAAAAGGGGAAGAATGAGGAGACTGCCGTTGGGACTAGAGAGTTTAGGAATTCTCATCACTTGCACAGTTAGAGGGAACACAGACCACCACTCTCACTTCTGACACCAATTGCAAATTTAGTAGAGGGTTCCCCAAACCACCCTCAGTTTTGACAATTTGCTAGAAGAACTCACAGAACTCAGTGAAAGCTGTTATACCCATGGATACGTTTTATTATGGGGAAAGGATGCAGATTAAAGTTGCAAGGGCAGAAGCAGAGGCCAGGAGGGTTTGGAATGTGGAGCTCCTCTGCCCATGGAGTTAGGACAGTGCTACTTTCCCAGCATCAGTGTGTGACAATACATGTGGAGTAATTGCCAACCAGTCACTTAAGCCTCAGTGTCTAGAGTTTTTACTGGGACTCCATCGCAAAAGTATGATTCATCGCCCACAGGCTGATCTCAGTCTCCAGTCCCTCTGGAGTTTGACTTATACTGTGTGACCCAAAGCACCATCGTAAATTGCATTGTTGGTCCTTCTAGCATGTCCAGCCTCCACCCTGTGTCATATTGTTGGAAACAAAGACACTCCTATCTGACATTCCAAGGTCTTGGAGATCACCTTGCTGAGGACAAAGACGAGAGCCCTTTTTGGGCCAGGTTAAATTCTTTACTACACAAACTCACAACTGTACCCGCCACCCAGGGATCAGGAAGGTCCTACTGCCACCAACACAACTGCCTTCTGACACTGATGGCATTAGACACATGGCACTGGAACACCGCTGCAGAAAAATCCCAAGACTTCATGACTGTGTTGACACCTCACTTTGCCCCCAAATCTTCTTTGAGGAATCTCAATGGTGGAACCTAATTTGCATCCAGAGTCCTAAGCATTAGGGTGCCTGGGAAATGCAGGTTTTAGCTTTGCAGCCTCTGCAGCAGGAAATGACAATAGAAGGCAGTAGAAATGTGTGTGAGTGTCAGTAGACCGTATCTGCCACTCCTCCCGACAAGTGGGCAGAAAGCAGCCCATCCGCTGGCAGCTCACATCATTCTCAGCTCAGGGAGTTTCACCAGTACACTGTGAAACATTTCAATCATTCTTGGAGGCTCGCACATTAAATTTTTCTGTACCATTAATCTCTCAAATCTTGGGGGAGACAAATAACTATGGCATCCTGAAAACATGCTCCGGAGATATAAACACATGAAATGAACGGTTGGTGCACTGCATGTAGAGTGGTTGTTTGGTCTTCTGAATTAGCCTAAACCTTGACTTAAAGCCCAAATGTATCACTTACTAGCTATGTGACCTTGGATCAGTTACTTACCTTCTCTGAGCTTCAATTTCCTTATCTCTGTAGTCAGGAGAGGGATAATATCAAATGCCAAGGGTTATTGTGAAGATTTCTTGAAATGCTGTTCGTAAATTATTAGTAAGTTCCTGAAAAGTGCTTAAAACTTAATAAATGGAAGCTGCCATCATCACCATCATCATCATCATTAATGTCATCTTTATCAGGACGAAGAAAAGGACAAGCAGGAAACATTTGCCTAGGACTTTAAAACCTCATTCATCCACTTCTGACCTCAGAACAATCTATAAGCATTAATTATTGTATCATTAAATCCAAAAGAACCTATCTCTACTATTGTGGAAGTCACTAGATCAGTTCAGCAGAGTAACTAGGTCAGTGTTACCTTGCCTATGAGGCCTGGCAGAACAATTTGTTCTGCTTCCTGCATTCTCACTGCACGGAGTCTAAGTGCCACCATATTATCTCATTACATTTTCCAAAAGTCAGCAGCTGTGATTGATATCAGGATGGACTTGGAGTCAGCCAGCTCTATCGGCCGCCACTAGCAGTATGACCTTGAGCAAATCATTTCATTTCTCCGGGATTTTGTATCCTCATCTGGACACTGGGGATTATATTACCCACCTCTCAGGGTTACATGAAATGGTTTTCCCAACACATAATAAATAAATGCTCATAAAAATCATAGTTACTAGAATTTGTGAACATGTCTGGCTCTCCCACTGGATTATGAATCTGTAAGGACACTGTGACTGGCACATAATAAGTGCTCAAAAGTCCTTGCTAAAATGGAAATAGGGGCTCTGGGCCCCTGGAATGAGATGAGACATCAAAAGGGAATGGATGAGTAGGAACCAGGGCCAGGGTACTCAGAAGACTTCTGAACATATTCTGTTCCTCATTCCTCTCTCTTTCCCCTCCTCCCAGGAGGTAATAATTCCTTGGGTTGTTGTTAGGATGCCTACACTGAGCAACGACACCCTAGCAGCTTTGTTCCAGGAGGATCAAAGCCCTTCTCAGACACGACCTCATTACCTCCCATCAGTCTTGGGAGGCGCAGAACTTTTTGGTCCAGGATGACTGCGCCCATTCTACAGATGAAAACAACAAGGACACGGACTCATGAACTGACTCACTGGTAGATCCAGTGTCTGCTGAAGACTGCCTGGGCAGTGTTGCTTGCTAGTGACTATCATGCTTGTTTGAATTTCACAGACTGAGTTTCTGCCATGGTCTAGCTACTACCAACCTCCTCTCCCTTTTCCAAAGTGCCCTGTATTACTGTTCCCATTCTGTGCCTTTATACTCGGGTTGGAGAGTTCCTGGAAGTAAAAGAGGACACTCCGGGGCCTATGTGGCAGATCAATACAGATCCCATGCATAGATTCTCAGCTGGTCTGCCCTTGCTAGGCAGCAGGAACAATATTTATTAATTGGGCTGAACCCACTCATGGGCCACCCTGCTTTATCCATGATAATCCTTTGTCAAAGAATCCCTTTACCTGACTATGCCAGCATCTTGTACAAATCTCTATCACAGTATTGACATTATTACGCTATAAGTATCCTCATGTACTGAGGCTGTGCATAAAGAGGCAGTAAAAACAACATTTGGAAGTAGATTTGAGGGCCTGGAATCATTTAAACTTTTTGAATTTTTTTTCCTGTTTAAGAATTGAGGGGCTTCCCTGGTGGCGCAGTGGTTGGGAGTCTGCCTGACAATGCAGGGAACACGGGTTCGAGCCCTGGTCTGGGAAGATCCCACATGCCACGGAGCAACTGGGCCCGTGAGCCACAATTACTGAGCCTGCGCGTCTGGAGCCTGTGCTCCGCAACAAGGGAGGCCGCAATAATGAGAGGCCCGCGCACCGCAATGAAGAGTGGCCCCCGCTTGCCGCAACTGGAGAAAGCCCTCGCACAGAAACGAAGACCCAACACAGCCATAAAAAAAAAAAAAAAAAAAAAAAGAATTGAGATAGCGTATGTGAAAAAGCACAGTGTGTAATACATAGTAAGGCCTCCTTAAACATTCGTTAAACCAGAACCCCCAGATTTCCCAGAGGTTAGCCCAATCCCTGGCTCACAGTAAGTGCTCAGTAAACATTTGTTTGGACTGTATAGATATTTTTGAATATATGGCAGGACTATACTCGTGACTATTTCCTCCCAAGTTCAATTCTTAAATTCTAAAGCCCAGCCCCAGCAAGTCCTCACGGGTCAATCTTCTGCAGAATCCTGATGTTGATACCAAGCTATCAACTCATAAACATTCATCGAGGGCCTCCTGTGTCCCAGGGCTGTATCCCCACCTACAGCACCTCAGATACACAGTCTCTGTGACAGCAGCTTGGAATGGTGTCCTGCCATGCTCTGCACTGGTAGGGCATCTCAGCACGTGTGCGTGGTGCCAGGGAAGTTGGCAATTGCCTTGGAACATGGTTGCATTTAAGCATCGTTTAACGGTAAGTCATCTGAGTTAGGCTGAGGGAGCCATGAGTTCCAGGATAAATACATTCCATTCTCACCTTGGAAAACTCCAGACACTGTTGCTGATTTAAGTGTCTTTCAAGGCCAGCCAATTGTCAACCCAGTGTGGAATCAGGGACATTTCTTCTGCACGTGTATGGTGAGGTTGGGGGAACATGGTCACGATGTGACAGATAAGTCTTGTTCCAAGTCTTCTTAGCGTGTGTGTGTGTGTGTGTGTGTGTGTGTGTGTGTGTGTGAAGAATATCTTTCTCTCAATGGATTCTGGCCACAGATTCTTGCTGGGGAATTCCACACCTGTGACATGTGTGAATCTTGAGACCTCTTTGCTGACAATTAATCATCGAGGGCTCACCTTGTGCGTGTGTTTCCATCAGGGTCTCAACAAGAAGCAGAAGACATGTTTGAAACAGGGTTTATCTGAAGAGAGTTTATTTGTAATGAGAGTATTGCCAAAGGGTGAGGGTGGGAACCACGGGGATGGGGCAGTAACCTTGTCTCAGCAGCAGTTGTGGTGTTATCAGTTGCAGGTCGCAGGCACAAAGGGAGGGAGCTGTCACTGCAAGCTGGAGGGGAGGGCCAGGCAACAGTGGCCTTCAGCTGAGCGCCCCAGCCAACTGGAGGTGACCTTGCCAACAAGGATCCAGGGAAATCCTTACCTTCAGCAACAACTCTCTTCCCTTCCATTTCTCTGTGGGGTTCTCTACTGGCCAAATCCACCAGAAGCCAGGGGCACAGGAACCTGGAAGTGGTTTGTACAGCTCAGCCTCCTGGGGTTGAGGGCAGGCTGGAGGAGCATCTGGAGCACGTGGGGGTATCTGGAGGGGCAAATGTGGGTCATCAGGCACAATACTGCACTGTCCAATGGACAGAGTTCACACAATTTTGGGGTCCACTCAAAGAAAAGCATACAAAAATATCTTACCTTGGCAAATAAAAAAAACCCCAAAGCTATTAACAGAAGGCTTTGGAAGAGACCTGTGCTTAAGCTTCATTACTGTAGTTTCATTGTAAATCTCCCTCTGCCTATGGCTTTGGTGATTTTGACCTAGAACAGCATCCCAGCCCTCAATAAGCTTACAGTCTCATGGGTAATGGAGGCGTAGACAACTGATTAGAATTACAAAGCAAACTGTGACATAAGAGAGTTACAGATGGAATACTACAGAAGGTTAGGTAGGCATTGGCATAGGCTTTGACAGACAGGTAGGATTTAGACTCATGGCTGTGAATGGACAGAATAATATTAATACTCTCTACGATTTATTGGGCATCTACTACGTACAACGCACGGTCTCTACGTACAAAGCACTCATTTAATTACGACAGAAACAGGAAACCGAGACTCACAGAGGTTAAGTCATTTAGGTCACAAAGCTACAGAGTGGAAGAGCTAGGATCTGATCGCGAGCTGTTTGCTTCCAGAGCCAGGCCACAGCATACTGAACCAAGCTGCTGTGGAATGAGCATCAGGGTGTGGACCAGAAGGTGGGAAAACGCAAGCGCCTGTTAAGCAGAGGGGACACTCGGCCAAAAGAGAACGTAGGACTTCTTTTACATCCAACTCTTTGTCAACACACTTATTTAATAAATAAAGCTACTGCGAACACTGGCAATATTTATTTCAGTTCCTACAGCATTGCCGGGTACAGCATCTGACCAGAAGGACGGACTCCGAGGCTATAGACCACATTTCCCAGAAGCCCACGGGGGCAGAGAGACCGGGATCTCGCTTTGCCAGTAAAAGACTCCATTTCCCAGCATGCAGTGGGAGCGCCGGCCCGCGGCTCCAGGCGTTTCCGGGGAGGTGGATGGGGCGGGCGTGGGCTCCGCCCCGCTCCGCGCGTTCCCGCTCGCCCCGCCTCTCCCGCTCGCCTGAGCCAATGGGAAGGCCGCATACTGCGGGGTGTGATGGGGCTGGAGCCGCTGAAGAGTTGCGAGTCGGCGAAAGCGGCGGGAAGTTCGTATTGAGCAGCTGGTGACGGGTCTGCGGCTCGGGGTAGGCCGGCCACGCGCCGAGCGGAGGGGGCGGCCGGGGACTGGGCTGGCGCGGGGCGGCCGGGCGGCCGTGACCTTGGGCGGCGCAGTGGGCTGCGGACGGCGCGCCGCTGGCGTCCTCTCCCGCCGTGGCTCTCTCAGGCCCCGCTGCGGCCCTGGGCTGCCTGCACCGGCCAGGCCGGTTCCCCAGGCTCAGTTCCCGGTTCTGGACGGCATGTAGGCTGGTCCTACTTGCACCGCATCCTGGTTGCTCGGGCTGAGGCTGGGAGATGACCTCTTGTAGGCCAGCCTGGACCGCCGGGCTCCCTCCGCCGTCTTGGAGCTCACTCTCTTCAGAGGAAACGGAATGGAAGCAAATAAGACATTTTGCAGATGCTGAAAAGCTCCCTTAAAATGAGGACAGGCGACTGTGGGCCAGAGTGGTGGGGGTGAGGGAGGGCATCTCAGGGGAGGTGACGTTGGTCTTGAGATCCGAGATGGGGGAAGGAGCCTGCTCCCCGGAGGATAGCGTTCCAGGCCTTTCTAACCTGTCAGTGTCCGGCTGAGGCCGGGTGAGAGCTTGCACTTAACGCAGGGTTCAAGGCGGTGGAGCTCCGAGGGGAGTTATTTTCGCATCCTTCTGACAGTTGTCGTTTGTTGTCTCTCCGTAGCTGCAGGGTGGCACCCTTTGCTGATGCAGCTGTATTCAAGGGCAGCAAATAGTTTTTCCTTCTGTCGAAATAATTTTTGGCTCCGGTCTTAAAACTCATAGGTGATTTATTTAAATTCGACGAACAGTACCAGCGTCGCTGGGTTGAGAGAGAGAGGAAGGGGAAGCAGACACTAGGTTCCTCCTGAGGCCACCCATTTTTCTAACTTGTTTTCTATCGAGTCACCCATTTTTTTTCCCCCTTTGCTTTGTATTGACTCTTCCTTTCCCTTCCCCGTCTCGCCTTCTTGGAATAACTTGGAAATACCAGTTTTGCTCTTGGGAGGGTGGTGGTTTCAGGGAACTGTCACAAAGAGTCTCATTAATTATTATTTTTTCTTTTCTTTTCTTTTCTTTTTTTTAAACTGCAATTGCCCGTCTGTGGAGTCTGAAATTTGCAAGAGTTAAAAAAAAATGTAGGGCAGCATTTGTTTTTAAGAGTTCAGAATAAAGGCACCTTATTTTCCATGACATGCTGAGTGTGATACTTTTGGGGAGAATTTAATCTACAATTTTAAAGTAGTTTCAGAGGGGTGGGCCGGGGTTCTTTATATAAGCATCTTATTCAAATTATGTTTGTGCTGTTCAAAGTGGCCTGTAGCAATTGGAATTAAATTTCTGGGTAGATAAGGTGATGTTCATCAGCTACCTGTGGAAGGGAATGCAACTTAAGTTGTCAGTTAACACTAGCTTCTGCCGAAGCTGCCACAGGTGCTATTCTCTGTGCATTTCAACATTGCTGATCAGATTCTGAGTTAATATGGTAACACAACTTGAACCCAGTGACAGTAAACTTGTTAAGTGTTAAGCATTACTGTCCGTGTAGTACTAGTATCTAGTGCAAATATCAGGTTTAGAGTGTAATGGCTTCTTAATGTTCAGCGCTGCAAAAAACGCGAGAGGATATTTGTTAAACAAATGAGAAAATGGAGGAATGTGTCAAGCACAGAACCTGGCATATAGTAAGTTAGTTAGTGCCCAGGAAATGGTTTTATGGAAAGCTTATGCTAAGTTTTATTCCAGGATGCAAGTGTATATTTTAAAAATAACAGTAGTGCATTCAAAATGTTGACAGACCCTAAAATTAAATTTCTTAAATAGGCCAGCTTTTTTTTTTTTTTTTAATTTGAGAACTAATGTGAAATAATAATAAATACATAAGTGAATGTCCCAGATGTCTAGGAAAGAAAAACAAGATTTTTATTTTGACAGCTATATGTTTTTTTTTTCCTTAAAGCCATCCCTAAGAAGATATAATGTGCTATGAATAGAATTTTGATTTAAAAAATGAAACTTTGAAAGTATTTTTGATCTGATAAATAAAACTTACTGGAAATGAGGCAAAGCTTAAAAATTTACCTTATATCAAACGAAGAAGGATGACTCCTGAATTTATGCAAGTGTGCAAATGTTGATATCTCCATGTATCAGGCACTGAACCTAATGGAAAGTAAATGCTACCTCTGTGTGTGAGTGAGGCTTTCATGGAAATTGGTCTTGATGGGTTTTAAGAATGATGGGTAACTGAATAGGCCTGGAGAATATTTTTCAGACTGGTAGGACATTTTACCTGTTTGCCGAGGTTACTTTTCAGAGTGAGCAGAGGTGGACTCATTCATTCACCAGATGTCACGTGGCTGCTGTACGTCAGGAGCTGTGCTGGGTGCAGAGTCTGTTCTTGCTATTGTAGCGTTTCGCTGAAGCAGGTTTTCTTTTAAATTAATAGAGGCCATTCTTTTTGACTTCGCTTGTCTGGCCACCACGACACAAGGAGTCAAATGTGTATGGTACATTTGGAAAACTACACTTAGTGATAAAATGTAGGAAATATGGAATTTTTAATAAGGGTGTAGTATTTAGAAAGGTGATAGAATCCTGACAAAGCATTTAGCTAGGTGGTGTAACCAAGATGTGTTTATACTCGAGGGCATGTTTGGCCCTTTTGACCCGAATTCCTGTGAATGTGTTCGTACTTGCCATTAGAAAGATGTAAAGAGGGTTGTGCCCTTTAATATCTTGTCCCCTTAACTTCTGAATGATATTTAAGTACCTAACGTTCTGAGGTGGTGGTTTTGAAATAATTTCATGCACTTGCCCAATTATTCCTGCTCCATCTCTCCCAATGGCATCTTAAATCTTTACACTCAAACTCGGGCACATTCTGCTCTTTTCTGGATGACGTATGGACAACACTTGATGAAAGAAAAGCTCTCTAGAGAGTCTGGAGAGGTATTAAGTCTGCCCTTCCGCCCATAATTAGAATTTGATTTTTAATATTCACCAGTGAATACTAATGACAAGAAACTACTGCTAGTAACATTGGTGAGTAAATTTATTAAGAATTTTAGGGGCTTCCCTCGTGGTCCAGTGGTTAAGACTCCATGCGTCCAATGCAGGGGGCACAGGTTCGATCCCTGGTCAGGGAAGTTCTGCATGCTGTGCGGTGAGGACAAAAAAAAAAAAAAAAGGGAATTTTATTAGCCACAACATTTTTGTCAGCTTGGTTTGAATTGTATTATTTATTTAGTCTTAGTGTAGGTACATGGATTTTGATGATTCTTTGCAATAACTCCTATCTCTCCAAGGGATAGAAACCAGTACTCTCAGATTTGAAAATTATATAGATGCTGTCCACGCTGGCCAATATTTAGGATGAATATTAAATATATACACATACTAAAATGTTTATCAATAAGCCACGTATATTAAGTGGGAAGATACACTAGATGGAAGTCATGTAATTAAGTTGCAAGGTTATTAATTTGAGATTTGACAATGTTCTATCATTGTAAGGACACATTTGTCTTAATGGAGCTCAATATCCAGAACTACATAGTTGGTCCTGAAAGGGACTGGAAGAGAACCGGAAAGTTAGTGGGCACAAGGGCAGCACCATCCCACTCTTTTCACGGCTTTATAGTTTCTTTCTGTGCATTTATTTTGTTTTCTCTGCAGACTGGCAGACTTATTGCTGTTTACATTTGGGATAGATATGTCTGCTTCAGATCTAGCTCCTTGTTTCAGGAATCCCAAAGAGACTCCATTATCTATCTAATTGTCAGTTATATCCAAAATTTTTTAAAAAGTCATGAAGTTAGGAATCTTATGGCTAAGATAACTACGGCTTTATTTCAGATTAATTGCTTTCCTCAGATTGTCTTACCAAGTAACAGCTGAACAAACTGCCATTGTTGATACTGTGTATAAATGCATTGTGATCACATTGTGTGTTAGAAAGTGCTGTTAAGCCTTTAGTCTTCATAGACTGTGTCAGGAACATAGAGAAACAAACTTTGCTGTTTGTTTTGGCAGTGTTGCTTTTGTTCCACTTCTTATTGCAGCTTATTATGTAATACGGCAACTATCAACATACAGATTATATCTAATTATGCATTCTTCATTAGCGGTAATAAAGAAGAAGTCTTTTTTTGGGAATCAGGAAAAAAGTTTTAAAAATTCATTTAAAAAATACTAAGGTCAGGTTATAACATTTAAGAGACTTAATCTTACTTGTTTTACAGGCTTTTAGAAAGCATTGTAGAAATTGTGACTTCCAAATTTTCATTACCTCATGTGTTGCTGCACATGTAAAATGGTACAGCCACTCTGGGAATTCGTTTGGCAGTTTCTTAAAAAGTGAAACATACTCCAAACACATGACCCAGCAATTGCACCCCTGGGCATTTATCCTCGGAAAATAGAAACTTACGTTCACACAAAGACCTGTATGTGAATGTTCCTAGCGGCTTTGTTTATAATAGCCAAAACTCAGAGACAACCCAACACGTCCTTCGGTGGGTAAATGGTCAAATAAAATGTGGTATAGCCATATAGTGGAACACCACTCATAACAAAAAGGAACAAAACTACTGACACCAGCAACAATTTGGATAGAGCTTTAGGGCATAGTACTGAGTGAAAAGAGCCAACCTCAAAAGGTTGTGTGATTAGAATTCCATTATATAGCATTCTCAAAATGATAAAATTATAGAAATGGAGAAGAGATCAGTTTTGCTAAGGTGAGGGCTGGGGGGTATGGTGTGACTATAGAGGGGGAGCATGAGGGAGTTTCTTTGGGATGATTGAACAGTTGTATGTCCTGGTTATTGTGACGGTTATAAGAATCTTTATAGGTGATGAAATGTCACAGGACCATACACGTGTGTGTACGTGCACACACACACACACACACACAGTGTAAAAACTGAAATTTGAGTAAGTACTTTTATTACTAACACTATCAATGTCAGTTTCCTAGTTTTGATCATTGTATTATGCTCGTCCTTTGTATGCTTTGCCACATAATATTCATCCATTGAAGGACGTGGTTTGTCTAGTTTTTGGCTATTACAAATAAAGCTGCTATGAGCACTCATGTACCGGTTTTAGTATGAAGATAAGTTTTCATTTTTCTAAGATAAATACTCCAGTGCAACTGTTGGGTTGTAGGGGTAAGTGTGTGTTTAAACTGTTAAGAAACTGCAAACTTTCCCAGAGCTGTACCATTTTACAGTCTTATCATCACTATATGAGAGATCAATTTCTCCACATCTTTACCAGCATTTGGTGTTAGCAGTATTTTTTATGTTAGCCATTTTAATAGGTGTGTATTGGTATTTCATAATGGCTTTAATTTGCATTTTCCTAATGGCTAATGATGTTGAACATCTTTACATGTGCTTATTTGCCATTTGAAGGGTTTCAGAAAAAGCCTCTCCCAAATGTGCCGTTATGGCATGCAGATTATCTTAAGCCAAAGACAGTGGAGACCCAAAAGACTCAAGAGCTTTTTACCTCCACCCCAACTGCCAAATGAATTTAGATAGGGAGCCTGGCTCAGAGAGAGCTATTACCAGAGATAACTTCTATATGAAAGACCTGTCTGTTTGGCATCTAATAACAAAATATCTGATCTTATTGTCTGAATTACCTTCCTCCCCTTTGAAGTCCCAGGCCCCTGTCCCCTTCCTTAGCTCAGGATGGTATATTAGCCTCAACTGCCCAACTTACCCTTGGGTCCCATATTTTTATGGAGGTGTAATTAAATTTGTTTTTCTCCTGCTAATCTGTCATATGTCAATTTAGTTAATATACCAGCCAAAAGAACCTACAATAGTAGTAGAAAACTTTTTTTCACTCCCACACATTCATATCTCATTTGGTGATTTGTCTGTTCAAATCTTTTGCACATTTTCTAATTTGTTTTCTTGTTGAGTTTAGAGTATCCTTTATATATTCTGAATACAAGTCCTTTGCCAGATACGTGATTTGTATATATATTCTCTCAGTCTGTGGCTTGTCTTTTCATTCTCTTACAGTGTCTTCTGCAGCTCAAAAGGTTTTAATTTTGATGAAGTTCAACTTACCAACGTATGGATCGCTTTTGGTGTCATGCATGTCTCAGAACTCTTTACCAAACCCTAGGTCAAGTAGATGTTCCAAGTTTTCTTCTGTTTTACAATTTTATGTCTTACATTTAGATCAGTGAATCCATTTGGGGTTAATTTTTGCAGAGGGTTTGACGTTTAGGTCTTGGTTCTCTTTTTTTTTTTTTCTTTTCTTTTGTCTATGGATGTCCAACTGTTCCAAACCATTTGTTGAAAAGACTACCCTTTCTCCATTGAATCATTTTTTTTAACCTTTATCAAAAATCAGCTGGCTGTACACTGTAAACTGCATACAAAATGAAGATAGGAGGAAATGAGTAAGCAAGTAAGGATGAAAATTAATACAGATTTATGAAGGTGTATGAAGGTATGAAGACTCATGCCTTAAGTCTTGAAAAAAATTTATGTATAGATTTGAGAGGAAGTGGGAAAACATTTTAGAGCATAGCATGAGCAAAGTTAGGTCCTAGAGAAAATAAGTAAGAACTGGCTGTTCTGGGGAGTCATGGGAGTGAAGGGGAGGATAGTTGGTTCATGAGTCTAGAAAACTGCTGGCCAGTTTATAATCAGTTTCATTGGCCAATAGAATGTACTGTGGGTTCTTGAGCAGGAAAAATGATATGGGAGAGATGGTCTTCAAGAGAAGTTGTTTTAGGGGCATGTATAGCAGTACAGAAATAGGTTGGTAGGAAGAACAGGTTATAGCCATGACCCTGAACTTGACTTAGTACTTGGTGTTACAGACGTCTACCACAAAGCCAAAACAGTGGTGTCACTTTATAACAATAAGTCCTTTGTATTTCCTAGAAGAATAATGGTAGATTTCAGACTTTTGCCACTGTCCTCAGTGATGGATACTGGGAACTCTGCTGGACTTTCAAACTCCTTCATTTTAATGCTTCTTTTAGTAAATTGTACATGTGGCTCATTGTTGATGTGGGTGACATTTCTTATCAGGCCTAAAAAGGGTCCAAGGGGTGAGCAACTGAAATGATAAAAACATAAAGAGTTGATAAATTGGTCCAATGAGGAAAAGTTAATGGAATCACTTTTATTTATCATGGCTAAGAGGAGACTCAGGGGTTATTTAATCAGTATGTCCTGATACTTGTATATGAAGAACCACATGGAGAATGATGATGACCAGCTGTTCTTCAAAATCACCGAGGACTGAACAAGGACAAACAGCTCAAATTGCAGCATTAGAGTTTTAGTCTGAGGGAAGAATTTCCAAGCAATAAGAATGTTAGATACTTCATGGCAGTGATCCAAAGGATCTTTAGAGATAGAATAAGAACCTAGATGTAGTTTAGGGACATTTTGCTTATAGTCGGGGGATGTGATACGTGACAGCCCCCGAGTCCTAATTTATTAATTTGTGACCCAAAACACTCAGTTTCTGTTTTCTTAACATCCACTTCCCGTTCTTGATTTCTTTCCCTGAAGAAATTATATTTCTTTTTCTGTTCACCTTTGGGAATCTCATTTGGTTTCTGCCTTCTTTTGTGCATTTAAAAGATTATCTTGGATGTAGATTAGACTTCTGTCATTTAAAAAATAGCCACTTAACAAATAGAACTTATTTAATGTCAAACTACTAAATATCAATGCATTTCTACTTTTTAATTTAGAACATGGAAAGCCATATCATTCCATTTTTATAAAACATCAATGATGACTTGTTGAGCAAAGGATTTTACTGCATAAGAGATTACCGTGACGTGTATTAATGAAAGATCGGCAGTGTGAAAAGCTTTAGTGCAATCACTTATTTGCCTTCAAAGCACTTTTTCTGTTTGATTTAATTTCCTTAGTCTGATTCTTTTCCACAAGTCTAGATCTTTTTTCCACTGAAATGTTCAGATTGACCAAGACTGTTTTACTCGTGATTGCAACCCTTCAGTATTAAAGCGGAGTTTTTTGTTTTTGGTTTTTTTTTCCCTGCAGAAGAGCAAGCTCTTACAGTGCTATGCAAGCTGCCCATTTAAAACTATCATTGCTTGGCACCTATGCCCTAGTGACAGTTTGACCAACATGTGAGCAGGCACACTGCCATCCTGACAGATGGGCTTGCGTAGAGGCAGCCAAGAAACCATGTATCTGCATCTAGTGTATTTGTTAAGGGCAGGATTCCCAGTCGGGGATGTTCAAACGTCTGTCCATCCTGCGCTTTCACGCCTATGGATAAAGGGATGTCATCATTAATCTCAGCTTCTGACTGAGATTCCATGGGTATATAAGAGCTTCTTGGCTCTTACAAAAGTAGGCAGTTGGGGACAATCAGTATAATTGATCTCTCCTTCATCACTGGACTACTTCAAATAATCCTTTCCTCTTTCTCCCAGCCAACTAGGTTTGCAGTGAGTACAAACCTGTTCAGACATTGTCCTGATACTTCTAGAATATGTGCTGTTTCATTTGTTTTCTAGAGTACGAAAGCTTTGAAGTCATTAGTATTTATGGTTGGGACAGTGATGTACATAATTGGAATCAGGTAGATCTGAGTTCAAAGATTGACAGCTGTATGATATCAGGACAACCTGATTTTACCGTCACATCAAGGTGAAATAGTAGCTATTTCATAGGTGGTTTTGAGAATGACCTGTGAAATATGTACAGTGAATCACTTGGTATCATGTCTGGTCCACTGTACATGTTCAGTAAGTGTTTAAGTGTTTATCGTCATCACCACTATCATCATCACTGTAACATGCCTGAGGGTATTTTTCTCTGGAAAGTTATCAAAACAGAAAATCTTTATTCCACTCATTTCCCTCCATTCTTGAAAGTCATGTATTGGATATCATCACATTGTCTGGTCTATAATGGAATGCCTCCGATGACAGGGAGCTCACTACTTCTAGAACAGGGTTTTTCAACCATGTGACTGGTGACATTTTAGATGGGTTGTTCTTTGTTGTACGGGACTGTTCTCTGAATTGTTGGGTGTTTAGCATCCCTGGCCAGGGAGGCAACATTGTCCCTGTTTTTAATAAAGTTTTGACTGTTAGTAAGTTCTTTCTTAGATTGAGTGGAAGTCTACTTTCTTATTTCTCCCACCCAATCCTGTCTTTTGGAGACACGTAGGACAAGCTGAATTCCTGTTCCACGTAATGGTTTTTCAAATACTCAAAGACCGTCATCTAGTCTCAGTCTTTTTGAGTTGAAACACCTCCATCTAGTTCATTAACTATTCCTTACAAGGCATGATTTCATGTCATTTCACCACATTGGTGACTTTCCTTTGATTTAATCCCCTGTTTAAACTGTACTGCTTAAAATTGAATGCAGTACTCCAGGCAGGGCTTGATTAGTAAAAAATTGAGTTGTATCTCTTGTTTTAGATACAACACTTTTCTTCTATTAGGCTAGGAAAAAATATTGCCTTTCTTCTACATACTACATTTTTATTATCAGCTATATCCTTTTGATAACCACATTATAGTTGAACCTAGAGTTGAATTAAACCCCTAGATCTGTTTAAGCCATATCTTCTTCATTCTGTTTTTATGCATTAGTTTTGGTGCTCAAGCATGAGAACTTATGTTTATCCTGTTAAATTTTTCTTTTTTAATTTAGCTAATTGCATTCCCAATTCTTGGTCAACTGTGAAGTTTCTAGTTCAAAAGAACAAGTAGGTGATGAGATGCTGTCAACTGAAATTGAAAATACAGGAGAAAGGTGTGTGTGTTTGTGCGTGTGCACGTCTATGAAAGGGGACTTGGGGACGGAAGCCTGAGGAATCCCAATATTAAGAGGCAGCTGGACACAAAGGAGGCAACAAAGGAGACCAAGAAGGGGTGGGCAGAAAGGTAGGATGGAAATGAGAAGAGTATCTTGGAAGCCAGAGTGACTGTGTGTTGAGTACTGGGGTAGGTACTTGAATACAAAATGAATAGGCCATTGTCTCTGCTTTCTGCTTCTGTTTTTATTTGCCCCATGGTTTAACTGTTCAGTTAATGGCATTACCTAGTCAATTATGCCTGAAAACTTAGAGTCATTCTTTATTTTGCCTTCATACCCTTAACTGTTAGGTTACCAAGTTCTACTGATTCAAAAAAATACATAGTGGGAAGAGTGCATAAATCTTAGCTAGCTCAATGATTTTTTTTTCTTTTTTTTTAACATAGTGAACACACTATAATTACCACCAAGATCAAGACATTTGCTATTCTAGCACTCCAGAAGTCTCTATTGTGTCCCTTTCTAGTAATTATTCCCACCCTGGAAACCACTCGTCTGACTTCGATAACTATAGCTTAGTTTTGCCTGGTTTTGAACTTATATGTACATGGAATTATATTATGTACTCCTTTTAACCAGGCTTCTTTTATTCAACATCGTATCTGAGATTCATCCATGTTATTGCATATAGTATGTTGTGTGTGTATGTGTTTTTTTTTTAATAGCTCTGTAGTTCTGGTTTCTATTATTGCATAATACATTAGTTTTGGTTATTGATTACTACATAACACAGCACTCCAAACTTAGTTGGGGTTAAACAACAACCATATTAATTTTTTATTTTTTATACATTTATTTATTTTTGGCTGCGTTGGCTCTTCGTTGCTGCACGGGCTTCTCATTGCGGTGGCTTCTCTTGTTGTGGAGCACGGCCTCTAGGCGCGCAGACTTCAGTAGTTGCGGCACGTGGGCTCAGTAGTTGTGGCGCGCGGGCTCTAGAGCACAGGCTCAGTAGTTGTGGCGCATGGGCTTAGTTGCTCCGCGGCATGTGGGATCTTCCCGGACCAGGGCTTGAACCCATGTCCCCTGCATTGGCAGGTGGACTCTTAACCACTGTGCCACCAGGGAAGTCCTCATCTGGGATTGTTGATCAGAGCACCTAATTTGTTTTTTTGTTTTTTTTTGAAAGTGGCTATTTTATTTTTCCAGTGGTATATCTAAAACAGTTTGAATGGAATCAGAAACTTCTACTTGAAACTTGCTTTGCTTCTTTGCCACTTTTGAGTCCATGGTGGACTGTTTGGATAGTGTTCAGATTTTGCTGCTGAAAAGGCTGTAGTGGGGTTGATGATCATATATAACCAGAGGAAGGTCAATGTTTGTTTCCAGAAGCAGAGATTCCTTTGAGAAGGAGAGGAGGTTTAGGAAATGTCCAGTGAGCACAGTCTCTCTGGTATTGGATAAAATCACAACAATTTGGAGATGAGCTCCTGCATCCTCATTCTGGGCCCTTGTAATAAGAAACCAAGCTTAAATTGGACATTGCCTGTGTAGGGGCCTAGGTTGGTGTTATATTTATTTTCTTCAGTGCATATTCTTCCTCTTCTGTTTTGGGACTAAGTTTTATCACCTTATCACTAGTATAGTGGTTGCTATAAAGGTGGCTGTGCCCTGGTTGCAGATTCTCCACGAGGCTTTGGCTCTTCAAGCACGTTGGCTGGGTTCCCAGAGGAAGCTTCCCGAGAGTGACTCATCCTCGGAAGTCACATAACATCACTTCCACTATACTCTATTGGTTGAAATAGACACAAGCCTGCCTGGATTCAAGGGGAGGGAACTTAGACCTCACATCTTTATGGAAGGTGTGTCAAAAAATTTGTGACCATTTTTAAAAACCACCACAAATTATGGACCACAATTGATCCATTCTGTTGTAGATGGATATTTGAATAGTTTCTACTTTGGAGCAGTTAATGAATAATGCTGCTGTAAACATTCTTGTTCATATCTCTTGCTTCATATATATATTCATTTTAGTTGAGTGTAGATCTAAGAGTAGAGTTGCGAGTCATAGTGCATATGTATCTTTAGCTTTAATAGGTAGTTACTCCCAAACAATTGTCCAAAATGATTGTCCCAATTCATATTCCTACCAGCAAACTGAGAGTTCCCATTGCTCTGCAACTTCACTTCCACTTGGTACTGTCATTTAAACATTAAAAAAAATTTTTTAACCATTCTGTGGTTGTGTTGATTTCATTGTGGTTTAATTGGCATTTCCCTGATAACTAGTGACTTGAGCACTGTTTCATATGCTATTAGCCTTTTAGGTATCCTGTGTTGTAAAGTGCCTGTTCCAAGGCTTTTGCCCATTTTTAACAAACTGGGTTGTCTTTTTTCTTATTGAAATGTTGGAGTTTTGTATATTCTGGATATGAGTCCTTTGTTGAAAATATGAATTGTAAAAATCTCTTTCCATCTGTGACTTGCCATTTCACTCTTGTGTCTTGTTGATGAACTGAAATTCTAAATTTTAATCAATTTCAGTTTACCCATCTTTTCCTTTATGGCTAGTGTTTTCTGTGTCTTGTTTAAAAAGTTTTTGCTACTCTGTGGTCATGAAGATATTTTCTTATGTTATCTTCAAGACGTTTTATCATCTTACCTTTCACATTTAGGTCTCAGTTTTCAGAAGTTGATTTTTGTGTGTTGTGAGGTAAGGGTCAAGGTTCCCTTTTTCCCCATATGCTTACCTATACGAGTAGTAGCAGGTAGCACTGGGTCAGGTGAACACCAGCCTGGGAGTTAGGGTTCCTGTATTCTCAGCCTTAATCTACCTTTAATGCACCTTCTGAACTTGGGCATGTTATTAAACCCTTGTGGCCTCAGCTTCACCTGCAAAATGAAGGATTTGAATGAAATGTTTTCTGATTTTCATCCTGGCTCTAGTTTGTTAGATTATTCTCCCTAGTTTACAGTTTTATTTAGGCCTAGCAGAATCTTCTTGGAACTCGTTTCTGTTATCTGATGTGTTCTTGATCTCTCCCAGCTGTATGTTATCACCAGTGATGATGAGTATGCCATCTAGATTGTCATCTAAGCTACTGATGAAAGAACTTTCTTGATCACGGTGGCAAGTCCTCGCCCCCGCACATGTTCTTCTGATCTTCTCTGTCCCTTGCCAGGAGCTCATCGTTCTGTTTTAGTAAGCCATGGCTCAGGACACCAATTCCATTTTTGAATGTCATATACATGTACTATTCATTTCGCTTATCCTTTCCTTCAGTTTCCTACTTGAACTTCTGAGAATCACAGATAACAATGCAGAGTTTCAGGAATCAGCAGGAGTCATTCATGATCAAATGAGTTCTAGTCTCAGTGAGTTCTCTCTCACGTTGCATGTGTGCTCTGGAAAGTGGCATATCCTCCACGTGGCTGCATGCTGTACTTGTGCTCTTCAGTGGAGTAGTCCGTGAACCACACTGGCAACATGACAAAGTGCACCCTTTGCTGGTTCTTCTGTGTTCTTAGTAGCCTGCGTTGGGGTGATTTCTACCCTTCTTTCAGAAGGTATAGTTCCTTTACACAGAATGTCATAACTTCAGGATAGCTATTGTTCCTTCCTTTGTCATTGATATCACATTTTCCCTCTCATTAATCTTTTTTTAAAAAATAAGCTTTATTGAGATACAGTTCGTTTATCATACAGTTCACTCATTTAAAAGGTATTGTTCAGTGTTAGTATATTCACAGGACTGTAGCCATAATCTAATTTTAGAATATTTTCATCAACCCTGAGAGAACTCCCCTACCAAGTAGCAGTCACTCTCCATTTTCTGCCATCACCCACTGCCCCCCGGCCCCCAGAGCCCTAAGAAACGACTTATCCGCTTTTGTCTCTATAAATTTACCTATTCTCGAAATTTTACATAATTGGAGTCATACAATATGCGGTCTTTTGTGACTAGCTTCTTTCACTTAGTATGTTTTTAAGGTTCATCCATGTTGTAGCATGAATCAGTGCTTCGTTTCTTTTTATTGCTGAATAAAATCCCAGCGTGTGGGTATGTCACATTTTATTTATCCACTCATCCGTCGAAGGACATTTGAGTTGTTTCCACTTTTGGACTATTATGAGTAATGCTGCTGTCTGTGAACATTTATGCACAAGTTTTTGTGTGGACATATGTTTTCATTTCTCTTGAGAATATACGTACCAGTGGAATTGCTGGGTCATGTGGTAACTCTGTGTTTAACTTTTTTTTAGGAACTGCCAAACTGTTTTCCAAAGTGACTGCACCATTTTACATTTTCAGTAGCAATGAAGATCTCTCCAAATCTTCCCCAGTACTTGTGGTTTTCTGTCTTTTTGTTTATACCCATGGTAGCGTGTGTGAAGTGGTATCTCTTTGCGGTTTTGATCTTTATTTCTCTTAATGACCAGTGAGGTCGAGCATATTTTTGTGTGCTTATCGGCCAGTTGTTTATCTGTTTTGAGAAGTGTCTATTCAGATCCTTTGTCCATTTTTAAATTGGGTTGCCTTTTTATTATTGAGTTCAGTAACCTTTTAATGTTCACTTTGATTTATTTTCAACTAGAAACATGTTTTTCCTTGGTTTTCCTTCCTTTGTTTTTCTTCCGTTTTGTTCAGGGACCATTCATTCTTTCTATAATGAGCAGGAGGGTTGAGAGTATTCTCAAGCCCTTTTGCATTCTCTTGGCAGCAGCCTCCATTGGCAAAACACATAACTGTGGAATACCTTAGACGGGAAAATGTACATCTGCTAGTTATTGGAATAGATCCTTTTGTAGTCTCATAATGGTACTATTTTTATACATTATTTTCTTAACTATTTTTTCATATATTATGCAGTGGTTTATCACATCAAGGTTTTTCAACTGAATTTTTGTCAACATTTTGTATTAGTAAAACAACAACTAAAAACTTTTTTCTGAAGAGCTTTACATCAGTTATTTATTTCATTATTTTGTCCTCTTGATCATTGGAAGTCATCCTTCTTTTTATTTAATAGTTAGGCTGTGTATTTATAGTAACATTGAATATGTTTCTGTTTTGTCTTTTATACTCTTTTTATGACATTTACATTATTAGTCATTAAAGCAAATATTTTACCACCTTAAGACGTTTCATTTTGCAAATGATTCTGCAGTATGCACACTCTCAATACTTGGAAGTTAATTAGCAAAAAAGGCATTTTTGCAAAAATTACACTTGCCATACATATTTTTTGAACCTTGGCCCTGTTAACTTACCTGTCCACGGTTGTGAGGCAAGGAAAATATCCAGCACTATTGGGGTCGAGTAAGAGGGACACGGTGGTCAACTTGAAGGGCTTCATTGTCTAGTGCAAAAGAAAAAGGAGAAGGGCGGCCCTGGCACTCAGAAGCTGGCCTGGTGTCACCGCTAGGCCACGCTGTTCTCCATTTAAACATAGACAATCTCACAGAATGCCTTAAAGTTTCTCTGAGAGCACGGAAAAATGAGACAGAGCACAAACAAAAGCAAGGTTGCTGCCACCCACAAAATACTTGGCCAGAATGAGTGACCGCAGCTTCTTTACCAATTACCGCTTTATCTTGGTTCTAGTCTCCCCTCAGATAAGATTTATTGAGATACCCAACATAGAGTTACCCCACTTTCTAACCACATCCAAGAGAAACTAGAGAACTTCCTGCTTCCCTAGCCCTCCCCCAAATTACCCAACCAAAGCCCAAATCCTATCATAGATTCTTTACAACATTCTCTTAAGAGATGCCCCACTGTTCCTGTGGTGTGTGTTCTCCCAACTTACTTAACTACAGGTTTGTTCCTGGTGGTCTATTGCTGAAAGGCAGACACCAGAGATAGAACACTTTGAGCAACTGCAATAACAAAAAATACAGGAGAAAAGGTTACGTGACAATTTTAAGATAATCAGCAAAATTCAAAGTGTGGGAAATTTTACAGGACAAATGACAAGGGGAAGGAAAAAAAATAAAAGAGAGAGGTGGCACTTGTCCGTTAAAGAGATTCAAAGACACATCAGCTAGTTACAGTGACTAAAAAATCAACTCTTAAGACTTTTTTTTAAAAAAAAAGTTGGGGAGATTTGAACACTTTATTAGGTGATATTAAGGAATTGTTAATATTATTAGGTGTGACAATGATATATGGTGAGTGTATTTTTAAAAAGTCCCTGTTAGAAAAATTTACATATGAAATGATATGTTTGAGGTGAGCTTTGAACTAATCTTGGAAGGAGCTAGTGGATTGTTTATACAGAGGAAACAAACTGGCGATGTGTGGATAATTGTTGAAACTGGGTGATGTGTACATGGGAGTTCATTATATCACTTCTCTACTTTGTATGCATTTGAAAATTTCTCTAATAAGGTTTTATTTTTAGGTCATTTGTATTTCTTTTTCCATGAATTTGCCTCTCTGTGTCACTTTCTCATTTTTCTGTTGGGCTTCTGTCTTTTTTTTCTTATAATTTAAAGGATTCTTTAATATGTACTGAGAAAATTAGCCTTTTGTCATATGTCCTGTAGGTATTTTTTATTTGTCTTTTGAATTTGTTTATGGTATTTTTTAACCTGTGGAGAATTTTTGTCGAATTTATCAGTTTTCTTTAGGCCTTATGTGTTTTATTTTGTGTGTTGCTTAGAAAACCCTTCTTGTTTCTGAGATTCTGCAAAGTTCTTTTATGTTTTCATGCAGAATTTTTTAATGTCTGTAGTACTCTTCTGATTTACTTTGATTATTTGGTCATCCTAATTTCCTTTAGAATATTTAGAAATAGTCTTCCTTTGAGCCTTGCTGCAAGAATATATAAGGAAAGATGTTGTTCAGTAGCTATCTTGCGGAGATTTAATACTGAACACCCGGAGAATTAACCACGAGCAACGTTTGGTAGTTAATTTTGCAACCCCCTCCCCACCCAAATAGGAGAACTAATGGGACATCTGTCATTTACAAGATTGTCAAAGTGTGCTAAATGTTATAAAAAATATTAGCAATATAGTTCAAAATTTCTAATTTTAGAAAAGTTCCTGTAATTGCTTTACATAAAGAAGTGTTCCGGGGCTTCCCTGGTGGCGCAGTGGTTAAGAATCCGCCTGCCAATGCAGGGGACACGGGTTTGAGCCCTGGTCCGGGAAGATCCCACATGCCGAGGAGCAACTAAGCCCGTGCGCCACAACTACTGAGCCTGCGCTCTAGAGCCTGCAGGCCACAACTACTGAGCCCGCGTGCCACAACTACTGAAGCCCGTGCGCCTAGAGCCCGTGCTCCGCAACAAGAGAAGCCACTGCAATGAGAGGCCCATGCACTGCAACAAAGAGTAGCCCCTGCTCACCACAACTAGAGAAAGCCCGCACGCAGCAACAAAGACCCAGCGCAGCCAAAAATAAATAATAAATAAATTTAATTAAAAAAAAAAAAAAGACGTTCCTTTTATCTCTTTTTGTAGGGCTTATGGGTCAAGGAGCCAGGCACCCACCTCCCTTTGAGGTCGGCATCTTCAAGCTTGTTCTTCTCTTAGATTTGATGCCTTTGCCTGGGCAGAGCAGGAAGTTTTCTAAATATTACTGTAGTGTCTTCTTCATGGTTGGTTCGTGGAGACCTGTTAGGACTCCATGGATGGATCTTTTAATCACTGCATCAAAAGTCAGAAGAAGTGCACAGCAAAAACTTCATGAAATCGTTCCTTTTTTGGGGGAAGTGGTGGCAGTGAGGTATCTTGGGACTGTGTTTGAAATTGTACCATACTACGTGTTCTCAGTTAAAAATTAATTCTGCAGTTAGTCTTACTCTTTTAGAACTTTTGGAAATCATTTAAAGGAAATAAAAGTTGAAGAAGTACATTTGATACTGTATTTTAAACATTTTATTCACTATACCAATACTTTTTATAATCTAATGTTAATCATTTTTTTAATACAAGTTTAAAAAATCTGACTAGGAAGAAATTTTTCTCCTGTGAAGATATCTACTGTATTTTTCCAAGTTAGAAGTTTGAGTCTTCACCTAGTTCTTTCCAGCTTAGGTGTGAAAACATGACTAGCGTGACAATTGCTTCTAAAGATTGTATCACAGTTTGAGTTTAGCTTAATGTTTTTCAGAAATAAATCTATGAATTGATGGGATCATTATCTCTGGAGGTTCACTTCTAAATTCTCATGGTTTGTTGTGTTACATTTGACTCTTATTTTGTTAGTGCTACTAAGGGTACCATACAGCTGTGAATATTTTTCATACTTTTATTGATATGCCTGGTTCTCTGAGTGAAACCAGGGGACTGATTGGGTGTCCCTAACAGAACTCAGAGTTAACCTTCCTGTGTCTCAGTTGTTTGTGTTAAATGGTATTGGTAGTAACTCTACTTTTATTCCTGTGGTCATCCTTATAGTTCTGTCTCAACTGTAGGATTTGTGGGGACAAAATGAAGTAAATATGTGAAGAAGGCCCTGTGTATTGTTGCGAAGTGGCTATATAAACTCAAGATTCTGTATTTTATTTTTCATATGATTTCTTAGCACTAATCCAATGCATTAATCAACTTCTGATTAGCTGGCTCATTTGTAAGAGGACCATCCTTAGATGTATTGCTTTCAAATTGTTCACAATGTAATTTAGCAAAAGAGGCGATGAAGTTCTTTATTGACTGATTATCTCCTATTTGATTCTATTCTTTGACTTACTGTAGATTGGCAGGAAGCCATTTACACCAAAATATGTAATTACTTCTTTTTTTAAAAAATTTATTTATTTAATTTATTTATTTTTGGCTGCGTTGGGTCTCCGTTGCCGCACGCAGGCTTTTCTCTAGTTGCGGCGAGCGGGGGCTACTGTACGTTGCGGTGTGCAGGCTTCTCATTGCAGTGGCTTCTCTTGTTGCAGAGCACGGGCTCTAGGCACGCGGGCTTCAGTAGTTGTGGCTCATGGGCTCTAGAGTGCAGGCTTAGTAGTTGTGGCACACGGACTTAGTTGCTCCGTGGCGAGTGGGATCTTCCCGGACCAGGGCTCGAACCCATGTCCCCTGCATTGGCAGGTGGATTCTTAACCACTGTGCCACCAGGGAAGCCCTGTAATTACTTCTTATTTTCAAATAAGTTTGAAATATGAATAAATGTTTTTGGCCTGGGATATGATGGGATGGGAAAAGGGTGTTTTTTTGGGGGGATCCTTCTGAATTGTTCATTCACTATTTTATATTTTTTACCCAACTTCTAATACAAATACAAAATCCTCTAATACAGTAGAGTTGTATGTAATAGAGCCCTTACATTGAAAATGAATGACTTAATGAAGAAAGGAAGATGTACCAGAATACAGTTGGCCTCTGTATCTGTGGGTTCTGCATCCACAGGTTCAATCAACTGTGAATTCAGCTAACTGCAGATCAAAAATGCTTGAGAAAAAATTTCCAGAAAATTCCAAAAAGCAAAACTTGTATTTGCCACATGGACAGTTATTTACATAGCATTTACATTGTGTTAGGTATTATAAGTAATCTAGTTAGGATTTAAAGTATGTGGAAGGATGTGCGTAGAATATGTGCAAATACTCTGCCATTTTATATAAGGGACTTGAGTGGATTTTGGTATCCAAGGGGGTCTAGGAACCAGTCCCCTGAGGATACTGAGGGATGACTGTATCTAGACCAGTGGTCCAGGCTGTGCATCACAACCCCCTGTGCAGGATTAAAATAGAAGATGCTGGGGCTCTTGTGGAGTAGGGCCTTGACTGTTTCAGCGTTCCACTGGTACCCGTGATGTATAGCCAGGATCGAGAGTTACTGCGTCTGACAATGCGTAGTTATGTAATCGAGTTTATACTTTTGCTCTGAACTTCCAGGCGCTCACTGAAAAAGGGGAAACAGGAGTTTCATAGCTCTTAATATCTTAAAAACTTGCATCACAGGAAGAGGCACTTTTTTCCCACCCTGAAACAAATAGAGTTGATGTGTACAACTGCTCACTGTCTTTAATAAATAGTTTTATCAGAGGATTCAGAAACATTCTTTACCTGGAGGGCTTTTTATTGACCCTTGTTTGAAGCTGATGGTATAATATTAAATCATAACTGTGTGATGGTGTTTTTGCGTGAAGCTAAGTGCAGCTTCTTGAAGCCAAAGGTTGCGTTTTGTTTGTGTTTGTATTTCCAGTCCCTAGCACAGTTTCCAGCACATATTCTGGAGGTGTTTTATAAATGCCTTTGGAATAAATGAGTTCAAATGTTTAATTTCCTGGTGAACTAAATTGCCATAAAGATAGAACTTAGAAAATCTAGAATATGAGATGATCAGCATGTTTCCTAGACCATGTGTCACTAATATTGATTGTTTCTACTTGGCACTGTAGACTTGTTTTTCTGGGGGTGAGTAGCTTGTGTAAAGTTAAAAAACCTCTTATGTTCTTCTGTACGCCTCTCTTTAGCGGCTTAAAATCAGCTCAGTTTGTAAAAAATTGACATCCTTACTAGTCAGTAAGGATGAATGCAGTCAGCGGTTATTCCAGTAGCAACACCATTGTAATAACTGGTAGCTGTTTCTGCCTTGCCCCCTTCCAGTCTGTTTGACGCATCAACCAGAGTGATCCTTTGAAAACCTAAGTCAGAGCATGCCACTTCTCTGCTCCAAACCTTCCCATGATTTCCCATCTCACTTAGATTCGAAGTCAGTGTCCTTACAGGGGCCTGCATGTTGGGCGTGCTGGCCACACCTTGCCCTTTTATGTCGCTGACACCAGCTAGTGTTCTCCCCGGGCTCATTCTCTGCCAGATGCACCAGCCACCTTGCTGCTGCTAGGACAGGCTGGGCATGTCCTGGCCTTAGGCCTTTGCACTTGCTGCTGCCTCAGTGTGGGGTGCTCTTCCTCTAGATCACTGCATGGCTGACTTCACTCACTTTATTTACACGTCTTTGCTTAAATGTCACTTTCTTGTGAGGCTTTACCAGATCATCTTTTCGGTTTCATCTCTGCCCCCCCAACCCTTGTCCCTGCTTTATTATTTTTTTCCTTTAGCACTTATTACCATTGGACGTAGCTCATGTTTTAATTTTGAAAAAAATTATCTGTCTCTCCTAAACAAAGTATTAGCTCAACGAGGGCAGAGATTTTTGTCTGATTTGTTCACTGCTTTATTCCCATCTTCTAGACAGTTCCTGGCACAGAGTATGTGCTCAATAAATATTTGTTGAGTAAATGAATTAATGAAGTGGACACTGTGAATTGTAATAATATAGAATTCTGTGGGATTGAGTATTATTTTTATTTTAAATTTAAAAGGAGGCATAGAATGGTAAAAGTTTTATATTTCTTGTCAAAAAGTTGCAACCATCTAATCTAGTAGCACTACCAAATAACTTAAAGTTAAAGGGAGAACAGGGCCTAGTCCTATCCTGTACTTTTGAGAAATGGAAGTTGATCCATTATAAAACCATTCCTACCTTGAGGTGGCTTTAGTGACAGTGGCACTTAAGATTTTGGTAATCATGATATCAAGTTTAACCTATAGATGAAATGGATTTTGAGGATGGAATAATACACGTTAGCCAGAAATATAAAAAAAAGTAAAAATTTTGGTGAGAAATTGGTCAGTGGGAGAATTCTTCTTGAGTGTTCAGAGTATGATTTTCATTTTGATTCATTTTGACTTCATTTTGATTCATCTGAAGGACTGTGAATTAAAATGCAAGTATAAACCCGTTCCAAATATTATGTTTACCCTTTTGCTAAAGTCAGAGTCCTTATGGTGGCTCCCGGGGCTCCACTTGATCTGTTGCTCCCGTGTTCCCTCTCTGACTTCTCCTCCTTCTTTCCCCTTGCTCAGTCCACACCAGTCACACTGGCATCCTTACTCTTCTCTGGTTGCGGGGCATGCTCCTAACTTAGGGTCTTTGCACCACTCATCCCTCTGCCTAGGATATCTGCCCCAGATACTCACGTGGCCTCCTTCCCATCTTTGCTCAGATCTCACCTCCTCAGTGGGGCTGACCATGACCTCTCCGTTAATACTGCATGCTGCCCCCGGTCACCTTGCACTCCCCATCCTCTATCCCCTCCCCCTAACCTGCTCTACTTTCTTCTTTTTTGAAACATAGCATCTACATTCTCTAAAATATTACCCATTCTCTGAAACTTACCCATTATGTTAGCTTTTATTATCTGTCTCTTTCTCCTAGAATATAAGTGTCAAAAGGTAGGACCTTTGTTTTGTTCCTTGAAGTATAGCTAGTGCCTAGAACAAGTGCTTGGCCTGTGGCAGATTATCAATAAATGTTTGCTGAGTGAATGAATGAACAAATCATTACTCTTCTTCATAAGTTCACGTAATTCACAGTTAACCTTTATTTACTGCTGTGAAAACAAGTAGATTTATGTAATTAGCATGTATAAGAACAATCTTTGAAATAATACCACTTGTATTTGTACCTCCATGTTATAACATGAGTCAGAATTTCCTTCCTTTTTAAGGTGCATAATACTGTGTTGTACATCTGTACCACATTTTGTTTATCCATTTACCCGTGGGCGGACACCTAGGTTGCTTCCACATTTTGGTGGTTGTGAATAGTGCTGCTCTAAACATGGGTGTGCACATCTCTTCGACACTCAACTCTTTTCAGATCTGTTAGCTTAAAGGAATATTCCTATCAATCAATTATATTTTCTGTATATGCCTCCATCTTAATTTTAAAGCTATTAATTTTATTTCCAGAGGTCTTAATTTTATTTAATGGCATGTTTTTCTTTTATGTAATTTATTCTTATAGAATGTGTATTTTGATGTATTTGGTGTAAGACCATGTACGATGGTCTGCATTTTTAGCATGATACAATCCTGGAAAACTATACATCAAAAAAAGTGGGACAAAATCCTTGAAAGAGCGAGCTGTTACTCACTGTTGTGTCTCCCAAAATACCTAGACTGTGAGTGGCCGGAAACAGTAGAGTGAAAACCAGTGGAGTGTTGTATTGTGAAAGCAAAAGGAAGAGAATGTTTCAAGAAAGAAAGAATTAACAACAGTGTTGAGCACTGCTGGGAAATGAGCGGAGCCAATGAGATGATTCGTCAGGTTGTCGGGTTTAGTGCCCTGAGCAAGAGTAGTTTGAGTGGACCTGTGAAAGGAGAGTCCAGATGGAGTGAGTTGTGGGGAGAGTGAGGAGAAAGGACGTGTTCATAAGTACAGCTTTGGTACTGAAAGGGAGAAGAAAGTTAGGATGATAGTGGAGGGGGATTAAAAAACATTTTTTTTTTTTTTCCAATGGGCAAGCCATGAGCATATTTAAAAGCTGATGGGAAGGATCTAGTTGAGGGAGATGTTGAATATTTGACAGAGGGGTTAACTAATAGTTTATGTCAGGACGTTGCGGGGGATGGGATGCAGGTGAAGAAGGAGCTGATGTTTGATGGAGGAGGAGGGCTTCCCTAAATTGTGATCACAGAAGGAGGATAGAATGCATGTAAAGTTAGGCCTGAAGTGGGTGCAGGTGGTTTGTAGGTTTGAGTCTTGGAAAGATAAAAGGAATTCCCACTTGAAGTTTGTGGCTTTTTTCTCTAAAACAGCAGATGAGGTCATCTGTTGAGAGTTATGAGTTAGGAGGGGGAATTACAGTTTTGAGGAGAATAAATAGGGTTCAACATGGATTTCAATTGCTGGGCTTTTAAAAGGAATGGCATTATATATTAAGGATAAAGTTAGATGTCAGGTACTTGAGGAAAAGAAACTTAACCTTTCTGCTGTATAATTTTACGCATTTATTGAAATCCTACCAAGTGCAGTGTATTGTAAGACAGCTCTCTTACCTAGTGAGCTCATAAACTTACAGGGAACATTTATCAAATGCAATAAGAGGTAAGAACAGTGCTGAAGCTTCAGAGGTCATATCTGACTGCAGAAGAGCTAGACCTTACGTTTGGTAGTGTATATATGTCCGTGCCACTCTCTCACTTTGTCCCAGCTTACCCTTCCCTCTCCCCGTATCCTCAAGTCCATTCTCTAGTAGGTCTGCACCTTTATTCCCGTCTTGCCCCTAGGTTCTTCATGAGCATTTTTTTTGGGAAGCAGCCGCATAGCACAGGGAGATCAGCTCAGTGCTTTGTGACCACCTAGAGGGGTGGGATAGGGAGGGTGGGAGGGAGGGAGATGCAAGAGGGAAGAGATATGGGGATATATGTATATGTATAACTGATTCACTTTGTTATAAAGCAGAAACTAACACCATTGTAAAGCAATTATACTCCAATAAAGATTTAAAAAAAAAAAAAAAAAGAAAAGAGCTAGATCTTTGCATATGGAAAAGATTTCACCAAGTGTAGACAGGGGAGGGTGAGAAAGTGCTTTCTACTACAAAGAGTGCAGCTGAGAATATGCTGGTACCATGTTAATGGCATGGTGAAAATTATCCTTGAATCACTGTGTCTCTATACAGTTTTAAAACATCAGAGAAGCTTATGACTTTAAAGAAAATTTCATAAAAATATATGACCCCCTCAAAGGAACTTACGTGCATACCTGTTTTAGGGAAAATTTATGACTAGTCATCCAGTATGTGACAGGATTATACAGCATTGTAATTTCCCAGTTTGGGTATGATGAATTCATAGAGCTCATTAAGTGTAAGTGGCATTATTTGATTCATTCAAGCTTTTTTCTCTCCTCAGCAGAAGATTAAAAAAAAATATTCCAAACTTGAATCCAGGACTTGGAAAATGCCAGTTGTCTAAATACAGTACCATATTGTGATAAATATAGCTATTGGAATTTTAAGACTCTTTTCACAAAACTTTTAATATTCACAGCAGAACTTTTTTTGGAATGTTATCTGAAAAACAGAGGACCATTTTATTACCAGAGCTGACTATTAATTAGGGTATTGTTTCAGATATAAAAGTTGATCTGCCACTGAAATTCTATTTGAATATGTATAGTTCCAAGCTTGCTTTGTGTATTTAATAACTTCAGTACCATAATTACTCTGTTTACAATTAAATTTTGGTGAATATGCTAATATGGGATATACCAGCGAGTGATTTCAGTAAAGGGCAGTGTTGATTTGCATTTTCACGTGCTTTTCACTTGCATCTGAATTTCATTTAATATCAGTGGGAAAAGAAGTGGTCAGTTTATGTAATGGTCAGTGACGGTAAACTTTCTTTTGCTTGAAATCTCTCTGTTGGATTGGCCGTCATAACCTGCTTTGCTCCAGGTGGGCAGAAATTATGCAGAAAGATTTAATTTGGTAGAGGTTTGTGCCCTCCATTTTATTCTTTAATAGAAACCTTAATGTAGGTATTGGTTTCATTATTAGGAGAAACCTATAATGTACTAAAGCAATTGGTTAATTCCAATGAGTATTTTAAGTTCTTTACTGAGGTAAATGTTTATGGTCATGTTATTTATTACAGTTTTTGAGCAAGGACTTCTGGTTTTAAATAATTCTCCTTTCTTCTTTTCAGAAATCCTCTGAAAAGGAACAAGGAGATTGAGACACATCGATTTCATATTCTCTGAAACTCGGAGACTTCTTTTACTCTGAACCAGAAAGTAAGAGGGGCTGCCAAGTGCAGTGAAGGTCAGATAGGGTTGTGGGAGGATGCTGAAAGGTGGCCCTCTCAGGTCTGAGACCCATCTCAGACAAAACTGGCAGAGTAGGGTTCTCCAAAGGAAGTGGCCCACCCCGAGGGGCACAACCAGTGGCCTTTGTTGGGAAGAACAGGAATGGGTGTTGGCAGAAAAGGGCCCTAGGACACTTGATGGCATGATGAAATGTTCTGTATCTTGATCAGGGTGGTTGGTACTCAAGTGTGTATGCATGTGCAAACATTTGTCAACCTGTGTATACATTTGTGCAGGTTATCAATTTATTGCTTCTCAACTCCAAATACACTTTTTTTTGATCTGTTGGTGATACTTGACCTAGACCCTGTAAACATGTTTTCCTCTCCGGCACAAGGTTAGGTTAGTCAGTAGAGGGTGAGGGACAGACACTGCCAGGCAGAGTGGGGAAGGGGCTTCTCTTGCTGTTGTAGCGTGCTTTTTTTTTTCTCTCTCTCTTAAGGTATGGATGCCAGCGTGCTTACTCTCTGTGACTTTTCTTTAGTACCCTGGCAGGCAGTATCTTGCTTCCACCAGGACCCCGGCGGGTGGATTCCTGGGGCCCAGCTGGCAACCCAGAGAACTCTGCCACCCGGTGGGCTGTAGCCAGAGCCTTTCCAGTGAAGAGTTCATTTCTGTGTTCTCGCCCTTAACCTTGTAGGTAGTATCTGCTCCCTGCCTTTTCTGTTCCTTAGAGTTCTCTTTTACCCCTTTTAATAGTCAGCCACCTTTTAGAAATTAATAGTTTTGTATATTAAGTGTTCTTGTTTAAGTTACTTGTGCATTTTTTTTTTCTCCTGATTGGACCCTGTTACAACACTTAAGGTTTGTGTAATTTACTGTGTTAATTTTACGTAAATGAAGAAATAGAATGAAATAAATCATAAGTGACGTGAACATACCGTTTAGATATCACCCAGACTGGGGTATGGAACATGACCAGATCCCCAGAAACCTTCTTCTTCCAACTCATAGTCATTTCCTCCCCCCAGTGGTTTCTGCTCTTTGACTGCTGTTGTCACAGATTAGTGCAATGGAATCACGAATGTCTCGTCTTGTGTCTGGCTTCTTTTTTCAACATAGCATTGGGAGGTTCATCTATTTTATTATGTCCATTTTCCTGTTGATGGACATGGGGGTTTCCAGTGTTTCGCTATTTTGAGTAAAGCTGGGCTTCCCTGGTGGCGCAGTGGTTGAGAATCTGCCTGCCAATGCAGGGGACACGGGTTCGAGCCCTGGTCTGGGAAGATCCCACATGCCGCGGAGCAACTAGGCCTGTGAGCCACAACTACTGAGCCTGCGCGTCTGGAGCCTGTGCTCTGCAACAAGAGAGGCCGCGATAGTGAGAGGCCCGCGCACCGCGATGAAGAGTGGCCCCCGCTTGCCGCAACTAGAGAAAGCCCTTGCACAGAAACGAAGACCCAACACAGCCAAAAATAAAATATAAATAAATAAATAAATTTGAGTAAAGCTGCTGTTAATCCTTTTGGTGGACATGTTTTCATTTCTCTCAGGTATGTACATAGAAGAGGAATTGTTGGGTCAGGTAGCAGCTACTGCAAAACAGATTTTCAGAATGGCTGAAACATTGGCCCATGTATGAGAGCTCCATTTGCTCCACATCCTTACCAACACTCAGTATTGTCAGGCTTTCAGAGTTGAGATATTCACAACTTTTAAGGAATAGGTAATTCAAATGCTGTTTAAACTCTTTATATTGTGGTAAGAGAAGAAAAACTTCAAAAGTGTTTTTATGAAGTGAGCATAATATTGATATCAAAACAAATAAATATGTTAGAAAAAAGAAAACTACAGACCAGTCTTACTTATGAATATCAATTTTATTCCTAAATAAAATATTAGTAAATAGAATCCAGCAGCACACTCTAAGAATCATAACCTTAATCAGGTAGTATGTTTTTTTAAAGGGTGGTTATCATGTTAAATTGCCCTGCATAACTATGTGGTGTTCCAGCTGCATTTGTTTAAGTCTTTTGTGTCTCTCTACATGTTAAAAGATGAGTTATTGACCAAATGCTTATTTATTAATCCACTGCCATTGCCACCCCCTTGCATCCAGCAGAAGCCAGCCTCTGAGCACTGACACGGCTGTCGGTTGTCCGTGGCCAGCCTACGATTGTAGGGCTGGCAGAAGGGAGGCCTCCGCATCTTTTTTCCGCAAGAAGCCACTTGTGGAAAGGGAGGAAGGGAGTTTCATTTAGGGGCATTTTAAAGAAAATTTTGTGTTGTAGCGGCCCCTTTCTACCAGAGCAGCAGAGTATATTTCAGTGACTTCTTCACATTCATGTGGAGTAGGTAGAAGTGTGAGGGAAGTTTTAACCCAAGCATAAAGTTAGTTTCAAATAGTAATTAGTAAACCAACATTCCATTCCATTCCAAAGAAAGGTAATCTAGGACCTACATTGTAACAGTTTGTATGAACTTTTTCTGTACTTAGTTTACTTGGGTTGGTTTGATATATTTAAGTTCCTCAAACACTTGTGGATCTCCCTAATGTGTATGGAAGGCTGACTAAAAGAAAAAAAAAAAAACTGGATTCCGACCTCATATCTTACACCAATATAAGTGTAGACAGATAAAAAATTTACCAAGAAATTTTATGAAACCGTAAAATAACTAAAGGAAAACATGGAGATGTTTGAAAAAAGAAATTTGACTGGGAGAGGTCTTTCTAAGGATGACATAAAACCCAAAAGCTAAAAATAAACAGTATTAAAAGATAAATAAATTGGAAAAAGTATTTGCAATGTAAAGAGCTAATTTGTTTAATATATATAGAATATATATGAAGTGCCTATAAATAAAAAAGCAAAAGGCTACTAATAGTTCACAGGAAATGAAGTACAGATTTTACTTTGGAGACTTTCTTTTTGGATGTGTGTGATTGGACAAGCTCATGGAGTATGAAAAGATTTCCAATTTTGATCCTTTGGGGATTGTTAATTATAGGAGCAGTAATTTTTTTTTTTAATTAATTTATTTTTATTTTTAGCTGTGTTGGGTCTTCGTTTCTGTGCTAGGGCTTTCTCTAGTTGCGGCAAGCGGGGGCCACTCTTCATCGCGGTGCGCGGGCCTCTCACTGTTGCGGCCTCTCTTGTTGCGGAGCACAGGTTCCAGACGCGCAGGCTCAGTAGTTGTGGCTCACGGGCTTAGTTGAGGAGCAGTAATTTTTTAATGTTTAAAAACCATAAAGTATTTCACAGTACAGAAAATCTTATTAAGCAAATATAGACTGAATGAATTAGAAGGTACTTTTATAACCACCACCTATGTCAAGAGATATTACTGAACCCACCATGTGCCCCATCCTAATCACAACTTTCTTATGCTCCCCCAAAGTAAGTTCTAGCTTTTATGGTAATTGTTTTCTTTTCTTTATAGTTTTAGCACTCAAATGTGCATCCCTAAACACTGTGGTTTAGATTTGCCAGATTTTGTTAGATATGTTGTTTTAAGTGTTTTTAAATCTAGTTTTCTTCTCCCTCATCTCTTCTTTTTCCCCCTTTATTTGTTGAAGAAATGGTGTTATATGCACTGTAGTGCTTCCCACAGTTAGGAGTTTGCTGATTACATTCCTGTGTCACAGTTTATCATGTTCTTCTGTTCCCTTCATATCCTGTGAATTGATAGGCTAAATCAGATTCAGGATCCGTTTATTTTTTATTTCTTATTTCTTTTTTCGCAGGATAACTTTATGGGTAGTGGCGTTTTTTTTATCAGGAGGCATGTAATGTCTGGATATCTCATATTTTGATGTTAGTAGCTATCGTTGCTCAATGTCTGGATCCATTAATGCATTAGGAGGTGGAATTAGCATTAAGCTAAAACCATTCTTACTCACTTATTAGCTGAAATTTTTCTATAAGGAGAAATTTCTCTTCATCTTCTATTTGGTTACCCAGTGGTACAATTCATGTAAGAAAGAAAGGACAGATGCTGGATTCTTTCCCTTTATTTACCGGTTTTCAAAATTGAGCGGTTTCCTGTTATCCTCTAGAGGTGACCACTTAAGTTTTCTTACTATTATGAACTCTTGGATTTACCCATTTTGTGTGTTTCAGTCCATTATGGTTATATTTATTGACTCAAATTGGCTCATCTTTGGTAGTGGGAACATCTTTCAAGTTGACTCCTTAGACATATTTGACATAACTCTAGTAGTTTTTGGTAGCTTCCTTGACATCTAGAAATGACGAGGTGTTCCAGGTTTATCTTGTACATTTCCAGCTCCAGACCTGGAATCAGTCGTTTCTTCAAGGAACCTGGTTTCTTTTAACAGGAAATGGTATTTCAGGAATACCGTTTGGGTACTAGGGATGCTCATTGCTACTGGGTTGTTTATTGTTTCTAAGCTTTTTTTTTGTGAATGGGGCTAGGAAATACAAAGGGGTGTGTGTGTATGTATATATATTCTTTCTGTAAAAGATAAAGTACCTTCTGAATTAAAGAAATACTTCCAAATATAATCCTACCTCTTCTTTCAGCTGCATCCTTTTTCTTCCATATCTGAATCCTGATTTTTAAGGACACAGTGATGATAGAATTAAAACATCACATAATTATTCATTTGCATTATTCCACATCTGTGACCACAATAGCTGTAGTTAACAAAACTAAGTATCACCACAATATGATTACTGGAAAGTTGATTTTTTTTTTTTGCATGTTTTCCCATTTTTTGCGATTGTACTGTGTCCACATTGGCAGAACATATACCCATTATCTATTCTAGCCTCTCCTTTATAACCCTTGTGGAAACTCAGTTCTACAAATAAGTATCTATTTACTGCTCACTGTCAGTTCTTATAGTGGCTTTTCTTTAGTCATTTTAGATATCTGAGGCTTGTTCTCTAGTAGATTCTTATTCCCTTTTCCCTTTTCCATGTTGATAACACTTTGAAGTCTTTAGATTTGAAATTTAACTGAGTGTAGACTCTTTGGTTCAGGTTTTCTTTCCTTGAGTCTTAAATATGTTACTTCCTTTTTTTTTCTGGCATAAAATGTTGCTGTCAAAGTGATGACAATATGATTTTACTTTCCTTACAAACTATCTTTTTTTGGCCTGCATGCACAAAGAATATTTTCTTTTACTATTAAGTTCAGTGATTTTACTAGACTAGGCTGTGTCTCAGTGTTGGTCATTCTGGGTTGATTAGTATGTGGTGTGATCTTTCACTTTGGGGTTTCACTTTTTTTTTTTTTAAGTTCAGGAAAGTCTTCTTGAATTAAAGCATTTAAACTGTCTTAATAAGGAAGACAGTTCCTTCTTACAATAAGGAAATCATCAAATAGGAGATTACTCTGATGATTTGATAAAGCTAGATAAAATTTAGAAGGCATTCATTTTAGTATTTGGAAGTACTGTGTGTCTTAGTTATTTCTTTTACTCAATCTACTGTAGCTTTAAAAGTCACCTTTTTTGGTGTTTTGAGTCTGGGCTGTCATGGTTACAACTGAAATTCCATTCAGGAAAGTTTTATAATGATTACAAACATTAAGAGAATTAGTTGATATGAAGAAATAACGGACACATTCATTTTGAAGATTCTTTTGTTAACTTAGAGAAGATTTAGACAATGAAGATGCATCAGTATTCTGTAGGAAAAAGTTAAATTTAAAAATCCCCAATAAATTAATAAAGAGCATTTGCATAAATGGAGTTTGTGTATGTGGAGTGATATGGGTGGATATTTGCTTAAAAAATTTCCAATCTAATGTAGTATGTATGTATTTAGAATATCTAGGCTCAAAACCAAACTACTTACGTAAATTGTCGGATCTTAACAGACATCTTTCAGCTGAATAGCCATTTCACATGTTGCTGGCTACCTTACAACTCTTATCACCCTCTTTACTGTATCTCTAATACAGTTTTAGGGAACTATAGGATCCTAAAAACTATTTGTTTTAAATCTTTTTCAATTAATAGATTAATCTGAGAGTTTGAAATCACACACACACACAGTCTGGTTCATGCTTTCTTTTCTTCAGTCTTAAGTGTGTTACTTCCTTTTTTTCTGGGCCACTGAGTTCATACCCTTGCCCAAGAACTTGGCCCTTACTCTACAGCTTGCTAGCCTTGCTGGCCACCATTCCTGACCCACCCTTCCTTCACTCAGTGAAGTAAGTTATGTCTAAGGGCACTTAAAGCCCAGAGAGAAGTGACTTGATCAAGATAACCCAAAACTGGCCTCACACCTACACTCGAATCTAGGTCTTTTCATTATAGTCCTGTGCTCTTTTCGCGGTAAAACACTGCTCTCCATGAATGCTATGCTAAGCTTGTCTGTTAGTAAGTAAAGTAAATAGGAATTCATCTCCAAAAGGATAGTTGGTGAGAAGGGAAACATACAAATGCTGGATATCACCAGCTTTGCCTTTTCTGTGAACCCAAATGACTATAAACAGCCGTAATTTCTCCTGGTCACTCCTTCATTATGGTGACTTTTGTAATTGTGGGTCATGTTGGTGAGGCTTTGCAGCCAGGGAATCCTCAGTGCAGATTTCTATTGTTCGGCCACTTAGTAGGTATATGACCTTGGACAGGTTTCTTAACTTTGCTGAGCCTTAATTTCGTCATCTGTAAAATGGGGATGATAATGTAATCTTCATGGAGTTGTGAGGATGGATGGAAGCCTATGTGTAAAGCATCTACTATCTTGCCATAAATACTCTTTCCCTTTCCTCTCATGTTAACTGTCTTGTGTTTTCAGTATCTACTGTGTTCTTATCCCATCAACATTGACCTTCGTAAACTCCTCATTGCGTTTGTATAGAGTGTGCATTCTAATTGGATGTACCTTTCCCCCTCAGCTTCATAGAGCAATTCTTTTGTTGTTGTTGCTAAATAGCGTTTTTAGTCATAGACGATATTAGACCACTGGAACTTTAAATATTTTCTTGAAAGTAATTGCATGGATCGTTTTATTTATTGCTTCCTCTCCTAAGTTAAGAGATAATCAAAAGGATTGAGCACTTATAAATTAGAATTAACAGATGTCCTTTATTTAAGTTTTGGAGTAAGTAGGAATTTGAATAGCATCTTTGTTGCACAGAAGCTTTCCTTAGTGAAAAGGTTTTCAACACTTCTAGGATTATAATCTTGCATGTTGCTTTGTTTTGTATTATAGTGAAAATGCCTCGTGTAAAAGCAGCTCAAGCTGGAAGACAGGGCCCTGCAAAGAGACATCTTGCAGAACATTTTGCAGCCGGGGAGATAATCACTGACATGAACAAAAAGGAATGGAAACTAGGATCACCCATTGGCCAAGGTGGCTTTGGTTGTATATATCTTGGTAAGTGTATGACTACTTCTAATTGTCAGTCCGAAGAAGTATATGCTTTGTTATCAAAATATTGATAGTTTCTTAATTGCATACTTTTACAGAATGCTTCTAATAATCTACAGTCAACATAATATTGTATAATTAGGCAAAAATGCATCTGTGACCTGGGAGTGGAGAAGACAGTTGATTTAATCACAGTAGAAACAGAGGATAAAATATCTGTAATATTGTCATTAGCATATGACTTTAGATTTTTAAGATATTCTATATAATATTAATCTCCTTTGAGACCCAAAGAAAGCCATACCTTTCTTTCCCCACCTCCACCCAATTAGGATGTATTCCCATTGTTTTGGTTTAATTTGGAGATTTTCAGATCTTTAATAGGTATGGATTTACCTTTTCTTTTTATACAACCCTAATAGTCATCAGAGTGGAATTTAGGAGAATGACCTAGAAGTTGCATATTAGGCCTGAAATGTGCTTTTTAATTAGCATACTTACCCTGAAATCTGAGGGGACCCATCGTGGAACCCTGGGATTCTGTAAGTTAACTAATTGGTTGATTTAAAAAATATTTTACGTGATTACTTCTAAAGCTGTCTGCTTCACCAGGAATATTAGTAGTGATACAGTGCATTTCATGATTGCTTTTGATATTTCTTTCTAACTTTTCCGTTATATATTCTTACTCCACCTCTAATCTTGATTTAATTATTTGATTTCTGCCATGCGGTTTATAAAATTTTATTTTTAGCAGTGAACGCTTTTTTATTTTCAAGCAACATCTTAACTCAGAATACTAATATTAATACTAGATTAGCGTCATGTGAAAACTTATTAGAACTGTACATTTTCGGGTCCCACCCCAGACCTACAAATCCCCACCTGTAGGAAATGTGATTGAACAAGCCCTCCAGGGGATTCAAATGCCTGGGAAAGTTTGAGAACCGCTGACATAGATGAAAGAGCAGCAGCTCTTAGTCAAGAGGGGTCTGACTCAACCGGGACCGATGGGCTATAGTTGGCTAGCCGCAGTCTCTAGAGGTATGTTCATGAAGCATAGTTTAAAAACCAGCGCTTTACTGTATTTTATAATCTCTCTAGGTTAGTGGCACCTGTCTTTGGGGAAATAGTTGTTGATTCTTTAGTTTTGTTTGGAACCAAACCCATTCCAGTGAACTAGGCTATCTGACTTAAGCCGAAAGCCCTCATAAATCATGAAAGGTTAGGGCTATATTAGCCAGGTATATATTTTTGACCTTGTGATTTGGAGATGGCAGATTATATAAGCTCTCCCTACCACAGAATGTGTGGACTTAGGACATCCTATATTAGGGATGGGAACTTGTCTTAAAGCAAGTAAATTCTTCATTTTTTATTAGTTAGTTTGCTTTTGTAACCTTTGGCAAATTTGCAGCTTGCTTTGCCTGTGTGCTAGCTGTTTTATTTGTGTTTGTATTTATCATCAGAAAGTGCCAACTAATAATATTTTTTAAATCTAATGGTTTGACAGATTTCTGTGACAAAACTTTGCTTTTTAAAAACTGGATCGGTCAACCTGGAGAAGGGATTTGCTTTAATACTGCTGCCTCCACTTTATCTCTCTGTGCCCACTGACACCAAAACAGCCATATTCAAGATCATCAGCAATTTCTAATGATAATTTTCTGCTAAAAGGTTGCTTCTGAATTTTGTTTAGATATTTTCTGCAGCATTTGCTACTGTTTATCTTTCTTTCACATAAAAATTGCTTCCATTGTCTTTCATGATAACATACTTTCACCTCTGTTTTTCTCCTACCTCTCTGGATATGCTAAGTCATCTTTGTAAGTACTTCTGTGTTCTCCAGCTTTCCTTCCTTTGCTCACTTTTCCTTCTGTTTAGTCTCTCTGAGTGATCTCATGGAGTCTCTTTGGCTTCTGTTACTGTCTCTTTACTGCTGATTTCCAGATCTTTTATCTGTAGCCAAGGACGTGATCCCCTGAGTCCAAGCCCATAGCCAGTGAGTGGCCTATAAGGAATCTCTATTTGGATGACCCACAGGCATGTCTGAAATTTATATCATCCTCTTTCATCTCGTGATTCTCTTATGATCAGGAGAGGAGTATCTGAATGAATGACACCCCTCAAGCCAGACTGGGAAGGCATTCTCAAGTATTGCTTCACTCATGTTCCCAGTACTTCATCTGGTCCTGTTGCTTTACCTGTCTGACTTCTCAGATCCATTGATTTCTCTCTATCTTTGCTGATACTGCCTTAGTGCAGGTCATTTTCATGTCTCGTCTGGATTCTCACTATGGCTGTGAATTTTCTCTGCTCAGCTTTGCCCCCTTGCATCCTATTATTCACGCTGTGGCTTGAGTGATCTAGTCTATTTAAACTTCTTTAATGGCTCCCCAGTGCCCTTAGGATAAAGTATCAAACTTTGAGAATGGCATACCAGACCCTTCACGTAGTTTGGTCCCTGTGTAACTTTTCTCTTCATCCCTTTTATTTCCTCAAAATCTGTTCTTTGACTATCATGCTGCCCTTTGCCTCTTGATCTTTGTGTGTGATTCTTCTTTTGCTTCATTTTTCCAAAGCTGAGCTTAGGGCAGGTGCTATCTGTGTATAATGCCCCTCTGTTAACCCTTTCATAGTACTTTCCATGCTGCCCTGAAATTACTTTTCTTTCTTCCAGAATAAACATGTCCTCCTTGGCAGTGAGACAGTTCTTCTTATTGTTTTCCTAGTGCCTGGCGTATTTTGCAGTATGTGTTGTTTGAATGAATTATTGAACTTCCCTTTTCCCCCTTTCCTCATTCGAATTTTGCAGTATTATTGGGATGCTATCCTTATTTTAATATTTTGTGCACTAAATGCTGATTTTAAAAAATTTAACCTTACTTTATTATTAATTCAGTATCTAAGTGATGTGTTCCTTGGGGCTGTTCCTTAAGGAGCTCAGACTTATTCATTTGCCCATTTAGCCATTTTTATGACTTGGTGTTCCTTCTGTAGTCTAAAGTATTTTAGCTTCAGCCTTTTCACAGTACTGCTGCTTCCCAGCTGATTGGTGGTTTCTTGGTTTCCTTTGCCTGTCCCTCTTCATCTCTTCAGCTTCTAATGTGAGAGTGCCTTAGGACTCAGTCCTAGGATTTCTTCTTTTCTCTGTCTGCACTCATTCCCTAGGGGCTCTTCCATTTTCATGGCTTTAAATGAATAGCATTTCTATCTTGATGACTCTCAAATTTCTTTCTCCAACTTGGACCACTTTTCTGAACTCAAGACTTGTATGTCAGCTGCCTATTTAACACCTGAACTTGGATGTTTAATAAGCATCTCAAACTTAAGACACCCCAAAGCACCAGCTCCTCCTGCAATTTTCTCTGTCTTAGTGAGTAGCAACTTTTTCTTTCCAGTTGCTCAGGCCAAAAACTTGGAGTCTTCCATATCTCTTTTTTCCCCTCTTATCCTCTATAACTAATTCATGAGCAAATCTTGTTGGCTCTTCTTTAAAAATACATCCACAATCTGACCACTTACCACTGCCTTGTCTGCTACCACTCTGGTTCAAGCCACCACCATTTCTCACCCCGAGTATTGCAGTAGCCTAACTGATCTCCCAGCTTCTGCCCTTGCCCTCCACCCTCCATTCTCCACAAAGCCGCCCGGAGAATTCTTTAGAAAATCAAAGTCTGAGCTTACCATTCCTCTCTCAAAACCTTCCAGTGGCTCGCCATCTCATGCATAGCAACAGCTTTAGGTCACCTATCAAGTTCATTGTATTTGTTCTCTGCCTCTTTTCTGATCTGACCCGTTACTTTCCACCTCACTTACTCTTCTCCAGCTACATCAGGGCCTTTGTGCTGGTCTGCCTGGGGTGTTCTCCCAGGTATTTACGTGGCTTATTCCCTCACAGTCTTCAGACCACTGCTTCAATGACACCGTCAGTGAGGTTTCTCTTACTAACTTGCAACACTCTCTACCTTCCTTTCCTGCTTAATTTTTCCTCTCTAGCACTTACTCCCATCAAACATACTTTATATTTTAATTGTTGTCTGTGTCCTACCACTGAAATGTTAGTTTCATAAGAGTAGAGATTGTTTTTTCCTGTTCACTGCTAAATCCATTTCCTAGAAACTGGCATGTAGTAGGTATCTGGTAAAAAATATGTGTTTAATGAATATGGGAACCTTATATTCCTAACTCAGCATTTCAGGGCAACTGTGCATCTTTATTTGCATGAAGTAAAATGATACCACATTAAAATTATTCTGGATGGCAGTTCAAAGTTCTCGTGCCAGTATCCTGAACTGTTGATCTTGATGAATTCTTTTCTCCCAAACGAATGTTTTTTAGAGCTTTAGCTCCCTCTTTTCTTACCTTCCTAATGCTCCTTAAAAGGATTCCCTAGTTTGTTAAATTTAAGAAATTGTATCAGTTATCATCCTTTTGGGAATTCACAGCATACATTAGCATATCAAAGGCCATGAGTACTTTTGAATTAAAGAAATCTTTAACTCAGTTTTTCATACTTAATTGATGATCATGTTGAAGATAGCAATTGTAAGATGCCGTCCAATTTTAGACATGTTAAATCGTGAAAAAAAGTTTTAAAATTGATGAAATATACAGTAATGATATCCTGAGACACATATTTGGGAACTGAAATTTATTCTATTAAGAGGTTATAGATACACAGATCTAAATATTAATAAAGGGTTAGTAACAGGCTATTTATAATAATGCTACTTTGTGTTCTGATATTACATATGTCACTTTTTCAAACAGCTGATAAGAAGTCTTCAAAATCGGTGGGCAGCGATGCACCCTGTGTTGTAAAAGTGGTAAGGAAATATCTCAGCTGATTGTTTTCTTTTCTGTTGATTTCGTTGTAGTATTTATTTTGTAAAACATTCTTTTTGATAACTAGAATTAATTAAACCATAAGGTACTACATTTTTAGTAATGTTTCATAAATATTAAATGAGACACAAAAGTAGCTTTATAGTTTTAAATAATTTGAGTTCAAAAATTCTCTCCCCTCTCGAGTTAAGAGTGGCACTAGTATCTGTGGAAAAAATGAATGAAAGCCTGGAGGTTTGCAGATGTGGAATAAAAATATTCAGCTCATTCTTTTTATTTCAGCTATATTTACAACAGATGAGATGCTTTTTATATTTATATCCTGCAAGACTGTACTACTTTAATGAAATTTTATTGTATTTCATCTTGCATTTGCTTCTGAACTTACCTTTGGTCAGTTTTTTCTTTTTATTTCCAATTATCTTTCCTCTCCTTTCATTTTAGTAAATGAAATTATTTATTTGTGGTCACTTTGAAACTTCTTTTTGCTATACTGACGTTGAAATTAGTTTGTAACGAGTGAAGGTAGACAGTATCCTGTCTAACGTAGGCATACTCTGAATAGCCAGGTCAATTTATATATTGGTGCACTAAACGGCATTTTAACTACTATTTTTTTGTTAGTATGCAAGGTAGTATGCATCTTTTTGCTTGCCAACATTTGTAAGTCCCCTCTTTCAAAGTTCTTTAATACATGTGACGAACATGTTTTTGTTAAATAGAAGAGGTAACAGAGTCTGTTATTTGGGCAAATTACCACGTAAGTCCCCTCACCCTGCTTTATTTTCCTAAAGGCTACAGATTTTTGAATTAGAATCACCCCAAGGTCTTTTGGTTTGATTTGTTTTATTTTACTCTCTTTTTAAAAAAGAATATATTTGATCTCTTATGAGTTAATAACTCTTTTGGGCCTGAATTGTTTTAGTGATTGTTTTCACCAACTTTTTATTCAGGCATAGTTTTTACAAGGAAATAAATAAACACAATTTGAATACTTTTGACAAATGCATATACCTATGTACCCCAACCCCTATTAAAATATAGAGCATTTCCATCATCCCCAAAATATTACTTTTGTCTTTTTCTGGTCAAACCCCTAATTTCCCACACCCTTGGAGGAAACCGTTTGTCTGAGGTTTTTCATGGTTTTTTTGTTTTTATTTTTTGTTTTTTTTTGCTGTGGATTAGTTACTCCTGTTCTAGAATGTCATATACATGGCATTTATACAGTACATTACTGTTTTGTCTCTGATTACTACATGCAACATAGTGTTTTGAAGGCTCATTTATATTGTTGGTGCTTCAGTTGCTTGGTCTGTCCTACTGCTCAGGAATACTATATCATATCCATACTAGGGTTTGTTTTCCGTCTCCTGTTGATAGACATGTGGATTGTTTCCAGTTTTTGGCTGTTATGAATAGAGCTTCTATAAACATTCTTGTACAAGTATTTTTGTTTTTCTTGGATCGATACCTTATAAATTTATAAGAAGTACCAGACAGATTTCCAAAGTGGTTTTTACCATTTTACGTAGCCACCAGTAACGTATGAGAGTTCTGGCTACTCCGTGTCCCCCTTCAACACTTGGAGCTGTTGGGTGTGTTTGTTTTAGCCATGATATCAGGAGTACAGTAGTGTCTCATAGTTTTAGTTTATATTTACTTAATGACTGATTTTGAGCACTTTTTCATCGTGCTTATTGGCCATTCGTATATTTTCCTTTGCGGAGTGCCTCTTCAGTCTTTTGTGGTCAACCCCCCCCCCCCTTTTTTTTTTAATAACTAGGTTGTTTTGCTTTTTATAATTTGGTAGTAAGAGAGTTGTTCTGGATACAAGTTCTTTCTTAGATATATATGTTGTAAATCTTTTCTCCCAGTTTGTAGTTTGCCTGTTTACTTTCTGAATACTTTTTCTGCATCTACTGAGGTGGATCATAGGATGTCCTTCCTTTATTCTGTTAATGTGGCAGTTATATTGATTGATATCTGAGCGGTGAACTAACTTTGTATTCTTAACATACACTCCACTTAGTTATGATGTATTATGCTTTTTACATAATGCTGGAATTGATTTGCTAATATTTTGTTAAGGATTTTTATTTTTTGTTCATGAGGGATATTGGTCTTTAGTTTTTTTCTAATATTCTGAAGATTAAAACATTTCTTATCTCATTGTTTGGTGTTGGTGTCAGGGTTGTTGGTGCACTGGGTTTGATCTCCCCTTCTGGCCACACAGCATCCTAAGTGTCCTGTCACGGGGCTCACTTTGCTTGTTTCCTGTCTTTAGAAGTCACAGTCCTATACTGCCTATTTTGTCTAATGTATGAGAATAGTAATTTCCTATATTTTGTCCAATTTTTGTATTTGTTTACAGTAGGAGGGCTAATTGGATGCCGGCTATTCCACGTGCCTGTAGGTAGAAGTAATGCTGGTAACTTTAGTAGGGGGGTTTATTGGTTTTTTCCCCCTGCTATTTCACTTTTCTTCATGCCTTTTCATGAAGTAGTGACTAACATTCCTTTTGAAATACTTAGTTTGCTGCTATATCAGAGGAACAAAAGTTCTTACTATTAAATTGGGTCATTTGCATGGAATATTATCTGCATTTGTCTTTGATATGACAGATTAAAATATTAAAATCTATGGGTAAGATTAGTTTCTTTTTTAGGATCTTTAAATAGTGTCCATTGTGAGGAGAAAGCTAGTCCCCTTATGACTTCTCACCCTCATGAGGTTCAGAAAACGCAGTTCCCTCTGACCACGCGGCAGCTGCTTCCCCTGCACGGTCGTTTCTGTGTCGCGGAAGGAAAGTGTGCCCGAGCCGTGTCTCGTAGGTGGGGCTGCTGTGTCACCATGTCTTTTTTCTTCTGTATAACCTGAGCTTCTTTAAATTGCGTTCTAGCTTAGAATGACAATATTCTTCTTCACTATGAGTAATCCTAAGTGTTTTATTTGTTATTCAATGTATGTAGCTTTACTTCTACAATCTTTTTCACTTACAGAGTTATGAAAGAGAATGGGTAGAAACAAGTATTTCCTAACTGCTTAAGGTAGCAAATTACTTTACATTTCTAAGTTTAAAACCATTTGTTACCAACCGTAGTTCAGTACTCTGTGTCTCCCGTCTCCTAATTTAGTTCTGTTTCCATTAGCCTATATTACTCCTTCTCTTTGTAATTAGGACAATGATAAATATTCAGTTGATTTCTCTTTTGCATTTAATATTTCAGTAACATTTTCAAAGTTGTGGTTTCTCTGTGATCCTGGAAGAATGCCATAAACAAAACAATGTTGACTTTTTCTTTCCTCTCTAAGGGACCGTTTAGTGACTGCTGTTTGCTTGTTTCTTCCCGAATACCTGTCTTTTCTGAACTCCTTTAAACCTCTGTAGCACTCATTCTATTTCCATTTATTTTACAATTTCACTTGCTAATATCCTTTCAGGCCACTACTTGTTTTAGTTTATGTGTTTATTTTATCTCCCTAACTGGATTTTAAGTTTTTGATGATAAGGACCTTGTTTTAAATTTTGTTTTCTTTATGCCACCCTTAAATGCCTTGAAAACTTTTTAGGCCTAATTGCTTACCGCCTTGAAACTTACTGATGCCACCTGCTTCTGCCTCTTGTCTATGCCTTTTAGTGCGGGCCTGTATGCATGATTTACCTTCACTTCTGATAGGTGTTGCCATAGCTCTGTCCATTGCTATTCTGCAGTTCTTATATTCTCAGAGCTTTGTAGTATTAAAAGTCAAAATGGTTCACCAAATATATAAAATGATTATCACTTCTTTCCAGTATTAAAATCAGAACTATTTACAAACACTTGCCATTTTAACCTCAGAAGCTATTAAATATCATGTTTTCAAAGAACATGTACTACTCTTTGGGGAAATTTCATAATTAATTACCAAAAAAAGCAAGATACAAAATTATTTATGGTATAGAGGTAATTTTATAAAATAGCTATATATGGAGAAAATGTATCAAAATATTTTCAGATTTTCTAAAGTAAGCACATATTTTATCTTTAGAGAAAGAAAAAAACTCAGCAAATGTTATTTAAGAAATAATCAAAGGCAAATTGATTTTTAATGTGAAATTAGACTTAATAGTGTAATAGCACATCAAATCAAACAGTGGTTCTCAGCTCTGGTTCTACAGGATAATTAGAATCTCTGGGTACAGGGCCTGGTTATTGGTATTTTTAGTAAAGTCTCCTCAAGGGATTCTTCTGAGCATCAAGGTTGAGACCCACTGGTAGAGTCTGTCGCACAGAGCACCTTAGTTATTTCCAGTGGACTCCTGTGCGCACGCTCCTGTTTACCTTTGTGTGGGGACCCTTTTGCTCAGTAGTGGCAACAGGTACCCTGTGCTTCTGGTGGGGCTTCCATGTTAATGTGGAAGACTTGTTAGCACACTTGGTTGCTTCTAATACGGATCTCTGCTCTGCGAAAGAGCTGCAAATATTAACCCACACATTTCTTACATTTGGTCTTGAAGTTAAGACTAACATATTTAAGATAGGTGTTTCGGTACATACTAAGTACATTTTCTCTCCTCCCGAATGACTGTGTCTGGTTTTGTTTAGGGCCTTAATCCTTACTGATTTACGGGAGCAGCCTTGGAGCCGTGGTGCTGGGTCACAAGAGATGGCAAACTTGTATTCTCTGCCTCTGGATAACTGGGAGACACTATCTGTATTTTAGTTCAGGAAAGTAAATGTGCAGAGAGAAATGGTAAATTGACCATTAAAATACTGGATAATGCAAGGAGAAAAATTTCCTTTTGTGATTTCTGGTTAATGGATCGTATAATGAATTAGTTCTCTCATTCCCCCTTTGCGGCCACGCCAGTGAGCTAAAAGCAGAACTGGAGGTGGAGGCCAGGCTTCTGGATCTTATGTTCTAACAGTTCTGTATATCGTAGTCCTTTCCCAGCATGTACTGATAGAAATCTGCGTTCCGAAGTTCTCTGGAAAAAAGTTGGCAGACTGATGTTTAATTTCCCTCGTTGATGTTATGAGAAGTGACCTGAATTTTCAATTCATATCTCATAATTCTTCGGTAGGAAGGAGAAACTTTATACAGCTTCATTTTTAAATGGCAGCCAGTTGCTTTTAGCTGGTGCCGTTGAAATATATCACATTTTAATCTTTTTTCTGTTGTCATCTTCATTTTGACACTTAGAAGTCTTAAAGAAACGTTTAGTGATATTCTAGTTAAAATGTCAGTCCCAATTTCTTTTCTAAATCTTGGCTATTACAGAGTTGGCAAAGTATTTTAGATTTGAAACATGTTAATAAAATTTTAGTGATGAGTTAAGGTATTTTCTTTAACAGAAATAGCTAGCTTTGGCTCGAGTGCAGTGCCAAGGAAGTAGCTCCTTTATTTTGTTATAATGGAATCTTATTGGATTAGAGAAAGTATGAAATGAGCTCAAAGAGCCTTCATTGTAATGGGGCTTTCAGTATAATAGCCTGATTTATATAGGTTGATTCTCATTACTATACGTTTAATAAATTATTGCCTGAAGGAAAGCTTGAGAATTAAAGTTGATATGACATAGATTGAAACTGAATAAATCAGACTTTTATACTGATGGTAATAAGCCAGGATTAGTCTTAGGAAAACCCCTTTCAAACCTGAATTGTGTTAATGAGCTACTCTAAAAGTTAGCCTTTGGAGAGTAACTTTACCAAAATTCCTTTCCTGAATTTCCGTTTCTTTTTTCATTCTTACACTGAGTTTGTTACTCCTGCTGAAGGCCTGTTCTCAGCCATGGGCTCTAAACATTCACAAGTGTCTGTCTAGCTCCCACTGCTGCAAGGAAAGGAACCACAGGTTATGGTGAAACTCAAGGTAATGAGTCCACAAATTAGAGATTTGGCATACCTTAGTACATTGGTTAGTTTTTTACTTCTTAAGGGGTAATGACATGCCAAATCCTTGTATACCATTCTCTTCCAAGGCTGGGCTGTAAAGTATACTTACTTGTAACAATCAAGGCTGACTTATATTCAGGTTCTGATCCCAGTGTTACATATGTTGCTCTCTTGCTGTCCAATATTCTTAACTGGCTGCGGCCTGACTCTTTGCATATTGCCTAATCAATCTTCCTATAAGTACTTTAACTAGGGATTCCTATTTTTCTGAACTATAAGAAATCTGAGATATTGGAACTGTGCGTTTAGAGTAGTTCTGTTTAAACCTTAAGGAGCAAAATTAACTTCTATGAGAGTGAGAGTATCTTGAATAAAAAAAGGTGAACATATTTTATGTATTTGCAAAAGGCATCTCCAGTAGCAGAAACCTACATATTTTCACAAATTTTCTCTCAGTTAAGGTAGTAGACCTCTTTTATCACTTCTAACGCTCCACTGACCCTGGAACTCCAGTTACACAGATATTCTGTCCAAAATAACTTTCTTCCCGTACTTCCTAAAAGGAAAGCAGCCCCAAAATTAGTTTAGAAATGTTAGCTTCCTTACTTGAAGTTTTTGCTACTTTTCAAAATTTTTCTCAGATTCTCAATAAACAAGATAATATCAACATAAAATATCAAACAAATATTAATCAATTTTAGACAAAGTTTACTGTATAAAAAGTCCACAAAATTAGAAGATCTTTCTCGCCACTCCAGATTTATTTCACAAGGCGGAACTCCCAGCAGGCTGATGTTTCTCATTTGTCACATAGCTTTTTGTGAATATAAGACTCTTTGCAAATAATTTTAACTGTTAATATCCTTTAAGGATATGAAACAAGTGTAGTTTAGTAAAGTTGATGGAAAACAGTTCTTATCGAGCCTTATTTTCCTCTTGACTTTAAATTGTCATGTGGGAAGTAAATGGTAGGGCTCCTTAGTTTGAAAATTCTGAGAATCAGTGTCAGGAAAGGATACAGTTACATGGACAGTGCTTGTTTGCTCTGGGAGTTCCAGAACACTCTTCTTTGTGATAAGGTTGGTTTTCTGCCAGTTTTGATAATAGATAAAATTGTAACGAGAAACAGGAAAGGAATGGGATTTTGCCACTAATTGAATAAATCAGGTATTGAAATTTTATTATTCATTAAATCTCAGAAATATCTTGTAGCCCTTTGGTGAAACAGTTAACATGGTTGCTGATCTTTACTTAAGAGAAAGCTTAATAATGATGAAGATAAGGTTAACAATTTTTCTTAAACTTCTGCAAAGACTGAGCTGTATATCTGATTTTGTATAGTTTATCGCATGTAGAAATGGAACTTGAGAGAAATACAAGACTTATGGACTCTTCTGAGACTATCTGAAACATTTTTGAAGAGTTTTACTTAATCTTAAACATATTTTATAAACTGAAGTATCAAAATCGTATTGTTTGGAAAGAAAATTGATTTATTAATCTGTTTTGAAGGTTCATTGAAAATTACTCAGTAATTTTAACTACTGTGCTTGTGCTAATGAACTCTTCTGTTTTAAGGAACCCAGTGACAATGGACCTCTTTTTACTGAATTAAAGTTCTACCAGCGAGCTGCCAAACCAGAGCAAAGTAAGAAATACAGTACACATATGTTTGCGCTTTTAAAATGACCACTGGTTTTGTTTTGTTTTGTTTTGTTTAAGCCAAGACTAGAACATTGGATCTTATATTAATGATGTTTTGTTATTTTTTACTTCATAGATAAATTCTATTTAAATGAGATTTGTATGAAAGAATTTTGATCCCTTAATTTGATCCCTTAACAGGTTTGTTATGATAAGATTTCACTTATATTGATAACATAGAGTTAATAAATAATATATGATTTAGGAAATATTGTTAAAAGTTGAGAATTAACCCTAATCCGTGAGTATGGCTCAGGGATCTCCAAGTCTTTTTTTGAGTGTTTTTCTAAATTCTGGAGACCATAACTGGCAGAGATTCCATCACATATGAACTAGAAGACTATCAAGGGAGAGAGCAGGACCTCTTCTAGCTACCCTTGTCCTCCTGTCCTCCAATCCCCTTCTCACCTTTCGTCCCCTCTAAAAATCCGCGGAATCTCCTGGTAGGATGGTATCAGGCTTGGGAATCTCTCGAGGGGCTTCTGTCTCTCCTCGAGCTTGATTTCCCGGTTGAGAACTTTTAGAATGAGGTAAAAAAACTTTTAGATAGGTGTAAAAAGTAAGTCTTTCTGTGGAAACAAGTAAACATTTACATAATTGGAGATATTAATTGTAATGGCATGTGGTTTGACTTTTTAAAAAATGTTTTTTGCAGATTTTTCATTTTAAAGACAATGTTTAGGACAGGATAACACAGTTTTGTGGGTTAATAAAAATGATTTGATTGTAAAATACTGTTCATTTGTTGGGTACAATGTATTGTTCACTTTCTTTTTTTATGAATAAAGGTGAAATCTTATTGCATGTCTATGTTAGGCATTCTGTTATTGATTTTTCTGAGAAAAATTGCTGATAAAAAAATTGAAATCACCAGCATGTGTTTTAATTTGTAGTTCAGAAATGGATTCGTACCCATAAACTGAAGTACCTGGGTGTCCCTAAGTATTGGGGGTCTGGTCTACATGACAAAAATGGAAAAAGGTAAAAATATGCATGTTTTGTTTTTCTCCTCCCTTTTTGAGCATTCGCAGTTCAGTTTGTTTAGTCAACAATTATGTACTGAGCACCTACCTACAGTACTGCTTGGCCTTCACCTGGGCTGTGTGGAATGTATTCAACAGAGATGAACAAGGTGTTCTGTCTCGTCTGGGGGACTTGTACCGAGTGGAAGCAGCTGCCTGGAACCCAGCTGACAAGTAGGAACAGAGCCAACTTGCCTGCATTGTTTTTTTCCCTTAAAAATGAATAAGCAAACACACAGAAAATTCCATGTTATTTATGTAAAAGGGAGCCCACAGGCTTCAATTTGGCATTTCCTGTTAGATACATAATCTGCCCACCTTTGTGAGGTTTCAGTCTAGCTGAAGAGAAAAAACAAAGCTGTATGAAACAACCAGACGCCAGTTAAGTGCTAAATTGTGTGGTGCTGACTCTTACATGTCTTACGAGTTCAGAAGGGAGAGAATGTCGCCGGCAGAGTTGAGTTGGAGAAAACCCCCAATGCTTTTGATGCATAATTGACACTTTAAAAATACTTAAATGAATGAATGGAGCATCATTCAGCAATGCTGGTAGCTGAGATTTGAAGAGTAGGTTTAGTTGGAACTGGGGTATATTGGTTAGGATGCTTTCAGCTGCAGGTAAAGATAAAACTGACTCAGCTCTCTTAAGTAATTGTCAAGTGCCCAGCTTCCTTTGTCTTGCCCTTTTGCCCTCTTGGCTCTGTTCTCTATTAATTCCCCATTGTATGGTCTCCAGGTGGCTGCCCATTTCTAGGCTTCGCCTGCAGACACAGTGCCCAGCAGCAGAAAATGGGATTGCTTCTTGCGAGTTTCACTTTCCTGGCAGGGAGACCTTTCCCAGGGGTCTCGTGGCAGACTTCCCCCCATGTTTTCTTGGTCAGAGTTTTATCGCTGCTCATTCTTAAACCAGCCACTGGCAAGGGCAGAGTGATCACAGTGATGAGGTGGGGGGAAGCCTGAACCAGAGTGGTACGCTGTCGGAGAAGAGGGAGAGCAGAGGAGCTGCTGGGGGGGCCGCCAGCGTTGTTCACCAGGAAGTTCTTATCCTGGAACCCAGGCACCTGAGGGAGCGTGGGAACTCCCTGGAATGACGAGAGAACATTTTGTTATATGTGGTTTTGCTGGGACAAGTTTCTATAGTTTTTAGAAATTTTCTGGGGAAATAGTATAGAGCAAGGATTAAGTTAAGAGTTAAGGATTCTAGAGGCAGACACTTGGTTTCAAATCTGTGTTTTGCCCCTTAAAATGTGTGTGACTGGGTAAGTTACTACTTTTTGCCTCAATTTCCTCATCTGTGAAATAGAGTAACACCTATCCACATAATAAGGGGTATTAAATGTAAAGCTCTTAGAATATGTGTGTTAGCTTTTACTCTCAAAGGGGTCTTTAATCCCTTAAATATTAAGAACTGCTGGTTTAAAAAATCACTGTAGAGAAGGAATAGCATCTCAAGTGGGGAGTAACAGGAACACAGGGTCAGAAAAGGCTTCTGGCCTGCTGGCTGGCCTCTTGGCCATCTTTCTTTTTTTTTTTAATGAATTTTTTTTCCAGACATGACATTATTTTATGCATGATTGGCCATCTTTCTTTAACAAAGAAAGGGAGGACTTGCACACACATGAGAAAGAGAAGGAAATAACTTGGAGAAAGAGGCTGAGGCAGGTAATGAAGATGGGGAGGAAAGGCCTGTTTGGGGCCTGTGTGCAGTAGGTAGTTGGAAGCTACTGCACGTGTTTGAACAAAGGGACAGACACCCTCGAGGTACAGCTGACTCACCATTGACTTGTGGTGACCTTACAACTCGGCCTGTGTCTTCTGTAACAGAGTGCCTAGAAGTATTTCCTAAACGGGAACGTTGATCACCTATAAGATATTGATTTACTTCTTAGGTTGAAGCTCTTAAAAATATCATTTTAGTTCTCTTAGTTCTTTTTTTTTTTGGCTGTGCTGCACGTCTTGCAGGATCTTAGTTCCCCGACCAGGGATTGAACCTGGGGCCCCATGAGTGAAAGTGCCAAGACCTGACCACTGGACCGCCAGGGAATTCCCTCATTTAAGTTCCTACAAAAGTAAAAAAATAGAAAGTAAGATTGTCCTTCCAGCCCTCCTCCCCTGCCAGAAATCCTTACTTTCCCCTGTAACTCATCTGAAGTGATATGAATATAAGTGCTTAGAACAGTGTTAGGCTCATAAAAATGTTAGCTGCTATCATTATTAAATCATTTATACTGATTTATATATTCCCATTGTTTGCATTGTTTTATCCAAGTCCCCAGGAAAGTATACATCGATGGTTTTACTTTAGAAGAGTTATTTAAAGTAGCTTTTCCTTTTAGTACTCAGTGGTAGACATATCCTTGCAGAAGAATGTGGTAAAAATTTATATGCAGTATTCAGAATCATGCTTCACTTGATGTGTATAATTTAGACGTGGTGAGGCGATTAAGGGATTGTTGAGAGCAGTGGTGGAGTGATCTGTGAATAAAAACAAAGGTCTACTTCATGTGATATATTAATAGATCTCTGGTTGAATTAACCAAGTGTGCTTTAGTTCCCTTTCAGAGTAACAGCAGAGATTGTATTCTTGTTACCTACATATTATTTCATAATAATTACACAATCACATCACTTATTTGTAAAAACAAATGTGTACATTTGTCCTTGGTCTCATCCCTCAACCTCTCAAAACCTGTTGTACAGAGGAAATCAGGGAGTCAAAATTACTGTTCCCTCTAATATTTTAGAGGTCAGGGTACTGAAAATCTTGCAAGAATGAAGACATTTTGCCACTGACTAATTCTGTGACTTTGGACAAATCAATTTACCGCTATAGACATTAATTATTTTATTAAAAGATGTTTCGAAAGATCTCTAATTCTCTTCCACTTCAAAAATAGGTAGAATCTTGAATTTTTTATTTCGCGTGTTGTCTTTTAAATGTTAGCTCTTCCTTCCTTACTGAACTTTTCATATTGTATTTTTATCTTAGAAACCTAAAATATATAAGTGGGGTTTTTGGGTCCTACTTAATGTTCATTTATAGCGATATGTTTGGTGTGGTGGTCAGGAGCATGGATCCACCACTTCCTAGAGGACAAGTTACTAATGATCAGTTTTCTTCTGCTGTAAAATGGGGCTCATGGGACCTCCTGCCTCATAAGGGTGATGTGAAGTTTAAATGCACTGATACATCTAAAGTGCTTAGAATAGTGCTGTTCTCGTACCAAGGCTTCAACAAATGCCAGCTGTAGTTGTTACGATGGTTATTAATCTTATCCCCATTTGAAGATATTTTGATACATTTTGAGTGTGTTCTTGGTTTTTATTGATTTTATTGAATGGTTTAACTAGACAACTCAGAATCTGGAAAACTCTATAAAGATAAAAGTGGCCCACAGAGCAAAAGGTGAACCATGTTACTGCAACTAGGTGATGTTTTTCAGTACACACTGAAATATGTGTGTATTGAATCTGGTTATTGAATGGTTATTGAATCTTAGAATTTGGGTGCTGGAAAAGACCTTAGAAAGCATGAGGCCCTACTCTCTCATTTGACACCTATGGAAATTGGGGCCCAAAGAAGAAACGTGACTTGGCCAAGGTGACAGAGTTGGTTTGTGGCAAAACCAAAAATCTTCATGTTTTTCCAGGACATTTACTGTTCCCCAAATCTTATTTGTTGAGTACTTAGTATACAGTTCTTTTACACCATTTAAGCAGTTTTACTGCATTTAGCTATTGTTACAGCATCTCTTGACAGTCCTGATTTTAAAAGAATGTTAATACTGCTAAAATGTGCCTTAAAAAAAGAGAACAGTCACAGGCAGGAAGCTAATATACAGAAACATAAATTAACATTAACTATGACAAAAATTAGTGACATCAATCTTACTCAGATTATTTTATCTTTACTGTGAAGTATCTGTTGTCTTCTCTCTGTGGGTGTTTTCTTACATTGAATATTGTCTCATGTAACTTGCTGAGACTAGGAGACCCGTAAGGTAAAAGTCAAGACAGGAAAGCTCTCACAGCTCTTGAGATTTCTAGTTGGAAGAACTTGTTTCAAATGTTTGTCTTTCCTTCCTTCTTTCTTTCCTTGCCTTGTCTTTCTACTTTCTTAGTAAACATTGCCTTGAAAAAAATTACTTTGAAAGGAGAGTACTCATTGCAAAATAGGTTTTCCTGAGTTACATTTTGTTCATTGACTTTTCTTGTTTGTCTTTAGTTACAGGTTTATGATAATGGATCGCTTTGGGAGTGACCTTCAGAAAATATATGAAGCAAATGCCAAAAGGTTTTCTCGGAAAACTGTCTTGCAGCTAAGCTTAAGAATTGTATGTGAGCTACATTCTTCTCGTTTTTAATCCAGTAAAGCCTAGTTGTGTTGAAGCTCGGTCCTCTGCTGGTTGGTGTTAGGTACTGCATTAATTTATTCTATATGATGCTTTTATAGCTGGATATTCTGGAATATATTCACGAGCATGAGTACGTACACGGAGATATCAAGGCCTCAAATCTTCTTCTCAGCTACAAGAATCCTGACCAGGTAGTTTTGTAACTTTAATTTTTACTGTTTAAAACCTGTTGTTTGAAAACAAGTATGGTTGCTATGAACTTTTGAACCCCTGCAGAAGTTTTACTTTTTCAACTAGATATGGTAATAATAATATTTCTTCTTGACACTTTTATCTAGTTAACATTCTACATTTTTGATGCGATTTGTTGGCACTTTATCAAGTTGGCTATTTTGCCCTAAATAATATTCAGAAGAAGTACTTGTGATACAAAATGAATTTCAAATAGCTGTTTGGGGGTGGAAGCTTAAAATTATATAGTGCACCAATGAATTATGTTTGCCTTTCTGCTTTGTCATTTTTTAAATTTCCTTTGTTCAAGAAATCCATCAAATGTAAGTGTTCTGTTACTTGGAGAATTTGGTCTTTAACATGTTGATTATTGGAATCAGTTGGTTTACAGAAATATCTTAGCTGTCTAAATTTTGTAGGGTTTGGAATTCAAATGTGCATTTTTTAAGCTTATTACATTCACTTTGTAATTTTCACTTTTTAAGGAAAGGAGAAAAGCTAATGTTATTGTACCTTTATTTGGGTCAGTTTAGTTGGAGTAGAGGGATTCATAATTTTCTTGAAGCTGATTCCATGATTTTGGTAAAAGTAAGGTTTCGTTGACACTCATAGTTGGGCCACTGTATTTAATCCATTTCATGTGTGTTCTCACTTCTTACTTGATCTTGTATAAGAAAGGAATATTTAAACATTTTAACTGTGTATGTCGATATGCCATACTTTATTCTTTTTTGTCTCAGACCTAACTTTGACTTCCTCTTGCTTAGTTTTCCCTTTTCTTTTGGCTCCCCTTTGTTTTCCTGTCATCTCATATATTTGCCTCCCCTTCCCCATCTCTGTTACAGTGGCTGTAAGGGATCTGTATACGCAGAACAGAAGCAAGTTTCTGGTCTAGAGCAGGCTAATGGAGAAATCCTAAAGGCAATCACAAAATTTCCAGGCAACTTGTTTTAGATGCGTTTAGGTTAAAACATGCTGCCTTTTGTTTAGATGGAAGTATTTTTGCAGCTTGGTTATCCTTTGGGCATATGTTTTGGATAGGGTGATTTTTCTGGTATTAGATGTATGTGTTAGATCCAGCCCCAAATTTTTACTTCAGTTCCCTCCCGTGACCAGATACATACATCTGTGAGACAGTTACCCAGAATTAGAGATGTAATATGTGGCTCTGGAATGGAGGAAAGCCAAATTTATTAGCTTTCTATGCTAATCAGATATACACATACATCCCATAGATATGTGTATATATAATACTAAAATTTAGTTCTAATTATGAAGACTTGACCTTAATATTATAATATTTAAATGTAGCTAAGAGCCTCATCTAAAAGTTCTTCAGATCATTATTATAATCTGTGAAATATATTTATGAAGTGAATTGATATTTGATTATTTTATAAGTGAAGATAGAGGGGAATAACTAACATATCATGTGTCAACTAAGTTAGGAGTCTTACAGTGTGTAGCAGTTGTATTGCAACAAGTATTGATGGTTTACTCTGTGCTCAGTTTTGTTTTAGATGCTGTAAGAAAAAGTGTAAGATTTATAATCCTTGCTCAAATTGAGGAGACAAGATTATTTACAGGTGTAACACATACTTGTCTAAAGAAGTCAGGTGATATTATCTGCACTGCAGCTACATGGTCATTTAACGTTTTTCTTTAAATAGTAAGTCTTTCAGAATTAAGTGCTTGCAGTTGTTTGCGTGTTGGATCTAACTTGTTTGGGGTGCTGTAGTATGGCCTTGTGGATGAATCTACCCTCAGGTGACAGTATTCTGTTTCTGGGCTTTAAAGGAGTATATGTGTAGTCATTCTGCCTTTAATTTGTCTTGGTGTTTGGACATTTATAGGTGTACTTGGTAGATTATGGCCTTGCTTATCGGTACTGCCCAGAAGGAATTCATAAAGAATACAAAGAAGACCCCAAAAGATGTCACGATGGCACGATTGAATTCACCAGCATCGACGCGCACAATGGTGTGGGTACGTCAGCGGCACCTGAACAAGAGACACATTGCCAGTGCTTTCAACTGAATTCCTACACGGTTCTTCTGCAATAAATACTTAGACAAGTAAATCAGAATTGAAGAGGCAGGATAGGATGGGGGAAGAAGGGAGAGCTTAGGCTCCTACATTTGTGCAATGTGAGGGCACCTGTGTTCCCTCCCTGTCTTCCTCCCACCCTTCAAAGATCACCAGGGTTTCAGTGGTGGAGGTAGTTCAGTCAGCTGCAGTAAGGCTTTCTTTTGTTTTTATTTAGCTTAATTGGAATGTTGGGTTTTTTTCCCCCTAAAAGTCTGTAAGTTTCTTATGCAGCTACAAATTTGTAACAGGTAGACTTTTATTTTGTCACCTATTAAGTTGGCCTGTTTCTTCAGCAGTCGTTTCTTTTTTTTCTGTACCCAACACTGTGGAGGAGCTAAAATCCCCAGTTCTCTGGGCTTCTTAATAGCTTATAGCATTTTTAATATCTTCACATTTTCCAAGGGCACTATTTTAATGTGTCATTGTTTTATAATTTATTTCCTAGGCTAATAGTCTCAGTGTGAAACTGTAGAGTTTGCCAATTTGGGTTTTAAAGTAAATTATTAGTTGGAGGTAAATTATTTCTTTTATACTGCCCAGTGTTCGGTGCTTTTTTCAAAATGGAGTCAAGATTTGATGATGAAAAACAAGACTGTAGAGTTGACCCTTTTACCTTATTCCTTTAGATGTACCTGAAATTCTACCTTAAACATTGTTTCAGTGTGCTGAATCTGCTTCTTTGTTTCACAGCCCCATCAAGACGCGGTGACTTGGAAATCCTTGGTTATTGCATGATCCAGTGGCTTAGCGGCCATCTTCCTTGGGAGGATAATTTGAAAGATCCCAACTATGTTAGAGATTCCAAAATTAGGTAAAGGAAAACTGATAATAAATTATTTTGGGCAAAATCATGATAAGGCAGATGTTTAGTCAGAACTTCTTGATGGGGAGTCTAGTTTTAACTGATACTAGTGTAGAAATAAGAAAGTACTTGTTAAACGGTAAGATTCCTTGGTCTTTTGTTGAATTTATTTTAGAAGAATGTCCGTAAGCGTATTTAGGATGTAGCACAATGCTGCTTAATGTGCTTTTTACTGTTATTAAATATTAATAACTTTCTGTGGCATCAAGCTTCAAACAGTGACTCAGCCTTTAATTTTTAACAGATACAGAGAAAATATTGCAGGTTTGATGGACAAATGTTTTCCTGAGAAGAGCAAGCCAGGTAAGAAAAGACTTCTTTTTTTTTTTTTTTTTTTTTTAAATCATTTATTTATTTATTTATTTTTGGCTGTGTTGGGTCTTTGTTTCTGTGCGAGGGCTTTCTCCAGTTGCGGCGAGCGGGGGCCACTCTTCATCGCGGTGCGCGGGCCCCTCACTATCGCGGCCTCTCTTGTTGCGGAGCACAGGCTCCAGACGCGCAGGCTCAGCAGCTGTGGCTCACGGGCCCAGTTGCTCCGCGGCATGTGGGATCCTCCCAGACCAGGGCTCGAACCTGTTTCCCCTGCATTGGCAGGCAGACTCTCAACCACTGCTCCACCAGGGAAGCCCACGAAAAGACTTCTTGAGTGTTCATAGGGATCTTGTTTTCTGCAAGAAAAAAGGTCTTGAGGTCTGTGGACTGTCCCGTAATGTGGGAGCTTGTTGGGCGTCGTTAAGTGTAATCGTCGCACTGCAGTCTGCTCTCGTGAAACAGGCACGGCCCTTCCACAGGTGGGCCTGATTCAGTTACTATTCAGTGCTTTCAGTAACGGAACCAAATTTCATCCAGTAATTCAACTATTTTTTTTATTGAGGCTTTATTGTGTGCGAAGGACCATTCTAGGCACTAGGGATACACCAGTGAACAAAATAAATAAAAATTCCTATCCTCATGAAGCTCTAGTTGGGAAAGGTAGACAGTAAACAAACGAGTGAATTTCACAGTCTATTGCATGGTTAGTACTGTGGCAGAAAGAAGAAAGCAGTGAGTAGAGTTAGGGGGTGTGGGGATGGGTTGGGGAGTGACGCGAGGAGATGGATTGGAATTGTAAATAGGGTGGCCAGGAATGGCCTCACTGAGGAGATGACAATTGAGTAGCTGTAGGAAGGAGATAGGGAGCGAGCTCTGGGGAAGTCTGGGGAAGAGCATTTCCAGGCAGAAGGAACGTGAGTGCCAGGTGTATTTGAGGGTTGCCTGCTTTTAAGCCATCACAGGGCTTTGGCTTTTACTTTGAGCAGGAGCACGTGAGGTTTGGAGGAGAAGAGGGACGTGAATTGTCTATCTTTAAGGGAACTCTCTCCAACTCCTGTTTTGAAGATCGACTGCTAGGGAAGCAAGGCCGGGTATAAACAGGAGCTGGTAGGAGGCTACTGCAATAATCCAAGCAAGGGAAGTAGCAGTGCAGGTAGTGAGGAGTGGTCGGTTTGGATATATTTAGAAGTCTTTTTCAAGCCATTGCTCAGTTATCCCCTTTTCAGGGAGGTCTACCCTTCCTTATGCCGTTTAAACTTGCAACCTACCAACCACATCTAGAAATAGAATGTTATAGGCTTTTTCAGAAACACCCCCTGGTGCCTCCTGCCAATCACGAGCCTCTCCCACTGGCCTAATGAATCACTAGGCTAACTTCCAACACTAAGGATTTGTTTTTGAACTATATAGAAATGGAATCATAGAGTGAACAAAATAGATAGTTTCATGAGGGCAGGGATTTTTAATGTTCTAGTTTCTATTGGAGTTCTTTGTCTTTCACTCGGTATTGCATTTGTGAAATTAATTCCCACTGTTGCATTTTTTGGATGTTTTTATTTACTTTTTAACTTTATTGAGGAATAACTGAAAAATATAGTTGTATAACATGATTTGATATACAGGCATACCTCGTTTTATCGCCATTCACTTTATTGCACTTTGGAGATATTGTGTTCTTTACACATTGAAGGTTTGTGGCAACCCTGAGTCGAGCAAGTCTGTTGGTGCCGTTTTTCCAGCAGCGTTTGCTCACTTCCTATCTGTGTCACATTTTGGTAGTTCTCACAATATTTCAGACTTTTTCATTATTATTCTATTTGTTATGGTGATTTGTGATCAGTGATCTTTGATGTTACTATTGCAAAAAAATTATGACTCACTGAAGCTCAGACGATGGTTGGCATTTTTTTAGCAATAAAGTGTTTTTAAATTAAGGTACCTACATTTTTTTAGACATCATGTTATTCCACACTTAATAGGCTACAGTATAGTGTAAACATAACTTTTATATGCACTGGGGAACCAAAAAAACTAAAGTGACTTGCTTTATCGTGATACTTTATTGTGGCGGTCTGGAACTGAACCCGCGGCGTCTCTGAGGTGTGCCTGCCTGTACGTACACATGGGCGAATGATGACCAAGATGGACATAATTTGACACATCTATCACCTTGCATAGTTAACAGAGGTAACAGCAGCCTTTCTTGAAAAGACCAGCCTTTCCCTGTGATGCCGCCTTTGTGTTAAATCAGGTGTGGATTTGTGAGTCTGTTTCTGGGCTCTTTCATTGTTCTTTTTTTCTCTTCTTGGGCCCCACTGTCTTAATTACTGTAGCTTTATCTAAAGTCTTGATACATGGTAGTTTAAGTCCTCTAGCACTGTTTCTTCTTTATACTTGACTTTGCTGTTTTGCTTGATCATTTGTATATCTGTGTACCTTTTAGAATCACCTTGTCAGTTCTGCACACACCCTCTCCCTCTGCAATTTGCTGGAATTCTGAGTGGGATTGCATGGACTCCGTGGACTAATTGGGGAGCATTGGCATCTTTATACTATTGATACTTTGTCTTCTGTTTACTTTGGTCTCAGTTTCTGTGTTACCTGTGTTTTACAGTCTTAATCTGGAGAAAATCTTGCCCATCTTTCATTATAATTGTTACTAGGTATTTGATGCTCTTGTTAAGTGATATATTTTTATTAAAATTTATTTTTCTAACTGCTTGTTGGTAGTATATAGAAGTAAAATAGATTTTTAAATATTTACCTTATATCCTGTGACCTTGTTAAATTTACATATTGGTTCTAGAAGTTTTTTTTATAGATTCCTTAGGATTTTCTGCACACACTGTCATGTTTGTGAATAAACTGTTTTACATCTTCCATTCCACTGGTGATGCCTTCTGCTTCTTTTCTTGCCTTACTGTACTGGCTAAAAGCTACAGGACTTTCAGGCAGAATGGAAGCGGTGCAAGTGGACTTCCTTGCCATTTCCTTCTCTCATTAGGGAAGTGTTCAGTATTTTACCATACTTGGTGATGTTTGCTTTAGGTTTTCTATAGATCCCCTGTTTCAGATTAAGAAAGTTGAAGGGAGGGATTTTTGTTTCTTTTTTCTCATGTACCCAGGTATTTAGAATCATGCCTGGCATGTGGTGGGTGCTTAATGAATACCTGAATGAATGAATGTGTATATGCGTGTGTGTGTGTAGCACTGACATGATCTCTTGATTTATTGGATGTGGGGTGTGGGAAGAGGATTCTTGGCTTGAGGTGCTGGAAGGATGGAATTTTCAGTAACCAAGACAGGGAAAACCACAGGGAGAACAGGTTTTAGGGGTTGGTCAGGAGTTTGGATTTGCATTTGTTGGGATTTGATATGAGTCAGTGGAAATCAGTGGATATAAAAGTCTGGAGAGCAGTGGAAAGGCTGGCCTGGGGATATAACATGTATGAGTCATTAGCCTAAAGATGGATTTTTAGATGGATGTTGAAAAGTGTTGATCTTGACTAGTAAGATTTCTTTTTATGGGTTTGGTTCTGCCTCAGTGTACAGTAAACCTTTCATCATTCAGAAGTCGATTTTTCTCTTTTATGGGAAAACCAGGCCTTGCTTCTTTTTCTTTTTTTCAACCTGTGTTTCATATGTTTTATTTCTTATTTATGCAAAGAATGCAGCTGTCTTCTGTAGAACTAATGGCTTCTGTGGCAAAAAAAAAAATACCGGCTATGATATTTATTGTATACTTAAGCACATTTTACTTTATAATCTTTATTCTAGGTCCTTTTAAAAAAATAGCTTTAAAACTACAGCAATTATTTTTTGTATATATTTAAATGTTAAGCATGTCTTCTGTCTTACTATCTCTCACAATTAAAAAATATTTTTTACATTGTTTCTCAAAATACATTTTTTATTTGACTTATCTGACAATTCTTGAATTCAAAAGCATACCTTCCATTGAAGAAGTGATTGAAAAAAACATCTTTAACAAGCTATACATTTGCATTCTAATTTTAGTATAACCATGTATCATTTTCTTAGAAAAGTACATTGTATTTATGACAAAAAATTACAAAATAATTGTGTTATTCTTTTAGATGAAATTGCTAAGTACATGGAAACAGTGAAATTACTGGATTATGCCGAAAAACCTCTTTATCAACAGTTACGAGATATTCTTTTGCAAGGACTGAAAGCTGTAGGAAGTGAGGATGACAGCAGGCTGGACCTCAGTGTTGTGGAGAACGGAAGTTTGAAAGCAAAAGCGATAACAAAGGTGAGTTTTGTTACTGAATTTTCCTTTGGGCGTCATGTGACTATAATTGCAACAAATATTAATTTTAGGTAAGAGATCCAGTAGCTCAGTAAAGGAACTAATAACAGATTGCTACGCAATTTAATATTTATCATCATGATGTAAAAGCAAACTCTTTATGATATGGAAAAATATGTAGAGGGTGGTAGAAAAATGAATATTTATGTGTTTCTTATGTCCAGTAGCAAGTTAGGAAATTCCTAAAGAGATTCTAACTCAGGATACTAATGTCTGGCAGAGGGATTTGGGTGGGGCACTCAATTCATAGTCTGTGTGTTCTTTTCTCCCGCGTCACCCCTTAGGGTTGATCTTGTCTTTCACTTTTTCCTTGTTCATTGGTGTGGTCCAAGTATTTACTGTTTGAAAATTGGTTTTGAAAAATTACCATTTGAAAATTACATTGGAAAGTTTCCTTGTTTGTTGTCGTGTTGTGTTTCCCATTTGAACATTATTTTGCTCTTTACAGAAATCTCATTATGTGAAGCTGTGTATCTGTATATAAGGGGATTAATTTTTTGGAAAGAAATGTTAAATAATAAACTTTATGGTAGAAATGTTGCACAGGCATGTAAATAACTCCTGGTATCACTTTAAAATTTCGATTTTGCAGGTATACATCAACTTATTGGTAATTTTTAATAATTATTGATCAACTTAGTTTCCTTTTTAATCTGGAATTATTTACTAAAATGTGCTAGTTGCTTTTACATGGGAAAGGAAAACTGCTTTTAGAAGAAAAAAATTTTTTTACGTTATTGACTGTTTTAATTGTCGTTAACTCTGTAAACTCCAGTAGATTCCTTTGGAAATCTTATATTCCAAACTATGAGATAAAGAGTTAAAAACAGATTTTCTCCCTTTAAAATAAGAAGCAGCATATTAAAAGAACTTACGAAGAAGATAGGAATTTTGACATTGGATCATGAATTTGACTTTTTTGGCTAATAGTACGTCTCTTTGTAATTTCATCACAGAATCTGAAATTATACATATGCATCTATATATACATCGTTTTTGCTTTCATAAGTTTTGTCTTAATTGCACCTGCTTCATTTTTGTGGTCAACAACCGTGTGGAAAGCCATATCCAGCTTTAAGTGAAGAGGACAAATGGAAGGCTGAGTGGAATTTTTCAGTAAGGTGGTAAACTTACAGTTTGCGTACACATATAAACATACAACATGCATCTTCTTGCTCAGGACAGATTTTTGTACGTTAATATTTATAGCTGGCTTCTGTAGTGTTTTTCTCCAAAATTTTGCTGATTGACAAGTAAAGATCTCTGTTGAGGTAAGAACTTGTCCAGTACCATTCCCCTTTCCTTTGCAAGTCACTGTTGTTTGTACCTACATGCTAGAGAAAATTTGGTTTCTGCGGGTTGGCTGACTTTACAGCTGAATAGGTCAGTCTGCTGCAGAGCTAACATCTGTGACCTTATAATTCTCTTGTGTCCTTGGGTAGTTCAGAAAGCTGGAAATTTCTTGTTAGATCATCCCCTACATGTATAAAGCTTCATTTAGGGGGAGAAAATGAATAAAAAGCTGAACTGTTAGATTTCCTTCATTAGTTTGCTGCTTTTTTTCCCCTCAGAGCTGATATAGGACTGTTTTTGTATTAAAAAGAAATTAATAAAAGTTAAGATTAGGTAAGATCATGAAGCTCCTTGATAACCATGTAACTGTAGGTGAGTTGTTAATTTTGTTGGCCTTTTGTTATTTGTTTGTAAAGTGAAAGAGTTGGACCAGAGCAGTTTTTTTTTTTTTTAAGCTTTCTTTCTTTTTCTTTTTAAAGCATCAGAACATTTTCTTCAAATAAATTGTAAATACGCCACATCTAAAACAGATAAGACAGAGCTCCATCCAACTTTTCAGTCTGGAGGCTCCCAGCAAGAGAAAGCTCTCTTCCTTGAGACATTAGTATTCCTTCTCTTTTTTAGGAAGGAGTATATAGTTGAGATTCTTTTTTTGCTCTGGTTACTAGGAAGTTCAGAGCTGAATATAATGCTTCATCCTAGAAACTGTATTAATCCTTATAACTGCATACTTGCTCCTTCTTTTCCTCTGTCATAATTTTTTAAAACTTTAAAAAAAAAGTATGTGTTCTTTGTATTTAGGACACTCATATCTCTGAAAGGGATAAGTTTAATCAATTCAATGTATATTTCTCTTTATATTCCTAAGAGATACGGTAAAAAACCTGTAAGAATTGATCGACAGTGGAATGAAGCAAGCCTTCTATCCATTTTTTTACAGCCATGCTTGATTATGGTATAGTAAATTCGGAAACTATAGTGAAATATGAATGTATCCACTTTGAACTGTTTTTAGTCTCAATAACCTAAGAGTATTATTTAAAGCACAGAATTTGGGGATGACATAAATCTGAAGTAGAAAGACACTAAGTATCACCGTGCCCTTAAAAATCATTGTTAAGTAAATAATAAATTCCTGCTGGCATTCAGCCTGGAACATGGTACAAAGAGTTGAACAAGAGGAGAGAAGGGTCTTCCAATGCACATCAGTGGCCTGCAGCTCCTCTGGTGGACAACTTCTTATCTCTTTGAGATGATCACACCTAATGTAGTATTAAATTTATACCATGTAGCCTATAGTTAAGGTCAGATTGCCCCAAATATACCATCTAAATTTGGTGAAGATCTATCTAGCTGTTTTTGCGTGATAGAATGATAGAAACTGTATTTTAATTATGTAAATTTAGATTGTTGCAGTTGATACATTTCTTTCTGTTTTTTAATGGTAGTTTAGCCTTAGTTCTGTATCTAAGTGGATTCAGTGTTTACTAAGAATTCCTTTCCTTAGATGCCCCATTATTGAGTTCTTTATTTTGAATCTTGTCTTATTTGGTTGAATTTTGTCAAGTATTTTTTTCCCTAAATTTTTGAGTGAGATTATGACATATGTACAGAAACGTGCACAAATAATTGTGGAATTTGAACTTCACAAAGTGAACGTATGCATTTAGATGTCACCCAAATCAAAATATGGATCATTGCAAGAACCCAAGAAACCTTTCTCATGCCCTACTCCCAGCCATTACCCCTTCAGTAAGAGTAACCAATTTTATGACTTGAACACCATAGATTAGTTTTGCTATTAAAGAAAAACATAGTAGTAGCACCATACGTTTTGTACACTTTTGTGTCTGTCTTTCATTCATTTGTATTTCTTTATTTTTCTTTTTGAATTTTATTTTATTTATTTTTTTATACAGGAGGTTCTTATTAGTTATCTATTTTATAAATATTGATGTATACATGTCAATCCCAATCTCCCAATTCATCACTCCACCACCCCCTCCCCCCGCCGCTTTCCCCCCTTGGTGTCCATACGTTTTTTTCTCCACATCTGTGTCTCTATTTCTGCCTTGCATTTCTGAATTTCCGTGCTGTCACAAGTAACAAAAGTCTCTTGTTTTTTTATTCCTGTGTAGTACTCCATTATATGACTATATCATGGTTCATTTATCCCTTCTGCTCTTGGTGGATGTTTGCATTGTTTCCAGTTTTTGGTGATTGCGATAATACTGTTAAGAACACTCTTATAAATTCTTTTGGGAAACATATATAATTATTTCAAGTTTGGTGTATACATAGTAGAATTCCTGGGGCATAGGGTTTACATATGCTTAGTAGCTTTAGTAGATACCGCCAAGCAATTTGCCCAGTTTACTCTCCCACAGCAGCTTATGAGAGTTCCAGTTGCTCACTGACACTAGCTATTGCATTATGTTTAATTTTATCTATTTTGGTAGATGTTTACTAATATTTCTCTATGGTTTTAATTTGATCTACTTGAGAATATTGATTTTGAACACCTTTTCATAGCCTGTCAGTCTTGATTATCCTTTTTTTGTGAGGTGCATTTCAAGTCTTGTCCATTAAAAAAAATTTGGGTTGTCTGCTTTCCTTTGATTTGCAGAGTTAAGCACTTTATATATATACAATATATGTATTGCACATATTTTTTTTACAGTCTGTGGTTTATCTTTTCACTCTCTTAACATGGCATCTTTTGATGAACAGAAGTTCTTCACTTTAAGTGTAATTTATCAGGTTTTTGTTTGTTTATGGCTAGTGCTTTGTGTATTCTATTTTAGGAAAATTTTGTCTACCTCAAGATCATGAAGACAATCTTTTGTCAAGAAATTTTATCTTTTTCATTTAGGTCTACAGTTTAACAGAAACTGATTTTGCGCATGGTGTGAGTCGGTGTTTATTTACCCCCTGTGGATATCTAGTTGATCTGAACTATTTATTGAAAAGATTATAATGTCCCCACAGCACGTAGCTGGTTTTCAGGTAACCATATGTGTTTGGGTCTGTTTCTGGACACTCTGTTCTGTGCCATTGGCCTGCTCATCTGTATTTGGGTCAGTGCCACACTGTTTGAACTACTGGCTTCATAATGATATTTGATAGTATAAGTTCTCCAACTTTATTCTTCTTTAAGATTGTCTTTGCTGTTTTTGGCCCTTTGACTTGACATATACATTTTAGAATCAGCTTATTAATTTCCACAAAAATTCTTCTGGGATTTTGATTGAGATTGCACTGACTGTCGTTTTGGGAAAAACTGACATCTTCACAGTATTCTTTTCTGTTCCATGAATATGGTATACCCCTATATTTATTTAGGTTCTTTCATTTATCTCAGTGATGTTTGTAGTTGTCTCTGACTATAGAGAGATCATATACATCTTCCATGTCTAACTGCTTAATTCTTAGTCTATTTCTTTTTATTATCTGTAATCGTCCCAAACCTTTCCTTCATGTCATTTAGTTGTCAGCTCAGTCTGCTGTTTTTCAATGTTTCTAATATACTTAGAAGTTCTATAATGATTATTTTTCTATTTATTAGCTATGCAGTTTCCTTGTTTATCTCTGGGTTTTTAAAAATTATCATTTCTCATTTCCTCAGTTTTTTAAATCTTTTTTTTAAGCCTCTAATGCATTTTATAAAATTTTCTTTTTGAGGGGAGGACTGTGTTTTCTTTCAGAGTGGAGTCTTCAGCTGTTTTTTGCATGTTGTGACCTGGGAGGGCACCGTACCACAAGTGCCTCAGGTGATTCTAATGTAGATGAAAGGCAGGGGTGGCATCCTTGGCTGCATATTAAAATCACCTGGGAGCTTTTATAAATCCCATTGTCTGGATTGCACCCCAGACCAATTAAATCAAAAGCTTTGGGGGTGGACCTGAGCCTCAGGATTTTTAGGTGATTACATTGTGCAGATATAGTTGAGAACCACTGCAAACCAAAATTTGAGTTACCTTGGAATTCTAGCTTCTATGTAGAAAACAACCCTTTTGCAAATAGGGAAAGCAGATATTGGGCATTTAAGTCTAAAAGACTTTAAATAATAGTACTTATCAGCCACATGACCAATGTATGTATGTAGGCAATTATTCACACATGCCATGTTGTGATCTTTATTGTAAGAGATATAGAAGGAAATTTGGCATCATATAAATGCCTTGAATGGTACCCAGGGGGATTTATTTTTTGACATAACAAAAAGATATGCTTATAAGATATGTTCAAAACTTAGATCACAAAGGACAGTATTAGAGCAGGATTCCCTTTTTCTTTGATATCATGACTAGCTTTTAGGAATTATGTTAAACATTTGTGTGAGTTTCTTTTTAATAAGGGATACATTTTTTTAAAGCTGTCTTTCTGTGGAAATAATGTTATCTGTCTTGCTCATAAGATTGTTGTGTGGGTTAAATGAGATTCAGAAAGTGCTTAGAACAGTGCTGAACACATAATAAGTAATCAGTAAATGTTAACTGCAATATTATTGTTAATGCTGTTGTTTCACTGACTTTACATTTTCTCACGTCTTTCTGGTTTCTTGATGTCAAGAAAATAGCAGAACATTTTCATTTGAATCTTTTGAACTAAGGTCATACATCCTTAAAAATTCAGTTTATGAAATAGAGTATATTGGGCAGATGTGAATGAAGACTGGCTTACATTCACTTGGTGAGTATGTGTGTTCAAATTGATTGTTTTGAATAGTAAATGATGGGGAATTGGTAAAAGTTGATTTTGCAACAAAGACAAGATGGTAATTACTGTGAAATAAAGGTTCCAAAATGCAGCTCCATAAGTTACTCATATTAAAAATGGATAAATCACATTAATGAGTTTGAAGTTAACTTTTTTCCTTGAAGCTGTTGATTGATACTAAAGGACCATAGGTAGTGGACATAAAGCAGAGGACTTCTGAGTGCCAGAGAATTCTGTGTTCGCTGTTTTCTACCTATGTGTTTAGGAATTATGTATTTTGTGGACATAGCCTTATTGGGGGGAGGTCAGGCAGACTGTTTTTAATAGGAGCTCTAATGTAGCCTGGTTTATTTTGTAAGAAACTTGCTCAAGTGTGGCTTGAGAGCATTTAATTCCCCACTAGTACATACATAGGGTTTGGTTTTCATTGAAATATGTATCTTTATAAATATTGACCTCTTTAGTTTGCAGTGTTATAGCTTCAGAGTCTTGTGCTTTTAATTCTTAAGTTTGAAAATTCTCCAGGGGACTTGATGGTGCTCGGTGCTGGTAATAGGATATCAACCCTTTAAACTTTAGGTTATCATTGAACATTTATGTATTGATAGTATTCTGTAGTCTGTCAATATTAAATTATTTTACATATACTTTACAGCACTGATATGAGATACATCTGCTTACAAATGATGAAAGTGAAATTCAGAAGAGGTTAGATGACTTGTCCAGGGCCATGCAACCATTAATTATTATTATGCATTTACATAGCTTTTTTTCCTCAGAGGAGCTCAAGGCCCTTAAAAATCTCCTAGTGATTTTAGGTATAAATATTAAAGACAATTAAACCATAACTAGCTACCCATTTGCCTCTCCCCATAAGTTGCGCTTGAAATACCTTAACTTTGCTAAAACTTTGACATTAATGGTGCAGGTCATGGAACCCTCAGAGGAAAATAAGCATGAAGAAGTGTCATATTAATTCCAACATAGAAGAGAATACAGTGACACATTAGCCTTTAGACCTTTGTTTATTGAATCTCTGAAAACATCTCTCAGTTGTTAAGTGACTACAGGTTTGATTGTATTGGAAGTTTCGTGGTCCTTGTGAGATGAATGATATTAGAGTCACGAAAGGCCATTATTGCCAACTTTGGAAGATGGATTTACTGTTTACAGAAGTGCTGTTGGGAGACCTTTCCAGTCTGTGATTGCCATTATTATATGAAAATTCGATGAGAGTAAGTTCTCAGTCATGTAGTACTCCTGAAGATCATGTGATCAGGTTCAACTTTTTTTTCAGCTCATTATCTCCTCAGTGGCTATGTTTTTTCTAGGAGGATGGGTGACAGTAAGGCTGTTAAGCAGCTTGTTTCTAGATCCTCAGTAGGCCCAACTTCAGAAGGGACACACATTCGCTCCAGATAAGCAAGTAGACAAATATGCCTACTTTGTGAAAGCAGTGCTTTTGCTAAAAAGTGTGCTGCCCATGGAGCAAGCAGTCAATTCTGCTTGCCACCTAGATGCAGTTTTTTCATTTGTTTATTTATTCTGACAGAGTCTACAAATGCATCGGTATCATTTGCTAACTCATGAGTTAGCAATAATCTTTGGTGCACCATTTTCAGATAATTACAGCAAATTCTTCATTCTTCGTGGCATAAGAGTGGGATAGCTTGAACTAGTGAAGGACGTAGATATTCCACATTTTGTTAGTCATGCTTTTTTTTTTTTTTTTGCTAAACCCCCAGACCTGCTAATAAATGATAAAATTACTTGAGTAATATGTTAATTATTAACTACCTTCAAAATAGATAATTAAAAGTGTGGACAGGAGAGATATCTAAGTTTAAACAAAAAACAAAATCAGGGTTTGGCCATGCACTCATGCCTGTGTTACATTTACAGATGGATTGATATTTCACAGAGTGAAATCCCATGTGTGTGGGATTACATTGGTCACTTACTCAAAAAGACTCATTTACGGAACTCTCAAATGACTTCTTATAGGGCTTACATAAATGCAAACAGTTTTAGAAATTTAACTTGTGTGTGCTTAATGTTTTTATAAAAGCTAAAATTACTCTTTTGCTTTAACGATTTGTTAGTGTCTGTTTTTCTCCATGAGAATGAAGCCTGAAACAGTGCCCAGCACACACTAGGTGCTTAGAAAATACATGATGGGATTCCTACCTCTGTTCTGATAGAATCAAGGTTACTGTGGAAGGAAATTGTAGTGTGCGTTATTCTTATCACAACCTTTACCATGGAAACTTGTTTAAAATAATAAATCACTTCAGTGTATCGTAACAGTTTTTTAGACCATTCTTCAAATTCATCCCTCATTTAAGTCACTTACTCATTTCCTGACCCACTTCCCAACTTTTCATCTGTTCCCTTTTCAGTCGTGTCTGACCTTTTCCTGCTTTTTCTCAAAACATTTCTGTAATGACTTAATGTCCATTTAAACATTACACAGTTTTTGAGGGGCTTTTGGTAGAACACGTAGTCAGCTCTTTATTACTACAGTAGTAGTGGACTAGTTCCTCAGCAGGTGCAGAGCCCTAGATATCTGTGTGTGTCTGAGGTGCATGATAGATAGCACGTGGGGAAACCCCGGTCCTTGCCCTCCAGGAGTGTCCAGGGTAGGAGAGAAGGAAAGTAGAGTGTGGCCCTGGGCTTGCCAAGTACACAAGTATGTGTGTGCGTGCTAGCTCTCTAGGAGGGGATCCGTTACAACGAAAGCACCACGGCTGGCAACTGCCACTTCACACCGAAAAGTCCCGTGGGGGGCAGCGTGGTTCTGTGGAAAGAAGTTCTAATAAGAACCAAGAGCCCTTAGCTCTTGTCTTCTCACCACCAGCAGCTGGAAACACGGAGCAGCTTCTCCCAGCTTTCTTTTGTCCCCAGCCTCAGTTTTTTCTGTCTAGATAGGGAAGTTTAACTAAAATCCACTGGTTTTGTAAATATTGTGGTGTAGCACATGCGTTTCTTTACCTTCATAGAAGATATGTCCTTTTTAGTTGCCACTGAATAACAAATATTCTATTTTTGGTTACTATTAAGGAACGTAATAGTAATTTGTAAAGGGTATACATTTGCATGATGATTTCAGTGGCCTTAATCAAATAAGTCCAGTAAGATTAACTGCGTATTGCAGTCTCATGTTTGTGTTTAGAGTTCTTTGTTCTTTGTTCTTTGACACACACATGTGCAGTACCATTTAAACATTTTAGGCTGTACCTTCTAAGTTTCTATAATGAACATTCATGACTTTTGTAATAAGGGGGAAAAAACCCAACAACAGTTCTTCAGTACTCATCTCCTTTGATACAAGCATGAATCTGATTGGCTTCTCTTAGATGCTGTTGAAAGCATTTAGAGGTTATCTTTGGATGTTTGAGTTGGGATGCGAAGAATTGTCTTTGGTTTTTGTCTCTGACGACTTTTATTCTCTTTTCCATTAAAACAGCTTTAAGTCTATAACGAGTCTCCAGTCAGTGTTTAGATTGTTAGTAAATTATCAGTCCGATGCATCTAGCTGATTTGTCTTCCTGTTTCTAAATTGGAAGTGAGAAGCTGCTAATTAAGTTTTAGCCTAGCATATCTGAGCACTGCAAAAATACAATGTGTAATATATACACTAATGCCCTTTAAAATAAACCTAGTTTTTAAAGATATTTTAGCCATGCTGAATTAAAAGAAAACTCTATCCTAACTTTATGAATTATTCTTGTGTGTCATGCAATATTTTGATTTCATTTATAAATGTAAATAAAGGCACCTGTGAGACCTGGTATGGCATATGACAAAATCAGAGATTAGTGTACTTTGTGAAGCCATTTTCTGTTTAAAGAGAACCAAACTATGCACTATTTGAAGCCTAAAATGTTGTCAAATAACAAAATGAAGCATTTGGTGATATCAGTAGAAAGAAGCTGGCAGCAAATTGTTTGGAATTTTACTCATCACCTTATGCAATGAATAACAGACTTAGATATTCTTTAACTTCAAGGTTGTTGTTAATTGGTCTTAGTCTGTAGACTGTTGGTCCTTTCTATCCAAACTATTGATATATACGTTGTCAGAAAAGTTGGGCAAGAGATACCCAACTGAAGTGTGGATTAATGAAATTCAGTGCTTTCCCCAGTACATACTGCTGAAATACAGGTGTTTCTTTTGTTGGTTGAATACTGTCTGATTTTCATTCCTATGTAATTTACCTGCACGGAGATTAAGAAAGCTCCTTTTTATTAAATAAGCTTGAAAACAAGATGAATGCACTAGGTTCTTAGGTAGAACATATTGGATAGCTCCCTTTATAATGAGCATTTAAAAATCTGCCCTCCTAAAACTGGAAAATGCATTCTCTCCTGTATGGAAAGCAATATAGTACTGAAATATTCCTCCTTAATTTTGGTCCGAACGAACAAAAGTGTCTGTGTTTATTCCTGCCTAATGCATCACAAATCTGCTGACATGCTAACCTTGGAGTCTTGGCTGGCGTTAATCAGGCCTGTGCACCGGCAGGAAAGATGTACCTAATGCACTCCATCAGTGCAGTTTGCATATGGAAGTTCTCACAGGGGAGCTGCCCTGTGCCAGCTGAGGGTTACCTGCCCACTGCAGTTATTGTATGTAATTATCGAACCAATCTGTTCAGCCCAGCAGGGTTTAGATAGTAATCATGAAGCAACACTTTGGAAAAGAAAGATGTAAGGCACTCTCCCCTTCTCTCATCAGTTATATGAAGTTACAGCCACTTTTCCAGCTATTTTTGAGAAGTAATACCTCCATGTACAAATCTGCTAAATGAATGCCTTTGAAAGTTTCTTAAGGTTTAGTCAAGATGTTATGTTTATATATGTGAAGCATTTTCTTCAGGACCATGATGGGAATCTCTGAGGTTTAATCTTTCCACAGCCACCGTAAGAATATTTTGAAACAGTGGGATTAACTGTAATACATAGATAATAACAGTTCTGACCATTCAGAGGTTTTAACATAACGGGGCTTGAGTAGACTTGTGCTTTCCCATGTAGTTCTCTTTGGAACAGAACCCATGGTTGGCATTAGGCAAAAGAACAATGTCCTGTCAGCAGACATTATACCCTTTTATAGCTGTACACAAAATGGCCCGAAGTGAGGAAAATTCTTAGGCAAAGTTTAACTTAATATTGTTAGGAAGATATAAATGAGGACATTCTGATGTGTCGTGAATCTGTGAAATTTGGGAAGTATCAGATGATTTCCTAAATGCTACAGACTTATTTTAGGCAACCTAGAGAAGTAATGAATTCTGATGTAGATTTTAACACATTTAGATTTGAGATTACATGGGATAAAGTTGTATGAAAAGTGCAAAGTTTTCAATTCCTTACTAATGTCCTTCTATAGTTATACCTACATATAGAGATGTTAAGTATTTTAAAACTTTACACAGGACTGAGCTAGTTAGGAAATGTTGTAGTGATAGAAAGTAAGAAAAAGAAGTTGTATGAACATTTGGGAAGAATGGATGGTGACAGAACGTAGGCATTAACTCCTAAGTAACACTCAACTAGAAAAATATGTAGAAAATGGGAAAGGCCTGAGAGAGTGGTGGAAAATCCAACCTGTTTTTGAGATTTTAGGAGAGCTTTTTACTTTTAAGACTCTTCTTTTACAGTAAGGTTTATGGCCCTGTTAAACTTTAAATTATAAAACATTTATTGGAAGTTTTGCCATTATTGATCCACAGAATTTCCCCATCAGTTTAGAGGGCATAACCACTGATGCAGTACATGGGCCAGGCACATATTTTCCTGTTTATCAAGTACATTTACCCCACCCCACACGTGCAGCGTAAAATGGGGAAAATAAGTATCATTGGCCTGAGCAAGTATCAGCTTTCAAAGAGAGTTTCTGTATGATCAGTCCTGATGGTTAAAACATGGCTTTCAATAATAAATTATATGAGGCATAAAAAGTTAGAGGTGGATATAAGAAATATACCCACTTCCAGACTAACTGTATAGTTGAAGTTTCCCTTAATCCCCTTTTCTTTCATCCCCCACCCCTTTCCTTAGTGACCCCCACCATGAAGTTGTGTGTATTCTTCCTGTATGTTTTGACACACCCACACGTGTATGGATTCATATATATATGCTAATATCTGATAAGTTTGTGTATTTTCTTAATTGACCATCGTGCCACATCTTTCTTTCTTTCTTTTTTTTAAAATTTGTATATGTAAGAAGAGAAAGAAAGAAATAGAGCGGAGCACAGAACCTGGTGTTGAAGATATGGAATGCTCAGATACACAGACATTCGAGGCCCCACAAACCCGTAAGTTGAACAGTCTTACCTATTAGCTCTTTTCTTATGTATAATAAACACAAATTTCATTTCTTCCCACTGAATAAGGGGTTAACTATTTGGGTTATAACATTCTCATTTTATAATTAAAAAAATGTAGGAGAAGATCTTGTATTTATACAGTATGTATCACAATGTCCTTTGTTCACATTGTGTTATTTACTAGAATCATGTTCGCAATAATCATGAAGTTGAGACCAGGAGTTACTCTCATTTTGCAGATATGGAGCCCAAGACACAGAGCATTTAGGTGACAGAACTGTTGTGAAAGGGTTAGACGTAGAGACCAGAACTCTTACCTCTCAGGCTACTGTCTCTCCGGTTCCCCGCACTTACCACCGAACTCTGGGCGTGAGAGGGAATGTCACGAGTCAGGTGGTTAGTACATGGCTTACTGCAGAGTCCGCCAACTCTTCTTTTCTCTCAGCAAGTTGGGATGCAAGGAATTAAAACCTCGAGTCATCACTTCCCAAGGGTCTTGAAGCAGAAAGCAAGGTATAAAGTCATTTCTTCAGTGGCTCACGTACTGGCGCTGAAGGCGCTTCTAGTTTGGAGTCGCTCCCGGAGAGACGTTAGCAGAGGCCGCGTCTGCAAAGGGCACGGCTAGGTTGGACTTTGGTCTGGTTCATAAATGGCCAGTCTGTGGTGTGTAGGCACACCTGTGGGGCTCAGAAGATGGGAAAATGTGTTCCAGGTTTCGTGAGAGATGGTTTACTTGCCTCAGTGAGGAGAGATTCAGAGCTGGCTGCAGTACCATTTCCGCCCCCCACCAGATAGCTCTTCTGTCTGCCTGCCTGCCTTTTGTTTATTTATTAGTTTATTGGTCCTGAAATATTTCTGATTTCTAATAGAAAAGGCTTATTTTTGGTAAAAATTTCATCAAAGTGTAAGTGCCCAGTAGAGTTAGGCCAGTGATGTATTTTTACCTTCCCTTTGACAGTGGTAGCCATGCATGTTTGCGGAAGGCAAAAATTGACTTTCAAAGAGAATCATCTTCACCCTGATTTTATTAACATTTTCTTCATTATATATTATGGATAGTACGTCCTTAGGTGTATCTGAATTTACCCAAGAGAATCCTTGGGATAGCTGAAGAGCGAGTGTATAACGTCACTCTGGAAGCTAAAGGTTTTGAGATAGTCCCTCTTACGTTTCTGCTGCCGTCTTCCATTCCTTCCTGTTTTTGTTGTTTTTCCCCTTCCTCCCCTGTCTTGTTCATTCTGTTATTAGGAGGTGAGGAGTCCCTGGGAGCAGTACATCAAAGCATGTTTCAGCCAGAGGCTAGCAGCAGCAGCTATGACAGTGAGTGGGAGCAAAATTAAGGAGCATTTATAAAGATAGAGTAATATTCTTACTTAAGAAAATCCCTTACATTTTAAAACGGGAGATTTTAGTTTAGGAAAGGGCCTACATTGTTATAGTAAGGTTGATGCCCATTTAGACCAAAGCCAGTTCCCAGCTGTGCATAGGGAAGACTCATGCATCCCTCCATGCGGGGAGGTCATTTGTTATCTGAACTTTGGTTAATGAGCATCAGAGGTGTTTGTTTTGATACATACGTGATTTTAAATTTGACTGTAATTACGAAAAATGTTTCTTATACCTAAAATTTTAATTTAAGGTCCTTATACTGATGGTTTTTACTGTGAGAAAATATATTAGTATTTTTGTTTTATTTATTAATGACAAAAGAAGAGAGTAGACCCCATCACTAATTTAAGGAGAATAATCCAGATTTCTTTTTGATATTAAAAAATGAAGATTAAAAAATAATCAAATTCTCTTTTATTCATATAAACTCTAAATTGCTTTAATTAAATACTGTTATTTTCCAATTGTAATTCTTTTTTCCCCCCTCAAGTATAAGGCTAGTTAAGGTATTTTACTATCTAAATATTCATAAATGAGAGAAATATTACCTGAGATAGTAAAATGTTATTGCTTCTAGCAAAGAAAACTAAAGCAATCCAAGGGTTCATGAAAATGTATGTATTTGTATTCATCAATTTAAAGTAACTTGAATGAGAAGGCACATTATTACATTTGAAGTTTTTTAAAGAAATATATAATTCAGTGAATTCTGTGTTTTAGAGCTTTAAGATTTTGTGTCAGAAACATGTTTCAAGAATGGTTACCTCTAACAGCTGCTTTAGAAATGTCAGTTTCTTCATTAACAATTTTATTTTCAAACACGATTTATGGTTTACATATGGTAAGAGATTTTTCTCACTGTGTGATCTCTCAGAATGCTGTGCCTAGCAAAATGGGAGCAACTTTCCTTTAATATCTATTTAGACCATTTTAAAAACGGGTATAATTTTCTTGATACACCTAAACTCATTTTGACTAGCTGGGGGTCTATTGTGTAAGAACACATTCTGAAAGCTCTCAAAATGTGTATTGTGTAGGTTTTCTCAAAGAAAGAGATGGGGTGACGGGGTGGTTTTCAAGAACAACAGAGGCCTCTAATCCTTTTATTTTTATGCAAGGCATAATTTTTACCAATTGAGAAAATTTGGTAATTTGCTGCAAGTAATTTTTTCCCCACAAAATGATAAACCTTTAAAAACCACACATATTCTGGCATTTCAAAACCATGCCAATATTTCAGAATTGTACTAAAAATTAGTTAATACAGCCATGATATTTATGGCCAGTATACTTTGTCCCTACCGTTCATACAATAGACAGAACTCAACAGCCTACTCTTGGTGTTGTTTTTGAAGTACCTTGGATTTTGGACCATTCTTGAGGATTCTTTGAGGAAAGCATGACTTATGTTTACTCCTTGAACAGTTACGGTCTAGTCAAGAAAGAGGTATTTTTAAGGCACCCTACAAAGAAATTTCCCACTTGTTTTTTCCTTCTGCATTATAAAATCATAGAAGAGTATCCCAACCTTGTATATTCATATTATTTTTCAAATATTAAGTTTTACACATTAGTCTTATGATTGGGCCTTTTACCACTAGTAAACTATTATGAAAATGAGTATATATTTTACCACTAGTAAAGTATTATGAAAATGAGTATATATGGGACGGGAGGAGAAATAGATTTTTTTCTGCAACAGTCAGAATTGATTATTGGGAAAAATACTGAACTGATAAAGTCACTAAGTTGCATAATATGATTATATAATAAGTTGCAGGTGGTGATGGCATTCTTAGTTGCAGTAAAAAACTTTAAATCTAGATTGAATGGGGATAAGCAGCAATGGTATTTACTCTAAGAGTAAAATGTCAAATTAGGACATTAATGAGAATATAGCGATAATCGTTGACTTTAGTGTCCTTTTTAATGTGACTGTAGATTCAAATTTTATTGAAAGGGAGATGTACTGTAGTATTGATTATGGACCTTGATTTTGCGATATCCTGTTATTCCAATTTCAATCACAGCATTCTCAGTTTTCTATGGAAAATTAATTTCAAAATTGTTGAAGTAAAAACCTAAAAATGTACCATGGGATATTTTTAAAAGAAGGCTATATCACAAAAATTGAAGAAAAAACTCAAAAGTTTAAACCCACCATAGTATAGGCCATGCACTATGAGTGGCAGAGAAAAAAAGATACTCATATAACTTTGCAGTTTGCATGAATTGAAATGTATGGCAATTGAATAAAAACTAGAACTTGGAAAAATAACAAGCAAACTGATCTTCCAGTTAAGTACCTAAATAAACCTGTAGTCAGAAAGCCTTTAGAAACTGTTTATGATTAGACATGTGTGGTAGATATTTTGTCCTAGATGCAAAGAATGTTTTGTATGTTTCAGAAGAGAAGTACTGATTTCTTTGCTGTTCAGTGTGTTCATTGATTGATTGTGGGCCCCACGCTGCCCTCACCCTGGTACCGTCGCTCTCTCCTGGCAGAGGGAAGCCCGAGGCTGTGGAAGGCGCACTCCTCTTGCCAGCACAGGCAGTTGTGACCGGGCCTAAGCTTGTCCTTCTGACTCTGCTGTGCTCGCGGTGGAGGTGGCCTGGGGTGGGGTGGGAGACCAAGTCTCCTTGGGGAGGCGGATCCACGTGCCCCCAGTAGAGAAGCACTGCATTCTTCCAGCGCAGGGAATAGTTGGAGAGGAACTGTCATAAGGCACTTAGGCCAGTATCAGATGTGATACTTTTCTAGAAGGCGACTCAGTTGGGATCTGTTTAATTCCTAGCGGACAAGACTTTGCACTTTGGATTAGCCCAGTGCTCTCCTGCCTGAAGAGTAGAGGGATCAGGCTTTAGAAAGCAACACATTTAGAAAAGATGCCTTGCTTTTCATAATAGGCATAACCTCAGTGCTTCCCCCCAAGGAATACCTATCTTTTTTTTTTTTTTTAACTTTTTATTTTATATTGGAGTGTAATTGATTAACAACGTTGTGTTAGTTTCAGGTGTACAGAAAAGTGATCTGTATATATACATATACAGATATCTATTCTTTTTCAAATATTTTTCCCATAATATTGAGCAGACTTCCCTGTGCTATACAGTAGGTCCGTGTTGCTTATGGAATACCTATCTTGTTGCTATAGTTTACATTAGTAGTTAATGTTTTTAATTGTACAATAAAAATTTGGGGGAGAAATAGTTCAGGACCAGTGTAAATGGGGAATGTTTTTACCAGTGGATGCATTCTGTATAACTTCAAACTAGAAGGTAGGCTTTGTTAGCGTATTTTTTGACACACTAAAAAATTAACACAATTTCCTAAGATTTTTAGGGTATTAACAGTTATAACTTTGTGTATCAATTTCGTCTCCACAAATCATCCTAGTCAATTAGATTTTTAAATATTAATAACCATATATGGAAATACTTATATTTCTGTTCTTTTGCTTTTGTAAGTTAATGGCTAGTGATTTAAATCTCTTTGTTTTCTCTTCAAGGTTCGAAAACCAGGAAGAGAGTCCAGAAGTAAATCAAATACTGTGAACCAGTTTTTCTTTTCCTTTCATTTGACTCTTTCCTCTTTTTCTGTATTAAGTGTTTTATTTTCATGTGAGTCTTGTGGAGTGGGGGAAACAATGAAGTACCTATGTCTTTGAAAAGCAGACTTTTTTTTTAAATACTTTGTAGAATTTACTAAAGCCTAATTTATAAAATTTCACAGTATTAAAGTTATACCCCTTGAGCTGTCCCATGCTGTGTGTTTGAGGTTCTGGGGGTACATATAAGAAATATTACTATGACATGCACTTTTCTAATCGTTGTATATTTCCTAGAGTGTATAAAATGTTTGGCAAAATCCTTACTTTTTTTTTTTTTTTTTTTTTTTTTTTTTTTAATTTTTTTTATTTATTTATGTCTGTGTTGGGTCTTCGTTTCTGTGCGAGGGCTTTCTCTAGTTGTGGCAAGCGGGGGCCACTCTTCATCGCGGTGCACGGGCCTCTCACTATCGCGGCCTCTCTTGTTGCGGAGCACAGGCTCCAGACGCGCAGGCTCAGCAATTGTGGCTCACGGGCTTAGTTGCTCCGCGGCATGTGGGATCCTCCCAGACCAGGGCTCGAACCCGTGTCCCCTGCATTGGCAGGCAGATTCTCAACCACTGCGCCACCAGGGAAGCCCAAATCCTTACTTTTAAGGAAATACACAACTTAAACGTCTCTTTTTGCTTGATACAAATACACAATTTGTTGTGGGCATAAGATTTGTTTTGTATTGATTTTGCTCAGTTCCACAAGCATTTATTAAGCACCTGCTCTAGGAAATGAGAGGTACAAAGAAGAGAAAAGATTATGAAATAAAAAATGGAGTAGTAAGTATATCTGTGAGAGATGAAATACATGTATTTGAAAGATTACATGAGAATTATGTAAGTATGCAAGCTGTATGATAAGAAAACAGGCAATTATCAAGTGGTGGACAGATCAAAGATTTTTTTAGACTGGCTTCCTTTAAGGAAATACTGTCATACATATATATATATATGTTTGGCTTATTGTTCATTCATTCACAGGAGATTATTTTTCTTCCAAGTTTTTTTTTTTTGTATGGTATAATATTGTACAGTAAACCAAGCACTTTAGAATTTTAGTGATTAGAAATTTTAAAATATAGACTTTATAGTTGCCTTGGGAACAAAAGCTTGGAATTTCAACATGAACAATTTCAAGATTTACTTTGTTAGAGAAATTGGGATTGGATTGGATTTTCTGGGGGTGGTACACCTTACCACTTGTAGCCTGTACAATGTTTTTAGATGGTGTATAGGTACACTTTTATTTAAATATGTAAGCATTTATTTAATATGTATTTAGAATATAAATAGCACATTAAACTGGTGATTTTTCTATTGCTTAGGACAAGCCTAAAGTAGGTATTTCAATTTTTAAAAAAGCAAGTTGATTTGAAGAAAATATTAAGTAAATAATAGTACAGGTGGATGTAGACATGTCAGAAACTGTCAGGGTTGTACCAATTTTGAGCAACTCTGAACCAACACAAAGACTTTACCTTTTGGCTCTCTGATGTGGTATTCAGTTGTCACACGAAGCATTTATCACTGCAGTGGTCGGATACTGAAAAACGCAAAGCAGATCTGCCGACTTTCCTTTGAAGGTTAATCCTTTAAATGCCTCCTGAAGTTCTAGGGCCCTGTGACTTTACAGAATAGAGAACTAGATTTTGGGCAGAGCCTCCTCCTGGTTCCTGTAGAATGTTGGATTTTAGTCCTCATCAGTGTTATGGTCCCAGGTTTATTGGTAACATCTAAATCAACTCTCAAGTTCTGTTTCAAACACATTGACGCTTAAAATAGGATAAAATGTGTGTGGTGTGTTTTTGTGTATGTGCCTTAGCCTTTTTTATTTTTCAGAACACAAAAACATAGCAAAACCTGTTGGTTAAATATTAAGAAAACAAACATTTCCTCACATATTGTTTTTAATAAGTGCTGGCATTTTCTCAAATGTTGCTCTATTGGCAGGGCTGCAGAAATGAAAAACTAGTAGCCGTAGTAGCCAGTTTGATTCATGGGCTGCATCCCCTTGTTCTGCTGTTCTGTTCCCTACCTTACTCTGGTTTTCCTTAGCCTCCCCTTATTTAAAAGAAGTGGTTTAATAACCTCCTTGTCAGTCAGAGTTATGCTTTTTCCCTTGCCTTTTTCAGTTCCATACTTACTGTTTTTTATCTTGTGTTGTTTTTGTTGTCTTTCCAATCCCTGCATCCAGTGGGTTTGCCTTTCTTTATCCTCCCTTCACAATCCAACGTCCGTATGGACGTGTTCCTGGCCCCATGTGTCCTGCCTTCTCTGCCATTTTTTTAGGTCCTTAGTGAGCTGAGGGTTTCTAGTCTGTTGAGGACCCACACCTGTGCAGGCTCTTGTCCTTCAGACAATGGGAGCTACATGTGCGCTATATTTTCTAGACAGCAGCTGGTAAATCTTTGATAACCATCTGAGCCCTGATGTAAAATATCTTCTGGGTGTTCTTCAATAGTGATCTTTTAAGACAAATCAAACACTAATAGGCCAGGGCAACAAAACCCCAATTATTTCTTTGAATTACTAACTTAAATGTGCATATCAAGAGCTAAGTTGCATAGCGATAAATTAGTGGTGGAAGTATAAATACATTATATGTATTTGTGTGCGTGTGTGTGTATGCTTGTTTATCCTTTAAAACTATATTCATCTGGTCATCAAAGTGTATTAATAGTACTTGATCATTGCAGAAAATTTAGAATATACAGAAGTGTCAAAAGACAAACTAGCCATATTACTACCACCCACAGACAACCACTGTTAATATTTTGACACATTTTTTTCCAGCCTTCTCTATGCATTTTTATCTTTAAATATCATACTTTATAAAAGCTTTATATTCTGCTCTTTAAAGTGAACCTTAAATACTTTCCATGTTATTACAAATACTTCATAAATATAGTTTTTATGTTTCTATAATATTTTTTCTTATGGATTCGTGATACTTTCATGACCATTTCCCTAATGTTGGAGGTTTAAGTGGTTTTCAGTATTCGGATATTCGGATATTATAAACAATATTCTTGAATAAAATTGGGCATAAGTCTTTGTCTACATGTACAAATATTTCCTTAGATTTTCAAAAGGGAACCATTGGGTGAAAGACTATGAAAATGGAAGGTTATTGGTGCACATTATCAACTTGCTTTGCAAAACTCCGTCAGTTAACACTTCACCCAGAAATCAGTGCTCAACTTACATTTTTGTCAACCTTGAGTGCTACTAATTTTTATAATTTGATAAGGTAAATTTTTTTTAATTGCTAGTGAACCTGAGCAATTTTTTATTTTTAAACTAATCATTCTATTTGCTTTTTGATGTGTGTGTCTGTACTGTTTGTATAGTAATGATCTTAACCTCTGTCATGTTTGTTGCTGACTTTTTCCAGTTTATTTTTTGTTGACGATTTAATTTTTATCGCTTTAATCTGTTGATCTTTTCCACTGTAATTTCTGCTACTGTTTTAAAATATTTCCCATCCTGATATCAGAAATATTTACCAGGGCTTTTTCTAGGATTTGTGTTTTAATGCTTCTGAATTTTTAATCCACATGAAATTTAATGTGGTGTATGTATGCCATGAAGTAAGGATCACAATGGATTTTTTTCCAAATAGCTAACCAGTAGCTCCACTACCATTTGTTAAACAAATTCTCTTCCTCACCCCCTTTCCATCCTGGTTTGTGTTGCCTGTTTTATTACAGATTAAGTTCTTATACAAGGGTCTGTTTCTGACTGTCAGTTCAATTTCATTGATCTGTCTGTCTGTTCTTATGCCAGCACCACACTGATTTAATTAGTGCCATTTTACTTATTAATTCTTATTTACTGCCCAAACCACATTAACAGAAATCAAAATGAAAGAAAAAATTCATTTATGATCTCACCACCACCACAAAAATCAAACGCTTGTCCTTTGGCTGTGTTATTTTTCAGTCCTGTTTCATGCTTACATAATTTTTCCTAGTTGTAATAGTTGCATTGGTGAAGTTTTGCGTGTGTGTGTCTTTTAAAGTTCCACAGTTTATTCTATATATACCCCTGATTCATTAAGCTCTACTGGTATAAAGAATACAGGACACACTGAAGAAGTGATTCTATGCAGTATACTGCTGACCAGATGGTTTAGGCAGCTCTCTTTATCACTTGGGTGTTACTTTACAAATAAAATGCTTACTATTTTCACTGTACTAAGGATGTGTTATTCATATATTGGTGAGTTTTATTATAGCAGTAGTATTTTGCAACTTATGAGTAGTGTTCCTGAATTTTTGTAATTTTGGCTCGTCATGAAGTTACCTGTAAAATTTCTCCATTAAGCAAGTACAGTTTTATTTATGAACCACTGCAAAGGATCTTCAAAAAACTCTTTCCTCTTTTTGGCTTGGTTAAGTCAACCGTTTTTTAGGGGTCTGAGTTATCAGTGGAGTTGGTCTATAAGATAATCTTTGTGCCGGGAGTACGGAGGCAGGAAGAAATATTAAAGGCATGGATCCCGCCTTGGGTGGGGGGCTGGGGAGGAAGTGGGACAGTAGTCTGAAATCTGTTTCCATTTTTCTGTAGGTTGTCTTTCTGCTTCTGGTATCTTTTAGAAGCAAGTGAAAAGTGATCACAGTTATGTAAATGAAGACCTTATAACAACTGGACTACAGGTTGTTTAATAACTAAAAAATTGCTGTATTTAATATTTTTTCTGACCTTGACATAAAAAGCACAGTACAGAAGTTCACGGTGCGCCTTCTCGGTATAATTCTCAGATGTGAGAGATACCTCAAACTTTCCTTAGAAGGGGTCGGATATGAACTTAAAAGAGTAAAGCGACTGAAGGGTCTGCTAAGCCTGAACACTGGGAAGTTCTAGGGCAGTATGTATCCAGGGAAGGTTACAATTGGAAGTACATGTTGATTCTGTTAGATTGCCTGGCCAAGAGAGTCATGGTTTCCGTCTTGAACTTTTCTAGATAGAGAAATGTGCCTTTAAGATCCTTAAGAAGACTTTCATGTTCTAAGCGTTTTAGTTGTCCCCCCCCAACCCCCCAAAAAAGAGCTTTTGTTTTTTTGTCTTCCTTTATTTCATTAACTCTTGTAGAACATTCTGGTGCTGACGCATGAGTCAGTCCAGCCGGAGAAGCGTTGTGCACATCCTGACCTGCCTAACACTGGTTGCAAAGGTGTGTGATGTGGTCCCTGTGTAACACCCCATCGCCTCCTACCAGCCCCCTGAAGTTGTTTTTTTTTTTTCCAGTTTTATTGAGAAATAATTGACAAACATCATAAGTTTAATGTGAATAGCACCCCTCAAATTTCTCCTGTAAAAATCCTTGGCAGATGTTTAAGAGCTTAAGACGAATATGTAACTTACCCTATAATTTATAATTTAAAGAAGGATCATTTAGACATTTCTTAAGATACACATGCAGTCACAGTGGGCTTCCCCCCGACACACCTTTTGTTAAACTTCCTAACTATGCTTTTGAAAAAGAAGTCATCTGTATTCCAGGTGCTACAGGCCCAAAATAAGTCTTTGATTTGTCATGCAAAGTGTTCAGAAAGCAAAGGTGGCTGAAATTATATCAAAATGGTTCCTAAGGCGCTGTCTGTTCCTGTCGAGGTCAGACGAGCCGCAGCCTGCAGAATCACAATTCGAGGTCAAGAATCCGGAACCCCTGCTGTTCCCAATGAACTGTGTGATGCGCACAGAAGATGTTCAGAAGGGAGGGGTCGAGCTAAACGAACAGCCATGATAATACCTGGTTGGTCTTTTAGCAGCAAAATTGGGGGTGGGGGGAGGAATATGAAACTTTTTTAAACCGCGGGTGTTTTTTTTTTTCTTTTGGTATTATTGTTGATATCCCTATTTGAATGTAAAGTCCCTAACAAAAGAAGCAAGCTGCCTTTAGACTGCATTTACTGCTCTTGATGACTCCAGTTGTGTGTAAATATTAGAAAACAGCAGGGTCCTGCATTCCAAGAATCACTTGAGCGGTGCCGCGAAGACAAGTGTCCTGACTGGTATTGTAGTCGTCCTCTCCAGCTCCCCCGCTGTTTCTAATCTGTGCGCACAGCCGTGAAAGAACTGGACTGACATTTACAGGCACAGCGGGGAGACACTTGACTAGGGAATGTTAAAGACTCCGGTACCTCCGATTCAAAGTGGCCACCACACACGATAAATCTTCACAGGAGAGCTAGTCTGCACTTCCACTGATGCCGTAATGAGGGTATCTGTAATGAAGCAAAGAAGTGAAACATTTTCCCCCCAACAAGCTCAACTTTTTAGCAGTCAGATATTTATTGTTGTCTTTTTCAGACCTAAATATCTAACGGGAGAATCTCATCCTGTGTCGGTGAAGGGTCTTTTTTCCTTTTGAACTGCTTTTTGGAGTCTGTTTCCTGTCGTCCTCACTCCTCCCTAGGGTTTTACAGGGAGTTTCCTCAGGAAAGAACACTTCCCCATCAACTGTGAATAAAAATAAAATTTCCCGGAACCTGCCGTAACTGGTATGGAAAAGAGGGTCAGTTGCTTTCTGCCTCGAGTCTGACAGACTTCCCTCCCTGTTTTGTCCCAGCGAGCTGCCGGATTTGTATCCCATAATACCAGTAATGCAATTAGGTTGGCTGCACAGTGTCTGGTTGACTTCAGTTGAGAGTTTCTTTCCCTATGGGAATAAGACCAGACAGACTGTCATTTGCTATTACTAATTCTGCTTAGCATTATCACTGGAGCTTTTTTGTAATTAGCTATCTTAGTTGGCTCTTAAATTTTAATAGCCAGTTGAAGCTACGTTTTAGCCAAGTTCCATATCTAAATTGCACTCAGTCCATTAACAAAGTTGGTTAAAAGGCTATTAAAACAAAAGCCAATATATGGTGGTTCACACTTGCATCTTTGCAGCAGGAGCAATGCCAGCCTCCCCCCTAGTTCTCTAAAGGAACTTTCTCTCCCCAAAGTTACACGTAAGCTGAACTCAGCTTCCTGAGGGGCAAGAAATTAACATCAACAAGATTTTTAGTACGTGAACATATCCAAAACTGTCACTGCCAGCCTTCTTTTCCTCTCCGTGAGGGTTCTTTGGGGTTTGGTTTTATTTGGTTGATGGCGGTACAGGGAGGAAGAGGGGCATTTAATATTCCAACTTAAAGTTGACGGGTTTGAAAAGTGAATAATTGAAATGATGTTTTTCTCCATTTCAGCTGATCAAAATTATTAGCAAAACCATCTGAGGCACCTTCTGGTAGAATTGTAGTCTTGCTGGGTTTAGTCTGTAAAACATTCTGCCAGACGTTAAAAAAAAAAATTGTAGACGAGCCAGCACATAGGCTCAGAGCCCTCGTGCCTAGCTGATCGTCCCCATTGTTCGTGGTTTTTAATTCAGATCATTTCTAACACTGACACGCACACCCACCCCAACCCTTCGCAAATTGGTTTGCCAAGGTTTTACTTTCTACATTGAGTGCCCGCTCCCTCCATATTGGGACAGTGGGTCTGTTTTCCATTTTCAAAGATCCTTAATTTCAAATTTTTTTAGAATTTGTGAAGCAGGCTGTCAAAAGAAATTAGACTAGTGCAGGCACATTCGGTTGACGTTTTTTCTCTGAATCATCAGGACCCTGGGAATGAAGACGTGGAGAGAGAGTACTCGGCAAATAGGTCCTGTCACCCTGACTCAGCTGAGTGCCTCTGAAGAACGTCTCCACCCCCAGCCTATCGAATTTGCCAATGTCCTGTTTTGAAATGAATAGTTTATCCACCTCAAAAATATACAGGCTTTTTTTTTTTTTCTTAAGCTTCGAATGGTGGCTTTTTCTATTTCCCCATTCAGAAGATATTAGGAATTGTAGTTTCATCTTAATTTTTAAAGCAGTAAGCGGGTTGGAATACTTTGCACTCCCCAGTGTCTGGCCATTCTTCTGGTTAGCTTTTCTCTTACTCAGAACTG